>NC_060153.1:12845760-12920382 GCF_021292245.1 Micropterus dolomieu | reverse complement strand
CACATACGCAGAGCTTACCTTGCTGTAGCGACTCTTCAGGCTTGCCACCAGCTTCGCCTTGTTATTGTGGCCCTTCTGAGCGCGCTGAAACGCCTCTTTAATGTCTATTTCATTGTCCGAAGTCATCTTTCCTTCACAGAAAACCAATTTAAAAGACAGAATTACTGAAACCGCCGTATAAGCTTTCTATCTTACACTTACAGGAACGTTTTTACTAACAGCTAAATGCTAAGGGCAGCAGCAGCCTGCTAGTTTCTAGTGGAGAAAACCCCACCTCGATACAACTCCCACTGAAAGTAGAGCAGGAAAACAACGTAACCTAGCTATATCGTCCTGGACAAAGTTCCCCTAGAGACACTTTACACTACCATTTATCAGAATATTAAAGCAAACATTGTATTATACCGACAAAATAAACGTATAATAAGTTTTAGAAATGTACCTTTTCTTTACTTTTCTTCTCGCAACAGTGCCGCCTGTTTTCAAATTCAATTATCGTGTTTTGTTCTCGCGAGAACTGAAATGCGTTCTCTTGCTTCCTGTGTTATGACGTACAAATGTCTATTTTTGTGTGCCCCTAGTTTAGCCTGGCAGGCGGCTCTATCGGTGAGGCTCAACAATGGACTATACAAAAGTAGTAAAGCTGAAACATAACAATGAATTGATTAATTAATTTGTCGATCAACAGAAAATAATCTACTATTCTGATAGGTGGTTAATCGCGTTAGTATTTGTAACCAAAAACATTTCTTAGTAAAGAAAGTAGAGTAATACTTAACCATGATAGAAACTAATGTACGAGAATCAGCTGTTATCAGTCATACAGTCGATGGTTCTATTGTCCTATCACGCACTGCACATTACTACTATCACACTGACATTAATGATATTTTCATCTGCTTTAGCTGTAGATTTTGTGTCCCTATATTACCAAGCATACAGGCAGGTTGTCTGCTGGGCATAAGGCAGGCACATTATGAAGTCCTTACCTTTATGTGTTGTCTCCTGAAGAATGGGATATTTACACATTTTAAACAGCTTCACTTGGCTAACAATAAAATTAACCACATTTTATGCGGTTGCAATCATATTGAACAGATGCATAGTGGATTAATGGTTAAACATGTCTTACACAAAACTATTAATGTATTCTGATATTTATAAATTGCAATTAACAATAAAACAAACACAAGATTGGAACTTTCTAAAATATTTATGTGGATGTACCAAATGTATATGGTCAAATTGAAAAAACTGGCCCATTTTAAACTAGAAAAGACTCTAGAGCAAACCAAAGCTGTACAATTCTCAATTATATTAATAGAAAATATTTTAATTAACATCTACTAGCTCCACATGAAAATACACACAGACCATTATTTTAACTGAGTAAAGTGACAAAACAAAATACTATCTTGCAATGTTGAGAACAACAAGTCACACCTCAAGCGTTGGCTGGTTGTTTACCAGATTTCATCTAAATCTCTGTTTTAGAGATGTTTCTAGATTTCTTACAAACAGACAAATGTGACTGAGTAGGCTATGTTTTTGACCAAGGATAACATTAATTGTAGGAGTGATCTGGCTTTGCCTTCATTAATAAAGATCTTAACCTGAAAACCGTGAACCAAGACTTCTGTGCTGGTTTCACATTTTTTTGTCCTGTGTTAAACCGTTAACCGATAAAGGCCGACTGCCTCATCCATCCATGAGGATCTTTTGGCTGATCTGCAAAGCGGGTCAGGTGCAGTGGACTCCATGAGGGCATATGCTGGGGAAAGTAAAAACATGTTTATAAAATATAACACACCATCACAGCAACCTCTCAGCTGCGATCGTGGTTAAAATGCAGAACTACCGAGAGAAACCTGTAGAAAAAGGAAGATCATGCATTTCACAAGTTGTACATTTGTACAACATATGGACATTTGTAAGACCACATTTTTCTTGTATTGTGGTGTGTTGTGAAGTGTTGAGGCAACACTGCCACCGTGTGACTAAAAAGTGCCATTGGTTTGTGATTGCACAGAATATCCATGTACAGTAAATATTAGTTTCTCTTAATAAGGTACAACAAGCTGAAACTACTGCAGTCCAGTAAAACAGCCCTTGATTCCTTGCATCCTTCCTTCTTTCCTTCCTTCATTCCTTGATTCCTCCCTTCTTTTATTCCTTCCTTGATTCTTTCCTTCCTTGCTTGATTCCTTCTGTGATTCCTTGATTCCTTCCTTCTTTCCTTCATCCCTTGAGTCCTTCCTTCCTTAATTCCTCCATTCCTTCCTTTATTCCTTCTCACCTTCCTTCCTTGATTCCCTCATTCTTTTATTCCTTTCTTGATTCCTACCTTCTTTCATTCCTTTCTTGATTCCTTGCTTGGTTCCTTGATTCCATCCTTCCTTTATTCATTCCTTGATTTCTTCCTTTATTCCCTCCTTCATTCCTTGATTCTTTTGTTCCTTCCTTCTGTGATTCCTTTCTTGATTCCTTGATTACTTTCTTCCCCCCTTCCTTGATTCCTACCTTGATTCCTTCCTTGATTTCTTGATAGTTTCCTTCCTTCATTCCTTCCTTCATTCCTAGTTTACTTCCTTCCTTCATTCCTTGATAGCTTCCTTCCTTCATTACTTGATTACTACTTTCCTTTATTCCCTCCTCCCCTTCTTCCTTCCTTCATTCCTTGATAGCTTCCTTCCTTCATTCCTTCCTTCATTCCTTCACTGATTCCTAGATTACTTCCTTCCTTCCTTCCTCCATTCTTTGATTACTTCCTTGATTCCTTCCTTCCTTCCCCGATTCCTTATTTGAATACTTCCTTTCTTCCTACCTTGATTCCTTCCATCCTTCCTTGATTCCTTCCTTGATTCCTTCCTTCCTTCCTTATTGATTCCTTCCTTGAGTTTCAGTGCATTGAGCTCTCAGGACCCCATACTAATGAGCTAGTTGACAAAAACAAGCAGAGAAGCCACACACTTGTGGTGCCAATGCTCATTATTGAAAATTGACCATACAGTATATAAGATTTCATCATCAGAATAGCTACAACCTGTGATTGTGCAGGCGCTCTTGTCACTTCTTTGCCTCCAGCTTGGCCAAAGCCATGAGTGCTCCCTTTATAAAACTAATTACTAATCTACAAAACTCAGTACACATTTAGAAATATTACATCATGCACTGAAACACACATGAACACAGGAAGAACATGCAAACTCCACAACGAGAAGAACATGGCTGGATTCAAACCTGCCTCATGAATTGAAATTAATTAACAAATTAAGTAATTATTAGGATGTAATACTCACTCACACAGACATGATGAACACATCATGTTAATTAACGTTTTTACTTTGTCAACTAACGTTAGTTTGCTAGTGTGAATACATCATTTGAAATATTTCACAGTGCACAATTAACCTTTTCAGCAACGCTGAATCGCTCCTCAGCTTCAGACTTCTGACACCATTTCCTCCGTTGCATCGGTGAAACGCTCGTAATTAAAACGCATGTTGCAGACTGTATAGACGACTGTGGCAGGTGAAAGTGCGGCGCATTTTTTGTCATCTGTCCTCCAACCCAAGACGTCCAACCACTGATTACAAACACTGCACACACACAGCCATTATGAAAATAAACAGCACACTAAACCAAGAGGAAAAAATTAAAATGAAGACCCTCTGTTAGCTAACTTACTGCAATAACTAGGCTAGCTAACTTAACTAGAAAGACAAACCGACCATAAGACAGACAGACACACATACACAAAGAGATATACCTAAGTACTAAGTAAAATTTATGATAAATTGGTTAGGTAGCTCACAATGATGTTAATCGGTTTGATGCTCTGACTTAAGCAGACGTGACAGTTTTTTTAACGAGACATGACAGTCTCACAAGCCTGGAGAGTGACATATGACTTATGGAATCACTATAGTCTTATGTCACCACCCTGTTTTAGCAACTAGGCAACTTTGAGCACAAAATAAAGCTATTTGACAAACTATGTGGGTAGTCAACATTGTAAGGAAATGACTCAGAAAAATATGAAATATCATAGAATATGAAAGATGTCAAAATACACTGGAGGTTTGCCTATGAGGAAGGATTCTGGGGTGAAACAGTCCCTGGTCTATGTGAAGGCACTCAGACTACAGATTGTGTGAGACCACATATTAACATTTAGTTTGCAACACTCACATTGAATATACTGGGCTTGGTGGGATTTTTGTGGTTTGTCATTTAAAAACAAGAACCAGGTGATCATGTGGATTGATTGTGGTTGGATGAAAGAAATGAGCAGTCATCAACCTGTTAATATGTGAGCCATGTAATCTTCTTTTATACAGTCTGTGGTGCAACCCCTCTGTTTCTGTTGTGATGTCCAAGGCGGCAGCTGCCCGGCAGCTGTGGAGGGGTCACGGCAGACAGCTCGTCCGTGGGAAGAGCAGGAATAAACTTCTCCACAGGAGGACGGTACCCCTCATTTATGGCAACAACAACAGCCAACTATCTCTGGAAATCAATTTAATATACAGGGTACTCTGTCAGGCTTCTGCTTAAGACCTGTGTGCATGTGGGCGTAGGATTATCTGAGAGGTGTATTATCATATTAAATATTTATGCTGGTGGATGCAGGGGATAAAAGTTCCCATTAGTCCATACACCTGCTATTTCATCAGCCAAAAAGATGTGGAAAAAACGTCCTGGTAGTGCTTCTGTAAATCTACGGGCACATGCAATGATCTTAAGACATCCAAATGCTTTCCAGAGTGATACAGCCCAGTGTAAAACTTCCTACACATTCAATCATCAAACTACCATTTCTCATTACCTTGTGCTCATTTAGAAAGCACAGTCCAATACCAAGGTTGGATTACAATCTGGGCAAAGCAGACAAATGTCCCAGGGGCCCTCGAACTCGCAAGATCACTATGTGCCAATTGGTTTGTGATCATTTGATTAATTGCACATTTATTTGGACACATGCCCCAATTAAGAACACACACTAAGGCTGATTCTGCATTGTTATCTAATCCTGTGGCCTCAGAATTCTTCACACAAAGTAGGTCATAAAATGTGCCATCAGACCACGTCTAAAGACAAAACTGTTATAGCTGTTCCAAGTGGCCACACTCAAAGGGTGAATAAGCCTGCCATCCTGCCTCCTCCTGGCTGCATCCCTCTGCCTCCCCAATCTTTCTCCAAGAGTAGTCTCAAATGCAATGAATCGTACAAATGGGTATCACAGCACACACTTTCGGACAGTCTCTCCTCCAAGGCATTCATGGTCTTGTACTCGGTTGAATATATGAAAACTGATGGAAGAATAAAGAAAAAAAAAGAGAGCTAGAGAGAAGTTCAAATCCTGCCTACTTTTAATATCTCCTCACAGCGTACTTGACTGTGTGCTGAGTTTCAGAAATCTTTGGACACAATAAATAAAGTTGTGTTTTGATGAAATGACCCTAAACTAATTTACATCTGGGCCCAGGCGTTATAGCACAGAAGTGCTGGGTCTCTAGTATTGCCTGCTGTGTACTTACTTGGACGAGAAAGGGCACACAATACACAACACATGGGTGGTGGTTAATGGAGTTATAGGGACCCAGCAGCTAATATCTTCCCGAGTGGCCTCCTAACAGGTTAATTTGATCCTATGTGTGTGACATATTTAAAGCGGCACTTTTTTACACACCATGAGGAGTAATATTCAGCTGGTGAAAATAGTAGGTCGTTTTTGGCTCTGGAGGATCTTAGTCAAGTCTGAGAGAATAACCCTGATCATATCATAAGGCTTATTCTTTATCTCAGCTTGATCTTGAAGGACACTAACAATTTGTCTCCAACAGAAAGGTTGCAAGGTCTTGGACTTTGGCATTTTTGGATTTGGTATTTTGGAGCTAGGGACCAACATGGGTAATGGGGCGTTCCATTTAACGTAACATAGTCAGAAATTTCAACAGGAACGCCCCCTGAAGTCAGATTTCCGTCTTAGAAAGTTGGGGGAGAACCTCACCCACCCCAACCTCAAAATCCAAGATGGCTGTTCCTGGAATCATCAGCAGTGAAAGTAGTAGGCCTAACATACTCAAGCCTATCACACATTAAATCAAACGCACACGGTCCTGTCCAACTTATATCTGTAGACATGTTGCTATTGTGTTTGTATATGAAAAATATGCGTTGTTATCAACTGGTATTGCTAGCAATGGCTCGAGGCATTAATCTTGGTTTTCTGACCTGAATTTGTTTTTGTTGGCTACTGGAACGCGGCCAACTCGGGTGACGACATTCCCAGCTCCGACTTTGGAGCTAAATGGAACACACCATAATGCTCGGCCTCTCCTGCTTTGAATTTGTCCCCAACTTTATGAAAATACTAAATTGCTAGAGTCAGCTGCCTTTAAGATTACAAATGTTAGTCAACTGTGTCTACTTGTTTTTTTTTTGTTTTGTTTTTTTCCTTTACTGAAAAAGTACAAATTATAGAAACAATTTAGGGAATGGGTAGCCTATACATCCAAAAGAAAATGAAAAATCTACAATGGTGGAAATGATACCATAGCACACTCGAACATAGCAGCAATGTAAAAACAAACAAACTGAAAAACAGAGATCAGGATAATATAAGTAAACAGATAATTAAAGTAAGTATATTTTTATAAAATAAATAAATAAATAAAAACAGTTGAGCAGCACAAAAGAGCAAGATGAGAGACATTAGAAAAGCAAGGACTGACATAGGCTATAGATGAGAGCAAGTTTTATCGCCTTTCTATTCATTTTATCCATGGCCTTCTTGTGTCCACTTGTGCTCTTTAAACTGTACAGTAGGCCTATTTTAGGAAAAAAAATAATGGATAGTCTATGCATAAAGAGCAGTTTTACAAATGTGTCAATGCTAGTGGGCGTAGTTATAAATAGTAGTCCTAATATAGGCTACAAAATGTCTCCCCTACTTTTCCAATAACATTACGGTTCCTTTAGGCTAAAATAAATATTAAGCATCAAATTTTAGGCCTACTGTTTAGCCCACTCTATATTCCGTTTACGGTATCTGACTAACTGATGGAGTAAAATCACACGACTAGACCCCCAGAGACCCCCCACCCTCCTCCTCCCCTCCACACACGGTGATCGGCATTGATACAGCAGCGCCGGTAGGGGCGGGGCAGCACTGCAGCAGTGCGCTTCTCGAGCTGTCTCCGGTAATGTTCCATAGGATACACACGCCCCTCTCCGCCCCTGCCGCGAGACAGGTGGTTGGACTATATGCCATCCTCATCGAGCCCTAAGCAAAAAAAAATCTGTTGACAGCAGGGACGGGTAGGTTGGCGCGAGCGCGTCCCCGATGGACTTCCAGCGTGTGACCTCCCCGATCACCGGGCGGAAAGCGGGAGAGGGGGGCAACAACCGGAACGCACGAGGAGAGCCCCGCCGATCTACTACCAAATGTTTTCCAGCGAATTGCTCGAGCTGCTGTTCACGCGAGGGGGTCTACCGACAGAGGAATGAGATGCACGAGTAGAAAGTTGACACGATTTGAGTGGGAATTTTCATCTGAGAGGCGGCAGGATAATTTCTGACAATCCTCCGGTCTGGGAAGTTCCCTTGGGAGTGGGTTCGTTATGGCTTCAGGCGCCGGTAAGGCTACACAGCCCCCCGGGCCGGGCTCAGCCGTTAACGGGACTGCGGCAGAGTTCCCGAACATCGAGCAGGAACTGTACGATTACCAGATGCACAGCAAGATGTGCAAGAAGATCGCACAGCTCACCAAGGTAAGACCTGCCGGTGGCACCGGGAGAGGCGCGCAGCGGGGCGCGCTGTCATCTGCCAGGCTGACTGGATGATCTGATGGCTGCCTCACTGCCATCGCACTGAAACATAATCACAGGTTGAGCGGGGTATTATCCTGTGATAGATGAGGGACACCAACAACAGCCTATCGCAGTAAAATGGAAATGCTTTATGCTGAAATATAAAATTGATCCTTAGGAGATTCAATCCCCTGAGAGAAGTAGAGTAGACAGAAAATGTTGCAGTAGCTAATATATACGACATTGCAAACTAAAATGTGATTAAACAACATTATAGATGGACACTATCATCATTATTTCTTGGGATGGTGATTGGAAAACTTGAGGTTCTTTCGTCTTCGTGTCGGACACAGTAACCAGCAGGTGATCTTTGAGAGCCAAACCATGGGGCAACAATGAAGAGCGATGTGATTCAATTAATCGATTTACAGTTCAGACGGTTAGGCTAAATGTAAAAAAAAAAAAAAAAAAAAAAACAAAGAAGAAGAAAAGAAAAGACAGAAGAATTGCACATCTCATAGCAAAGGTTGCACCAGTACCAGAGCCCAAATTATGTTTCTTTGTCTGACCAAGAGACAAAAAAGATATCAATTAACATAAAAACATAAAACATAAACACCAAACTGAAGAAGCTGTAACCAGTAAATGGTTGATATTTGTGATTGCATTCAAATGCATTCATTGATTATCAATCACTAAAATCTTGTGATGATTATAAATAAGTATATCTTTATTAGCACAAACATATCAAGCTGTGTATCTTCCTCCCTATGCATGCACACTTGCTTGACAGCTGCAGCAGTAGCTGCTCTGGCTCATACAGTAAGCAGTGCTTTAAGGGGATTCTCCTCTCTGGTGCACAGTAATGCTTCCAGTGGCAGGGCATGACCCATCACTTGCTTGTTGAGCTATGACAATTAATGATGGCTGTGCAGTTCCCATCTTCCCTTGTGGGTTCACCACTGTGTAACCTGTAAGTGTGTGAGTGTGTGCCCAGGAACACATGTGTGCAATGCAATACATGCTGCAGTTGTCTTTGTGTGTGCGCTGTTCAGGAAGCTTCTTCTTCATAGACACACACACACTCACACACAAAGATGACACAGATGAGAGGTCAGCACTTGTGTCTGTGCTTGTTAGGGAAATTTGCCAGCCTAGTCCGTCTACCTCTCATGCCCCTCCGCTCCTTCCATCCTAATAGAAGGGACTTGTTTTTTCTCTCTTGAAACTTTATGCAAGCCCTGCCAGCCTGCGTTTAGCTCTTTGATGACCACTGAATAAATCTGAAACCCGGAGCGCCGGTGAAATATAAGAATCATCAAATCCGATATTTGGTGTAAGCATTTTCTCTGAGCTTCGGGATGTTGGGCATGTGACACATGGTTTATTTGAGTGTTTTGGGGTGGGAGAGGAAGCAGGAAATGGGTCAGCTGTGGTAACCTTATATATTTAATAACCCCTGCTCTCTGTTAAAATGGAGGCTGGCACTAACACACACACACAGCCACGCACTTGTACTTAACACACCTCCTCACGTCCGCCTTCGCTCCTCCACTTACCCATCCACACTTAGCTCCCTACACACAGATCCCTTCCCCCTTCCCTCCTCAGCGACCTCCCTCCCCTCCTGCCAGAGAGTGGTCTGTCCTGGTTGAATGGATGCTGCTTAATATAAACCAGTAGCACGTCGGAGTGTGTTTACATGGTGGAACAAGCCAATGGGAAGGAAAGCGAGAGCTGACCGGCCCAGCTGTTGTGAATATTCACATAAGCTTGTGCTTGAACAGACATGCACACACCCACAGGAACACAGAGAATAAAGTATTGTCTTTACTGATCAACAGTAGCATATTAAAGTGTGTGTGTGCTCATTCACACCCACACTTTTGATTGGCAGCTCTAATTCTGTCTATGTGATTTCCTGTACTTATCCAGCTTACACTGTCACAATGTTCCCTGCTTTGTAATCCAGCACACCCCGTACCCTCTTTGAAATGTGTGGAGGTATGTGTGTGCGTGCCTGTGTGTGTGCGTGTGTGGGACGGGGGCTGATGTAAGAGAAAGTGTGTGTGCATGCTTGCTTGTCTCTTTGCCTAACCTCTCCTCTGTGCACCAACCATTCACTCTACATCTCACTCCTGTTCCAAGAGCCTCGTCCCGGCTCTTCTTTACACTGTAGACAGAATATTAATTCCATGCTTTGCTGACTATGAAGTTATTGTCAATAAGCACGGACACTGGCTTGTGAGGCAACATGAAAAACATTATCGACTGGCAGAATCAATATGGGGATCTCGAGACAGGCTTTAAAGTAGCAAGAGGCTCTCACCACTCTCTTATCGAGCTGCCATGCCAAGCATCTTCAGACTTTACCCCCAAAAAGATGAATTGAAGTGCGACACTAACTTATTACACTGGAATTTTTAAATAAAGGTTCCACAATTCTGAATGTGGGTTTTAAAACCTAAAATCAGCTGCTTGTCGCTTAAATGTTGTATAAGATGCTGTGAATCGTAGCTAACTTCAGCATGTGGTTTATGCTAACCTTAAAGTAAGCCCATTTAACTTTTGCTAAGCTAACACATTGGCTGTTACAAGATAATGGTAAATGCAAAAACCTAGTGCAACAGTAAGAGCATACTCATAAAGTCAGTCAACTGACTTGTCATGTCAGTTATACAACAATAGCTGTAAAATTTGCTAACTTAAGCTAACATTAGCTACCATAATCTAGGCTAATGGGCATAACTAAACCAAATGAGGCTGTTGGACAAGAGCTTATTATGTCATGCATAATAGTAAGAATGTGTTATTTTATTATTCTTTCAGTATCATATATATCATCCCTTTGAAGGTTAACTTAAGTATTTTTCAACCCAGACCCTATTTTTGTTTAGTTTTGTGGGGTTTTTGTTGCTAACTGGGACAATATTTTTTGAAATTGGTCCAGTATTGAGCGAGCATGCTGCAGTCAGCAGCAGCGAAACAGAGCTACACCGTTATCCTTTATTCAAAGTACTTCCACTAAAGTGCTTGTTTTATGCCACATTATGGAAAGGATCCTTAAAGATAAAGACTTTTTAGAGTAAGATCCTATTAAACCAGAAAAATTTGCTATATCATTTTCATTAAAACTACAAGACTCCCTTGACAAAAATAGTAAAAACTTTTTCAAGGAATTAAAAAAAGGTTTGTCTCTGTAGGAATTCTTTTCACAGTTACCAATTAAGTGTAGCAGTGTAAAGATGTGATTGTATTTAGATAAAGATAGAAAATGTTTCATTTATACATAAAGTGACGCCAAAATAATGACATGTCTGAGACAAGTGGTTCTCAACCTCTTTGACTACTTGTCAGGAAGTAATCATTTTATCTTCTCAGATTTTGTCATTTGAATGAGGTGTAAAAATGTAAAACCTTAGAACACTTCAGAAAAAGAAGCAAGAATTGAAAAATAAACTTAATTTTATGGTTTTTTAAATTGATTTCTATCTTGCAAGTCAACTAGTGTCCCCTTAGATTTACACCATATGGTCAAAAGTATGTTTGCACACTTGGTGTACTTACTGCGTAAAATTCAAGAATCAGTTTGTAAGATTTAGTGGTATCTAGTGGTGAGGGTTGTGAATTGCAACCAACTGTCGAGTCTATCACTGCCCCTTACCTTTTCAAAGAGCGTAGGATAGCTACTGTGGCTGAAACGGCACAAAAGGTGTCTCTTCTTATTAAGAAATTATATTTACTTAATTATTTAGTAAAACTATATGGCCAGTGACAGATAACAGGGAAAATATAAACCACATAAGACTGAAGGTTTATACAAACATTGACTGGGGAAATGCATTAATTCTGTCTGTCATTATGGACCCTCGCCAGAACTTGCGACAAAAAATAAAAATAAATAAATACTTTGATAGCGGTGCTGAAATAGACCTCAGTCATGACAGCAAAAGTAACTCACATAATCACTTCCTCTTTAGTGGTTTTGCCTCCAAAATAAAAGCGCGAGAAGCTTGTTTACTGCAATTCTCTATTTGGAGTTGAACTGAGCTTTTATTTTGAAAAATTCTGAACAACAAAAGAGTTTGCTGCCTGCTTGACACACCTCTGAAAGAGCCGTCAGAAAACGTTATTCCCCTAAATGTCCTCTGCCTGGAGATACTGGGGAATTGCAAAAGCGTCCATAGGTGGATGGATGTGGATCAAACACTGAAACAAAAACAGTGCAGCACATGCTGTAATGTGAAAAATATTCGCTGCAGAATCCATTTGTTGAAGAGGAAAAAAAAAAAATTTAAAAACTCACTCTACCTTTGGATTACAAGTCCTACGCCTTACCAACTGAGCTAACTGAACAACATGTTGATTCATGTCAATATTATATCTTATATTCTCATCCACCATCTAATGGTGGAAAATATTACTCCGATGCAAAACTTATTTGCATCGAAGAAAAGAGTTATGGATGTTATATTGCATTTCTGTCGATAGATGGTCAGAAATATTACACACTGAACCTTTAAGGGGAATCTTAATGCTATAGCATGAAATTATATTTAAGACAATAAAGTTTCCAACTTGTGACAACAGTTTTGGGACGGACCTTTCATCTTTCAAAATGCCAATGTAGAATAACTTGACTAGTCTTTGGGATGAGCTAGAACAGTGACTACAAGCCAGGCGTTGTAGTCGCAGTTGAAGTGAGGAGCACGGATGCTCTTATGGAAAGCCTTCCCATAAGAGTGGAAGCTGTTATAGCAGCAATATTAATGGCACATGGTTTTAGAATGAGATGTTCAACACATCACATATTGGTGAAATGTTTGGGTGTTCACATTTTGGCCATGTAGCGTATCTTGAGACCCCTTAGGGAGTCCCGACCTCCAGGTGTAGGAACCACTGGTTAAGATCTTAACAACTTCTGGAGACCCCTTGCCATGTTGTGCTCTCTCTCTCCCTCCTGCTATATTTTCCTCCTTGCTCTCGTTTTCAAACTGGCCAATGAGGACAGCCAAGAACAGCACGCACATACAGTCTCCTCAGAGCCTGCCCTCGTTTCAGAGTCACCTTCGTTCCTCTGAGTCATGAGTTATAGTTCATGAGCTAAAGTGCACTATGACGTGATTGAATAGAGTTAGAAACCGTCCCAAGTGTTTGACTGAGGAAGGTTTGTGACTAGAATTTGGGAAGATGCCTTATTCACCATCGATATCCATAGCTGAATTATAAGAAATACATCACAGACTAATGGAGAATGACAATATTGAGACCATGTAAATGTGTGTGTGTGCAAGAGAGAGGTGGTGGCATTCACACACACACACACACACACACACACACTGAGGGAATGTCCATCTGTGTGCTGTAGACAGAGAGGCGTCTGGATAAAATATGAGCCTGTGTGTCCCCTACATACACCCATGCACACGCACGCACGCACGCACGCACGCACGCACGCACGCACGCACGCACACGCGCCTCTGCAAGTGGGTAAGTGAGACATCAGAGTCAGTAGGAGCAGATGATGACACTGTAGACATGGCGTAGAGGGTAACGTGAATAGTGGGGCGAAACAGGCCATATTTCAGGTGTTAGTCACAGTCTATATTGGGAAGAGGGGGAGAGACGCCACACATGCTGGGAGGCATGAGAATCACTGCATGAAGCCGCAATGACTGGACTATATTAACTCACAGGACTTTGTTTACAGTTGATACACTCAGTGTTGTCAGTGTTGCTGTTTAGCGTTATTGTTTGGGCATTATTGTTTCCACGTCAGTCGGTGTCAGTTTGACATTTGTCATCATAAAGCTGCCAGCTCAAAATATTGGCTCCATAATGTCTGTGACGAGTATCAGTTTTCCTGCTGTTTGTGAATATAGAGGAAACAACCCCACTAGGTGAATCAGCTGAATCCTTGAGGATGTAAACTGTAACCAGGTCAGCTCAAATGAAATTGAATGTTTTTTTTTTCCCCCGAAGAAGACTTTGGTCAAGAAAGCAACACTGTGTTGAGCCACATAGAAGAAAAGAAAACAGAAAAAACAATAACTAAAATCAAAATATAAACCAGCATAAACTGTTTTATACTCAGTATGTGCTTATAAATCAAAAAAGGAGGCTTATATGCCAATTTTATTATTTTCTTATCGGAGGGAAAAAATCTATTACTGAGTCTGCAATGAAATCTTTCAACATCAGCTTAAATTGAACAATAACTGGCTGTTTCAGCTTTAAATTATTCTGCAGTTAGCAAAAACAGGAAAAAAACGCTAGACGAACACTTTTTCCTCAATTTCTTGACCCAAGGGACAAGAAAACTCTAAACCCTTTCAGCTTCTGTAAAAATAAAGATATACATGAAAAAAGGCCACCAGAGACTTGACAGATTAAAGAAAATACAAACCACAATGATGAACAAGAGTAATTAACACACAGACTGAAGGCATGTCAGTATGAGATATGACCATAATTTAAGTGTCTGTCAAGTGGATTGGTGGTGATCAGTTCTTGTTCAGCTGCAAAGAAAAAGCAAAGCACCAGTTCTTAAAAATTAGATGAGGAACAAGATACATTTCTAAAATACTTGTTTTGTTTTATTGTTTTTACAAAATTTGCATCTTTAAGGCAGAAATGTGAACTATCGTCAAATCTCTCCTTGCCTGTACCTGACACTCTCCAGGTGATTTATTCTCTGAACATGAAGAATGAGGAGCAGGAGGTGGCCCTGCAGGCCTTGAGCCATGCTCATCACGAGGAGCTGCACCGCATCCTGATGGAGACATGTCATGAAGGGGAGGGGTCAGCGCTGAGGACACGCCTCCTGGAGCTGCAGGAGTCTCTGGATGAGCAGCAGAGAGTTGGAGCCCAGGTGCGTGTGTTTGTGTGTGTGTTATGTGTGCATTCTTTCCCTCCTGATCATGAGATAAAACTGACCTCATTCAAGGGCATGTTGTATTGCTGTAAATTAATGTGTAAACTCCCAGCGGGACCAGCAAATCAAACCTGCCCCTCATGTGACCTACAACAATCAACCTCGTTCAGGTAGCCTGTTACTTCACCCATTCTAAGACCTCATGCCTAATTTACATGCTGTGCACTATAATAAAACATCAACAGGAATCATAAATAACACACAGATTTCTTGCAAGCTCTTTCGAAAAAGGATGCATTTTAACAACTAAAAAAAAGTATATGGACCATAAACTTTTATTTTGAAATATGTAGCCATGCTCGTCTGTCTGGTTTGTTTGTCATGATAGGTTTTCCTGTTTTAGCTCTGGGAGATTTTTTTTGCTGACGGTTCAGGAGCATGTTCTCACACGGGTGTAAACAGTAAACCTACCATCAATCACATCTACACAAAAGCATTTTAACAACTTCACCCTATAGGCACTGTTTTTGTGAAAGCGGGTGCAGGCACACCCTGAGTGTGTGGCCAAATGTATAAGCATAAGATGTATAAGCACAATGTCAGTGCGGTGCTGTCTGGGAAATGGGCTATAACAAGATGAATACATTGTTAGTAGGAGGAATACATGATGAGAATTGGACCAGAGTATCGCTGTAGTGCCACCTGTGGCGGTTTGGGGGGGGGGGCAACAGGGGCAAGTGCCCCTGTAACACAGACCTTGGACCCCCCTATGGCCCCCCGCTGAACGAAAAGTATATATAGCAGCCTCAATGAATTGGCGGCCGCTGGCCACATCCGCCCAGGCAACCTCCATGTGGCCCAGCTCATAATCTAATAGATATAACAAAAAAAGTAAGCTACATGTATAGTGAATGAAAGTCCCAAAAGAGTGAGCTATATCATTTCCTTATCATCATGGTTGAGTTTCACATGCGCTGTACTGATCACCGCCAGTCAAGGCTCAACATAACTGTCCGACCTGCAGCCTCTCCCGCTCCTCTGTGTCTGCAGAGCGCGCACACACATACGGATCGAAGTCAGCCGGCTGATCAGCGGACATTGACGACAACTACGCTGGTTAGTGTATGTATGTGGTGCAATAAAGACTTAGCCAATTCTTTACCAACACACCGTTTAATAAGCATAAACATGCAAAACACGATGTTTTAATCTGCCCAGTCACTCATCCACTGCAGCTGTGTTTTGGTTTTAGGCTACACAAGCACAGCGCTAGTTCAGATAATAGCTTATTGTTACAAACAAGCTAAAGTGAAAGCTCTCTGTCTTTAATAACTGTTCAGCTTAGTTTGCCACTTACATTAAAATATGACACATTATAAACTCAGTTGGTGGAAACAGACCAGCCCTCCGCTCTACCAGCAGCAGCAGAGGGAGGAGGAGGACAGGAGGGACTGAGCTGTTCATTCTTTCTAAACTTCACTCAGTATGTTGATGTGAGGAATAGGATTTTATTTTACTGACATGTTAGATTTGTTTCCAGTGAGCTATTAGTGACTTTGCTGTTGTAAATCATGTCGCTGCTCTAGAAACAACATTTAGTTAATAAAAAATGTTAAATTATTTTTTAAAATAAAATATGCAATTATTTAGTAATAAATAGGACCGATAAGAGCATCGATAAAGAACTGAACCAATAAGGATTACCAATACAAGTGTGTCAAGAAATCCTAATGATCCCAACTCGTGAGAAAATGTCCGGGCCATCTCTGTGTCCTGGTTTTAAAATCTGGCCCAATCGAATCTGTAATTGAATAGTCCTGGTCTGCATTGATCATAGTAATATATCTTCCTTGCAATGAAATTAAACTGTATGCAGCAGTGTGGACAATATTTTGTCCTTGTAATCCATGTTTCCATTGCATTGGTAGCCTTTGGAGATTGCTGGAAATTGAAAATTAACGAGTCCTCCTCCTTAAAGGGTAAATTATTATCATAACAATTTAATAATGCATTGCATTTAAACAGAACTTTTCATACATAAAAAACAGTAAAATAACAGTAGCCTACTGGTCCTACCAGGCTGGACACGCAGTCTGCCTAAATATGTATCCCCCTTTATAAAGCACAGATGATGGCCTACTATCAAGTATTTAATTTTGTGTATATTCACATCAGGACTAATAACAGGGTGAATATGGAGAAGTTTGTTGTTTCCTAACAAAAGTTATAGTGGGATACAAAATACAAACTGGGAAGTGTTGCATCAAAGAATATACTGTAGCATGAGCTAAAGTTAACAGGAATGTTTTTTTTTGTATACTTTAATTTAATAAAACTATAACTAAATTACTGAGAAGATCCTGTTACTGAAACAAATAACTAAGTTACTAAAACATTACATTACATACTAAACAAGACATTTAGAAAGCTTGAACATTGCCTTTGTCTCTTTTGTCCCGGATTGAATGGGCCCCTCTGACAAAACATCTGGCCCCAGCCTGGCCCCCTTAATAAAATTGGTCTAGAACCGCCACTGATGCAAATATTATGAGAATACAAACAGATTAAAACTAGACTGAGGAGTGGAACAGTCTGGTCTAATGCTGTGTTTACAGAAAGTAAGTAGGAAGTTTTTTCATAGTAGATCTGTTAAAATCATATATCAACACCCCTCAAACATTGTTTGAGTCAAAAGTTTAACCACCATTCATTCTGGATTAATATATTAATATACGTCTCGTAACAATATAATTTTGTTATAATTTCCAAGAAGTTTCCAAAGACAGTACTAGAAAAAGAAAGTCTTACTAACTAAAGATCCAATAGAGACATTGTTGAATTGGTACACGTCCAATTAAAATTCATTGCTGGTTTACTTGCTTATGAATCCTGGTTAGTTTTTGTGAGAAGCTGAATGAAGGTTTAGTATTTGGAAAAAGCTATTTATCCAACCTGCTGGATCTCAACAGTGCAGGCTGGTAATGATGTTTTGCACACTGAGCACTGAATGCTACAACAATGTATCTAATTGATCTTTATGGCTTTTTTTGCCCTTTTCAAATGTTTTGTTTACACACTATCCACACTGATAACTCCAGTGATCTCACCACAACCAAACACCTCTGAGATGAAATGGCACAGGATATATGTAGTATGAATGTGCCACCACAAAAAGTACATGAAATGCAGGATGTTATAATGTTAGCATGGAGCAAAGAGTCTGAAAGGTTTCTTCTCGGTGTCTTCTCGACAACTAAAGACGTATAACCAGTGGACAGTGAATTTCCATATAAGTGCAGCTTTAAACATGTTATCCTCTTTGCATCCAGGTGCAGGCAGACTTTGAGTGCTTCCGCCTCCAGGTGGGGGAGAGGGAGCGTGAAACTGAGGCGGAGCTGAGAAAAGAGTTTGAGGAGAGGCTGCAGGCTGCAGAGGAAGAGCTCCAAGAGGCCAAAGCCCAGATGAGCGATGCCCAGGAGGAGAGCCTGCGGTTGAGCAAAGAACTGGAGAAGACCAGGGAGCAGATCCAGGAGCTGGATGCCAAGTGTGAGGAGCTACGGAAAGCATCTGACGCGGAGAGGCAGAGCAAAGAGGAGCAGAGACAGAGAGAAGAAGATGTGAAAAAGAAAGGGGAGGAGGAGGAGAAACAAACACAGGAGCGACAGGACTCGGAAAGAGTAAAAGCACTATTAGAGGAGGTAAAGGCACTGAAGGAGGAGAGGGATCGAGCAGAGGAGGAGAGGAGGCGAGCAGTGAAAGAGGAGACAGAGCGGTGGAAGCAAAATATGAACGACCTCAACGAGGAGAAAGAGGAAATGAGGAGGATGATGGAGGCAGAGTGGAGGGAGGAGCGGCGGAGGTGGGAAGAAAGAGAAGAGGAGGAGAAGAAAGGAATGCACAGCGCTCTACGAGAAAGAGTGAAGAGGGCTGAAGCTGAGGTGGAAAGTCACCTGGAGAGGTTGGCTGAGAGCAAGAGAAACACCGTCAAACTGCAAGAGCGAATACAGGTACACGCACACACGCATGCACACTCACCCATAATATTTCCACTCAGACTACAACTGGACTCTGGATGCTGTGAAACGGGAGGCGAAAGGAAATTGAAATGTTGCAGCTTCCTGTCTCTGATGCACCCAGCTAATGATTGTGTTGATGGGAAAAGAGGGAGCGAGGTGGAAGCAGAGAGAGAGGAGCGAGAGAGGGGTGGGGGTCCTTGCTTGTCTAACCACAGGCTGCCCTCCCTGAGTGCTATTCCCACTGCCAACTATCTGCTAATGAGTAGTTTGAGCAGGATAGATTCGCTGCACCAGCTCTATTACCACCTTGTGGATGAGCATTAAGAAGCCCTACGAGAGCTGGCAGAGAGCTGACATAAGCCTTCACAGCAGGCCATTAAAGGCGCACAGCTGGGCAAGATAGCTCCCTGACTTACCACATTTCATCCCTTTGTTTTTCTTTTGCCCTCACTGTCTCTCTGACTTGTGTTCTTTCCTCCTTTCCTCCTCATCTTTTTTTTCTCTCTTTCCTATTCCCCCTGTGCTCTTTATCAACCCACAATACTCCTCTGCATTGCCCTCCTTACTTGGCCCTTGCGGCAAACTTTCGTCACGACCCTGGTGCCTCCCTACAGGACCTGGAGGAGGAGCTAGAGCTGGATCGGAGGCGTGTGTCAGAGGCCGAGGGTGTGGCTAAGCGGGCGGAGGAGGAGCTCACGGTCGCCAAAGAGAGGCTGCTGCTCCAGGAAGACGAGCTGCAGAGCAGAGCAGGTAGTCGGGTTCAGTCTGCCTCTCACCGTCTGTGTCCGCCTGTCCACCTGTCTTCTCACCTGTCTGCTGGAGAAAGCTCACTCATCGGTGAAAATCGGCTGAGCTCAGTGCATTACCATTATTCATTCTGACTCAGCGTTAATTAAGCTTTCGCCTCACGCCATTATAATGTATACAGAAAATGCAACAAAGGCACATTGTTCATCCTCCATGAAGGCAAACAGTTTCATCAAAATGTCATCATACCTAGTCAGCAAAAGACGCCCTGAATTTTATTTATTGCATGAGAATGATTTTTGTTTTAGGTCCTTCCTCATTCAGTATTGGTCTGCTGTTTTAGTCTATTCTGCTTCTATTATGCATAATCAATCAATAAACGCTCGAGCATGTTTGTGTGTGTGTGTGTGTGTGTGTGTGTGTGTGTGCTTGTGTTCACTATTTTGGTGTGTTCTCTTTGCGTCTGCGTGTACCAGAGGAGCTGCTGAACCGCGGCAGCTGTGAGGTGTGTGTGTGTACTGAAGTGGAGGAACTGAGGAACCAGGTGAGCCGTCTGCAGAGCAAGAACAGAGAGCTGGAGCTACAGAGCAGCGGCCGAAACAGCGACCACGCCCGGCAGATACGCCAGGTAAAACACACACAAAGTAAATAAAGTGCAGTTACATGGGCATATATGTTAAGTATTACTTTCAATGTCCACTTTATTAGGTACACCTGTGCAATCCAGTGCAATCCAGTAAAACCTTTTTGCCATAAAGTCTACTTTTATGATGCCTGTAAGTGGTACTGAACTGCATTTATAATGTAGTCCAGTACAACACCAGCTTTTACTATGACCTCAGTGCTAAAACATATAACTGAATTTACACATTTCCGATAATGTCACCAACAACAAGAACATTATAAACTTTCTAGAGGTAGAGTTTATGGCTGAGTCGTTGCATTGAATTGTATTATTGTTGCATATGTACCTAATAAAGTGGCCACTGAGTGTTTGTTGTGTGTGTTCACAGCACGCTGAGGCACTGTCCAGTTTGCGCTCTGAGATGGTGAGAGCCCAGACAGAGGAGCTGCGTCGCATCCAAAAACATGCGGACGATGAGAGGGACAAACTGCAGAAGGAGATAGAAAAAGAGAGAGAAACCTTACAGAAGGAAAGAGAAAGAGAAAAGGATCAGTTGGAGAAAGACAGAAACAGACTGCGCAGAGACAGAGAGGAGGAGAAGGGAGCGCTGGAAGAGATCAGAGAACGTCTGAGGAGAGAAAAGGAGGAAGAGGTGGACCGGCTGCGGAAGGAACTGGAGGTCGAGAGGGTTCGTGTTCGCTCGCAGTTGGACAAGAGCATTGAACAGGTCGAGGCGGAGAGAGCCAACGTGCAGCAGAAGCTGGAAGAGGAGAAGAAGAGATTGGTGGAGAAGGCTGAGGAAGACAGGAAACGGTTGAAGGAGCAAGTGCGGAAGGCAATAGAGGAGGTGATGAGGAGGCATGCAGCCGAACTTCACAGCGTCCAGGAAGCTCTGAGCTCAGAGAAGAAGACCAACCAAGAGGTCAGCATCTTTCTGCACACCAGGGGGGCTGAAGATTGATTGACTGGGAGAATGCTTTTACATGCATGATCTTAACTTGGCAACTCTAAAACATGCATTTAATAATCACTATCATATTTAAAAACTAAAGCTTGGATAGTTTTTCCCCTTTTCCTTCCCTGACAGCGCAGTAAGAGGCCAGGCTCTGTAGTGAAAGAGGACACAGTTTTTCCCCATAACGTGCACTTAAATCTGAATTTTAAAAATTGCCTGCGGCTCAGCTGTAGCTGCCAACTCATATAGGCTTATTTATCTTAGTTTCACTTTCAGACTTTGGATTTAATTATTTTGGATTCAAGGACGAACCGCCATGAGAAACAATTTTCCCTTTATCCTGTCACACAGCTGCAACATTAATAATTTCCCAGTTTTGAGCCTGTGTGGTGCACATGTGCTCTTGAAGAAAACTCTGTTAAGCATACACAGAAATCAGGATTCTCAAGCTGAGATCTAGCAATTCTGAAACAATTTCATGCAGCATAAATGTTTTTTTTGCCTCATCTGCTGTCCTGTTAATCATCTCGCGACCTCTTGAGGGGTCCCCACCCCCTGGTTAGGAATCACTTGTCTTAAAGAGCATGCGTAATGAATATTTTTTTGAACCCAGTGTAAATGTAGAAATATAAAGAGATTTTTATCACATAATTGCCTGCCCTTTGAGCCTTCTTATAATGTGCACAATGGTGACTAATTATTCATTAGGATTGAATAAGGAGATGATAGCATGGTTGGGTTACAGTGCTAAAAAGAAGATAAATTGTTAATGTTATAATGGTTTTGATGAGGATTCATTTAATTGGAAGGTGTGTGCACATTTGGAAGAAGAGAGGAGAACCGGGGAGGAGCTACGCAGCGGGCTGGAGAAGGAAATAGAGGAGCTGAGGACAAAACTGAGAGATACTACCAATGAGGTGAGAGGTGACATGAGACTAGTTGAGTGTGTATTTAAAATGTATATAAAACATATCAGATAAAACTATTTCTATTATCAGTTTTAAGACTATGTGAAGTGAAAGTGAAAAGTTTCTGCGCTCCCAGATCTGTAGGCTGGAGTCAGCCATCCAGCGGCAAGACAAGAAAGAAAAGGTGGCACCTGAAGCTGCGCACTCATGTGGACCACAGTGCTCTCGTCTGGAGGAAGAGCTTCATCACACTCGGAGTCGGCTGGCTCGGATGCAGGAGGAGGCGGATAGGCAGCGGGACAGGCAGCAGAGAGAGGTCGCGTCCCTGAGAGCTGACAAACACCGACTTGAGGAGAAAGTCCTGGAACAGAGCCGACTGAACACTGAGAGGAGCCTTCTAGATCAGAGCCAGCGGCATACAGAGGACCGGATCAGGTAGCAGAATAAACACCGGCCTAAGAACTGCTTAGGCTTACGTGACAAAGTCTTGATATCGCCTCCTGCCCTCCTGTTAAAAGTTCACTGGTGTAGAACAAAGTTGAGTTGAGCTGTGGCATCTTTTCCCCTCTCAAGTTCAATTCAGCTTCATTCAAATGAGCTTTATTGACATGTAATGTGTTTTACCAGAACAAAACATGACAAGGAATTAACTGCAGCATTAAAAAATTATACACGATGCTACAAATATCAGGAATCAATATCACAATCCAAATAAACATTAGCTGTAATGGTTTTCAGACAACCAATTAGCCTGTCCTGTCTCATCTAGTGATTCTACATATCTAGCAGCTTCTTTTTCATCATATACTGACTATGATTACTGTATATACACACACCAAAGACAGCAGATTACTTTTATTTAAAGTGTGTTAAATTACTCTTAAATAGCAGTTTACATGCAGTTTTCAATGACATTTTTATCGTTGAATAGAGAACAATAATGAGTCTAACAATAGTACCCCTCAACACTTTTCTGTTCTGGGGTCTTTTCCTTGCAAAGGCACACATTTACAAAACCTGTTAGCTAAAAGTATACAGGTTTCTGCTCCAGAAAGACAACCAGGGAATTGACACAGAAAACCAGGTTTGCACTGATATGGACATTTATGAAAAGTTATTAAGAAAAGTGAGAAATAATCAGGTTACCATCCTGTTAGAAGCACAAGCAAACAAGACACTGTAACACAATTACCCAGAAGAGTGTACAAGAAGACAGAAATAGTACATTTAGCATGTAGGTTCACTCTGCCTCACTTTTTGTTCTGCTGCATGCCTCCAGGGCAGAGTGTGAGGATCGCCTCAGAGCCGAATTCAGGATAGAGATGAATGCTGCTGTTGCTGAGAGTGAACAGAGATGGCAGAACAGAGAGCAGGAGCTGCAGACCCAGATATCTGAGCTGCAGAGGGAACTGAGCGAGGAGCAGGTGAGACTCCTTCACAAACTGCCAGTAATCGTCTGTAGTCAGTCAGCCACACTGATTTTCACTATAGGCGTCTAATTCTCATCAGACCGAATTGCCATTTAGTGTATTGTTCATATTTTTCTTGAGTTTCTAAAAAAAGAGATGGAGCTGAAGAGTTGATCTAGACTATCGAAAAGCATCAAAAGTCACTTCACCAAGTGAAAAATGGTATCCAGCTTAATGGACTTAACTACTCAAACATATTCAGATTACTGTCATATATAATGGAGAAAATCCTCACATTTCAGAAACTGGAAAAAAAAACAAATATTTGGCGCAAATGACATTTAGTTTATCACATTTCATTTGGGTTATAAGGTTATGTCTGACTTCACACGTTCACACAAAGGTGCAGTAAGCGATTCTGGACGAATCCAACCCCATGACAAAAATCATGATACGGAGCGAACAACGACACAGCAAGTAATTAACGTTAGCTCAGTTTTGGGTTAGCATACTGTTGTTACAGTTGCTGCTGCAGAGCTAACATGAAGCTTACATGCAGAGAGGACAAGACGGTCCCAGAGCCAGCACATCATTTGCAGACAGCAACATTCACAACTCTCCTGCTACTATAGCTAACATCACAACAACAGCATCTCTTGGTGAACTAGAAAGTAGGCTGAATGTCCGTGGGCAAGTCATTTAATGTAACCTGACACACACATCATGGCTGGAATAGTGCTCCGTGGCTCAGTGCGAACCACTTTCCTGTTTAAAGAGCCAGGGCTGTGTACAAACTTCTTGTTCAGCGCACACACAGAACTGACAGCTAATGGACCTTGAGGAAATATTCACTGAATTTGACAAAAATATGTATTTTGGATTAGAATCACCTACTCCACCTTTAAGGTCAGCTTACTAGTCATGATAAGTACTTCTCTGCCTACGAAAACAGCTGTATATGTAAATAACCTCTGTGGCTCTGAGGAAGCTTTGAGAAAATATCCCTGATGACGTCACGTGGGTGTCTCAGTTTTGGCTTGGAGGCTATTCATTTTAACAGAAAGCCTGCGTTACAAATGTGGTGCTTGAAAGATGAAGGTGTTTACCAGGCAGGAAGGGTGTAACTGCATACTTTATTATTATGTGGGATCCAGTGTTTTAGAAGCCACACTGAGACTTAAAATCTGTATATTTCATCCCCAACTTTATGTAAGTGCAATACAAAATTGCTGGAATACTCTTTTAATTAGTCCAGTAAGCCTGTTTTTGACTGCACAATGAAGCCTGTGTTTTATTTGTTTATTTTAAGAAAGCTGTGTGCGTCTGCAAATTCTTAAACAAAAGCGGCATCTCCATTTAATTCAACGTCTGTTGCAAATTCATCATCTCATGATTACTTTTTATGGTGCAAAGGGCACTTAATATCTTTGTGTTTGCGATTTCTCATCGATGCAGGCAGCGAAAAAGAAGGCGGGCCAGGGAGATGACTGTCATGGCAACACCGAAATTGACAGGCTGAGGAAAGAGGTCCAAGACACCAAGGAGATAAACAAGAAACTGAGGGAGTTGCTGCAGGTACAAACATTTTCAAAAAATCATATGTACTCTCTTTCATAGCTTTTCTCTGTGATGAATAATTAAGCAGCACTGATGAAAGCGCTGCTGTGAGGAGGCAGCGTAATGTTACTCTATGAGTGTGAGCATTTATCTGTGGAACATATACACAGTTAAGTACAGTAGCCTATACATGTAGTGTGAAGACAGGTTTGTGCAGCTGTTGTAAAAGGTTGTGAATACATGTGTGTTAATGTGTTGGAGGAGCCCCAAACTCAGTCTTCAGCTGAGGAGAGACACAGTCACGCCATGGCTCTGCAGGCATTAGAGAGACAGGCGAAAGAAGATGTGCTGTCTGAAAGGAACAGGCTACAGACAATGCACCACCTGGAGCTAGGTATCGCACACATGTACACATGTACCACATTCAGGCATGAGCATTAGCATAAGCACACGCAGACGGTAACACATTCTGTATAAGACGTACACAGCAGCATGGACAAATGAGCAAGTGCGCGTGCACACACACACACACACACACACACACACACACACACACACAGACAGATATACACATTGAGATTATAAATTCAACAGTGAAGTTGCGATTGCCATGGTTACACTTCACCATGGCAACAGCAGAAGGGTACCTGTAACAGTGGGCCAAATTGATTTTGTTTTTTGTCCATGGTCGTGTGTGTATGTGTGTGATATCAGATAAGCAGCGTGCAGAATTGACCCAGCAGCACACAGAGTGGAGCCGACAGATGACCCAGCGACACATGCAGCAGATAGAAGATCTACAGGCTCAACTACAGGCACACACACAGATGATGGCTCTGCAACAGGTAAAACACACACGCACACACATAAATCCCACTGGGATGAGTGTGAACAAGCAGACACACACAAACACACACAAACACACACACCTACCAGCCTCTTCGTCTGTACTTGTCTTTTACTTACATAATCACTCTTTGACACACACAAGCAAACACATATACACATATGTGTACACATAAGCAAATCACAGCCATTTTATATCTGATAACTGATATCATTAATGGTTATTAAGTCAACACAGCATATTTATGTGTCTATTTTAAACTATTTTAAAAACTGAACTTTGAATCTGAGAATGAATGCAGATATTGATTAATGTGTATCTACTGTATGCATGCTTGTGTGTGTGTGTGAAGGATCTGAAGCAGCAGAACCAGTATCAGGTGTTTGAACGACAGCTGGATGAGAGTCGATGTGCCATGCTGGAGCTGCAGAGAGAAAATGCAGCACTGAAGAAGCAATTAAAGGAAAGGTAATGCAAGACGTGGGCCCATGTGTAGTTATTTCAACATTATTGATATCCTTCAGGGTTGCAGCTAATGATTATTTTCATCATCGGTTATTCTGCTGACACATTTTCTCAAGTAAATGTCAGAAAATATTGAAAAATCATCAGTGTCCCATAGCCACATTTATTTCATCCAGTCAACAGTCCAAAACCAAAGATTCGGTATATATCATATATGACAAAGGAAAGCATAAAAGTAGTTGCTAATTAATTGTCTGTTGATTTATTACTCAGTTAATCCATACCCAATTGGAATCAGTTAAAGGAATAGGTTGACATTTTGGAAATACTCTTATTCCCTTTTTGGTGAAAGTTAGATGAGAAGATCAGTACCACTCTACTGCCTGTATGGTAAATATGAAACTACAACCAGCAGCCGGTTAGCTTAGCTTAGCACAAAGACTGGAAATAGAGGGAAACGTCTAGCCTGGCTCTGTAAAAATGTATCAAAATACACCTACCGGCACCTCTGAAGCGCGCTAATTTACACATTATGGCTGGGCCCTGTACATAACTGCAGTAAATATGTGATAAATGTGTTAATTAGTGAGCTTCAGAGGTGCTAACTAAGAGTTACTGTTAACTGTCTCCTGGCTGTCGCTTCATATTTAGTGTACAACTTACTTCTCATCTAACTACACACAAAAAGCAAATATCCAAAATTGTGAACTATTCCATAAAGACAGAAGAGGGAAAAAAAGACAACACACTTCGAAAAACTGTGTGAAATTTGATTTAGTTTAATTGTTATCCCTGCCTACTATATACTAATGTATTGACTAAAGATGTAGGATAATATTCGACTGAAGAAAGTGTTTTTTTATCTGGTAAAATATGTCTAAAAGGTTGTACAAATCTAGGTTACAGGTTTATAATAAATAGTGTATACATATATAGACTGTAGATGACACAGATATATGCACTTCTTTTTGAGCTTTATTACTTATTGGTATATATGAAACTAGAGCCACTACAGTAGATCCTACACAGTAGTGTAAACAGGTCAAATTTGCGTCAGTGAAGATTCAGCCATTTTCCGGATCCCTGATGTCTTGCTTAGTAGACCAAATGCAAACAGTTACTGTTTGCAATGTATTATAGCCATTAATTCCATTCTTCTGTTGTATCTACTGCCCCTCCCAAGGTCAGTGCGGGAGAATCCTGAAGCTGAAGAGAAAGAAGAGGAAAGCACAGAATTGCAGAAGAAAAAAGACGCCCAGCTGGAAGAAGAAGCACAACGTCTGAAGGAGGAAGTGGAGAAACTGAGGGTAGAGATGGAGAAACTGGAGGAGTCACAGAAGCACTGGGAGGAGAGGAAAGAGGAGGATGTAAAGGAAGAGGAGGTGGACGAGGAGAAGAAGAAGGAACGGGAGGAAGAGAAGAGAAGGGAGGAGGTGGAGGAGATCCGGAGGGAGCACAAGAGGGAGATGCAGAGTTTGGTGTCTGAATACAGCATCGCCCAGACACACCTGCAGGCTCGCATAGTAGCCTTGGAGAATGAGTGAGTAGAGGAAAAGACTTGGATATACAGCAGTTTAAAATGAATATAGTCTGCCCGAAACGCTGACGAAAATCAGGACAGGTATGAGAGAAAAGGCGTATGTTTGTGTATATGATTTAACTGCAGGCTGCGCGAGCGGGAAGAGCGGTGCAGGAGGAGGGAACCTCGATGTGACGACCAGCAGTTGGGGAGACTTCAGGAGAGACTGTCTGAGAGAGACCAGCTCATTAAACGATTAGTGGTGAGAGCGCACACACATACACTGCTCGTCTGATTGCTTCAGAAGTTGCTTTATTCATCTTGTCAACAAATCCTGAAAAAGACCAAAACTAACTGATAGTTTGTGTAGTCAAAGTCTGATATCTCTTATTCCTCTGTGCCATAGAGGCACACAGAGACCTCTCTTGTTGTCCAAAAACTATTAAAAACACATCTGTGAGCCACACAACGTTCCTACATGAAATTGGGTACTGTAGTTTATTTTTAGTCAATCCTGCATATGTGGTCCTACTGCTGAAAATACTCACTAGAGCACCAAATCTGTGGTTACAAATAGTCCTTTACAAATGTACTATTTACTCTTGTTTTAGCTACAGTATGTTTGCTAAAAACTACAGTGCCCAGCTGTTTTTAGAAATTATGTAGTGTTTTAAAAATAAAAGAAATATATTTGTGACCTGTTGTTAAAGATTCACATATTCAGTTGGAACAAATGGGCTTGGTGCTGAATGCCACAGACAGACTGTGGTAGAGGGACCAAAGCACTTACTTTTATTGGATTTGTTGTCGATGGGAAAAACAAAACGCAGACCATCTCCTTTCAATCATGGACTAAATGATTCTGACCATGCCCTCACAGGCCATTCATGATATTTGAGCTTAACAGTTCATGCTCGACTTTGGAAACAGAACAATCTCTGCTCAAGGTCCACTTACTCGCTTGTGCAGCTTTCGACCATATCGACCAGAGCCTTTAATCTGAACACCTCTAGGATGGGGTGTCCTGATGGCCGTGTCCATGGTGGTTAGGATGCATACCACGGTACTGCAGTGTCTCGGGTTGATTCCCTCCAGGGAGTTTTGTTGTTTGTTGTTGGAACTTCTCTCTCTCCCCCATGTATACTGTCTGTATTTTATCCGTTTCAATCCAATGAAGGCAAAAAAAACAAAAAATAACAATCATGGAGCTACTTCAGATCAGAGTGTTATGGTCAAAAACTCACAAACGAGCTAGTAGGTTGAACAAAGATTTAGAACTGTACTAAATCGGCAATACAAGCTATGTTCAAATTAGGAAAAACTGCTATCAGGGTGCAAAATGAGCTGACAGGTTGAATTTGAGACATTCTTGGGGCCCAAATAACTGAGTTGTGACCAAGAGTTAATGTAAAATGTGTTGCTTTAAAAAGCATTTTTCAAAAAATGCAATGAGCACTCAATTCATAACAGTATCTTTATTAATCATCTGTGGTCATATATGCGTAGGAGTAAAATAAAAATTAGTAGTGTCCTCAGCCAGAGTGCCGTGTCTGCCATCTGTGTGGCATGAGGCAGCTCAGCAAACACGTACACCCTCCAGACACAACGCTGATACAACAGCAACAACACCAACTGTGAATAAGGCCAATGAAAGTCCTTCCTCGTCCTCCTTCCCTCCAGGAAGAGAGGCATCAGCTGCAGCTTCACCCTCCTGTTGCCGGGGACAACAGCACCCTCAGGCTTCGTGACAGCAAGTCCCGCCCCGGGAGCGTCACGCCAACCATGAGGGTGAGTTTGTCTGTTCCGCTCATGCACATAATGTATTCATCAAAACAAGCCTCCTTCCAGCCAGAAGTGCTCAGTGGGCTGGAGCCAACTTCTCACTCGTCAGATCCCCGGTCTGTCGTAGAGACCCCTCCGTGTGTCACGCTGCTTTTAATTACATTCAGTTTGGCCAGTGCAGATTGTATGGAGAATAAAAAATGTGGTTCCTACAAGATAAAATAAGTTTAAGGATGTGATCTTGAAGCATATATTTGACGTTGGACATTGAAAGTAACTTGAAGTTTATTGGTTTTCATATGTAGATATAAAATCTGCAGATTTTATATGAGCCTATATGATCATAGTCTGAGGCTGCAACTAAGCGCAGGATCCAGTGTTCATTAACATGCCTACATTCAGTCATTTTGGTGTCAGTTATGGACGAGTGATCACAGACCATCTGGGCTGGTAAATCTAAGCATTAATAAGTACTGAGACTGTTGTTACAGTATATGCCTAAAAACTTTGCTTCCAAATAAGCGTGATTTAAAGTTGTGCAAAAAAACATGGTTTTAGAAGTTTCCTTGAACCTTTTGATAACTTCTCATGAATTCAAGCTGAACCACGGCTACTGTTCTCCATGAAGGTCAGTACAAACACTTTACAGCATACAGTGGGAGACCGTTTGATCATGATGTAAAGTATTTTTGGCATTGAGCAGGCCGTCTTCTTCCACTGTAACACCCAGGCAGGTATATCACATAGCACAGAAAACGTTAAAGAACAAGGCTGGTGATTTAAGACAGGTCACCGATATTTAGTTCATTTTTTAATTAATTTCTTTAAACAGCGGGGCACCTCAGATTTTAGAAAACGTTGCTCAAACAGGAGTAAATGGTGCATTTGTTTGGGACTATTTTCAGCTGCGAGTTAATATGCATTTTGTGCTGTAGTTTACGGAAACAGGACAGTATATGCGAGACTGACGCAGAACAAACAGTGCCCGTGTTCATCATAATGAAGGAACATGTCACCCAGTGCAACTTACTGATGTGCTTTTAATCGTTTTGGGCAACAAACAAACAAAAGAAAAATATCCATCAGCAGCCTTATATTTTGAATAAATACGCCTCGGAGTCTTTGACCTGCCAGGCTTAATCTAAGTGGAAAAATAACAGTTATTTCATCATATTGATTTTGATTTATGCCATCATTAAACTAAACGGACAAAACTTGAATGCACAGATTCATTTTGTAACACTAACATATGAACTATGCTGGTTTTTACCAACAGAGGAAACACGTAGAGTCTCCAACTCGTGTCACCAGCATCCCCAGCACCGGTACTTACGACAGGAGCCTCTTCCTACCCCACTCCTCCTCATCGTCTTCCTCCTCATCCTCCACCCATCAGCACTCTTCCTCGACCCTCCCCCACCAGTCCACCTCCCACCCTCAGACCTCCCCCCACTACTCCACCTCCTCTCTTCCGCACAAGCACACGTCCCTCTCCCTCAGCCAACAGTCCTCCCCCTCCGTCCCTCGCTCCACCAGATCCCGGACCTCCTGCATCCCTCCCACCCCAGCGCCCACCGCCCCGCTCCCCGTCTGCCCCTCGCCACAGATGGGCATCCGCTACGTGTCGCCCTCCTGCCAGGAGCCACACGCGCACCTGCAGGCCCAGTCAATCAGGTATGGACCTTTTAATTTCTTGGCTGAGATGCAACAAATCTAAAAGGAAGGGAACGGGAAAGCAGCCCACTCACAACTCAGATTCATTTATTTCAACTCATGAAGAGTTTAGCATTTCAGCAACTGCCTTCAGAATAAGACACCAGTCACCTGAAACTAACATGTCCACATAATCAAGAAGTCCACAAGTACAAACCAGGAAAATACAGTTAAAGGAGAAAACAATCTTACATTCAAGTCAGAAAAAGAAACCACAAAAAGTAGTTTATCTACACAATTCAATAACAAAAGGTCAAATTAAGAAAGGAAAATTATTTCTAAATATCTTTTTTAAAGTCGCTGTATGAAAAATACAGCAAGAAAGGAGAAAGTCACCCCAAAAAACTATACAGGCTGTTTTTTCAACACTTAATCCATGTATGTGATTCATGACCACGCGTGTGTACATACTGTATCAGTATATCTGTATTTACAGACCAATCACACATAATGACCTCCTGCTGCTCATAACATACAGTAAGTCTCCCTTTCAGTCAGCTCTGATCTGTCGAGGAATCCACTTTATGGACTCCACTGTGTGTTGTGACACCTTTGTATCAGAACCAGCATCAACTTTTGTTTTTAACAATTTGACCTGCTGTACAGTAGCTCGTCTGTTGGACTGGACCACACGGCCCCGCCTTCACTTCTCACATGCATCAATGAGCCTTGGCTGCCCATTGGACAACTTTTGACCTGTTTTGACCACTACAGACCGGGAACACCCTGGCCTCAGACTGTGGTGTCTTCCTTGTGATCAAATCGAATGTCAAAAATTGAAATCAGTGCATTTGAGTGGTTGGTGTGCGTTTTCCCCTCAGTTTTAAAAAGAAGCACAATGCTCTGAACCTCAGCATAGTGATATACTAATTCTGATTTTTATGAAGTCTACATGTGTTTCTTCTGTTTTTTAGGGGCCCATATCTGGAGCAGAGGGGGACAGAGGGGCTAAAACAGGAGTGGTTCACCAAATACTTCTCCTTCTGAGCACACACACAAACAAACAAACAAACACACACACACACACGCACAGCAGCTGCAAGTACATTTCCTCATATACAGTTCATTGCTTCTTATACACATCCGTTTGCTTCCTACTAACACAAAACACACACACAAAAACAAACATAACCACATCAACAGACATATGGGCTCATCACCAGCAAGGCCATCTCAAACATTGCCTCAAAGCTCAACCAAAAAGTGCTTCTCAAACACATGCCTGACCTCTTCTCAGAACATAGGCCTGCCGGATCTTGTTTGTATAGTTTGGAATGTGTCCATATCTTTTTATTCATTTATTTTTTATTTAAAGCGGTCTTCCTTTTTTTAAATGCAACCTTTGCTCTGATCTCATCACACGGTTATACCAGGCAAATGTACATTTCTTAAAAATCAACAACCAAGTGTCTCTTCGAGTATGGAAGCATTCGACGTATTCAATCAAGATCCTCGACAAAATGGACACACGCGACTCACCATACCAAAATGAAGCTTGTTTCAATGCAAAAATGTATGATAATCTTAAAGAACAAATTGAATAAAATATTTTCTTTTTGTTAAGCGCTTCTTTGTACACTGGTGTTACAAATTACAGAATATATAATTTTATAATGCTTTGTAAATTTTCTTTAACATTGAATGACTTTCCAAAGAAATATTCTGACTTCTCGGGACCGACCCCATCTGAAGGTTGTAAATAATGAAATTAGAAAAACTTAAAATAATTGTGTATGTAGTAAATCAACACAAACAACCCTCCTTTGCCTCACAGTGGTTTGGTCCACTGCCTGCTTTTACATCAAAGATCGAATCTCTTCAGTAGTTGTGGAACTCCAGTAACGTTAAGCAGGCTGGGCAGGCTATTTTATTCACTTTAAACATCAGATAAATTATTCTTTTCTCTTCAATACAGATGATACTGAGTCATTAATAATTGAGTCAAGTTGGGTTTTGCTCAATAATGGTAAGTGGCAGATAAGTGGGCTTACTGCAGTTGAAGATATAAGTAAGAGACATCCTGTGTCCCAGACCTAAAATACTATGTGGAGGACGCAAGATAATTTAATAATTATACTATAACCGCAGGGTGAACCTATTTAAACAACTTTTGTTTTGTGTTACTGGCCAGATAAAAAGACAGAGAAAAGGAAAATGGATATAAGATAATTTCAGTGCACCAAAACGCCAAGTAAGTGCAAAAGGTCCCAATGTTAAGGCGATTCAGTAACATCATGGTCTCCATGCAACACCAATAGTAGTAAGGCTTTCCTGTGTGTACACATATCCTAAACAAGTACTCCTGCTGACAGAAAATAATTTTTTTAAATTTTACTTTTCTTTTGTTGAGAAATACCTCTAAAAACACTTCACATTAAATATCATTTCATTTTATCATGATTTTATATCACAATATTGATACATTTTGAGATAGCGCATTTTGTGATAAAATCAATTAAGAGACTGTTGTTGGACCTAATCAGTTATACAAATATGTAGCCAATGCAAGGACAGACATAAGTAAGCTTCATTAGGAAATTTTAAAGACACTATTTTAAAATAGTCTTTTTAATAATCTTTTCAAACGACATCTGAAAACACTGTACATTAAGTGACCAAGAGATCAATAACTGGTCTTAAATTGTCAGAGGTCAAGAAAGGATGTCGGGCAGACTGATGACTAAAGAAGACCTTCATACTAAAACAGTCTGAGTGTGTTCAGTGCTCACATGCTACTGAAACATGGGGCAGTTTTGCAGCGCCTCAGTGGCAGAGCTGTACTGGAGGACGTTGTCATGGAAACGAGTCAGCTCCTCTCGCATGTACTTGGCGCCCCTCCCTCCTGAGCCCCGGTACTTCATGGACAGCAGCTTGGAGCACAGGTAGTGGAGCCACAGCACGTTGGTATGGGGGTGGTAGCTACTCCAGTTGTTTCTGTCAGGAAAGAAAAAGCAGCTTGGCATTAACCCTGAGATGTACCCAGTACCCAGCCACAGCCTGTTCACCCTGCTGGCGCCTCACAACAGATAAAGTATCTGCAGTCGTACAATCAGACTTCAGAGCAGCTTCATCTCTTATCCAGAAAGTCCACTGACTCTGGCTGTGTCTCCTTGCTGCTGCTTACAGTTTGGTTCCATCCTCTGCCCAGCGTCAACTTCCACTAGAAGCTCTCAGATGCATTTCAGGAGCAGAGCACATTGTGGGTTGTTTTTAATTTATCATTTTTGTGCTTCTACTATGCCTAACGTTACCGCCAACGGCTCTCTGCAACCAGTTTTTTGTTCCGTTATCTGCATGGCTGCATATCCCACGGGGAGCATTTCAGAATCTGAATGTTTAGATATTGTTGATTTGGTAATTAGGGCTTGCTTTTTGTGCATCTAATATGATCAAGTAGGCTATGTAGTTAAAAGGTAAATCTTTTGCCTATTTTAACGATCGGAAGATCTGCACGGGGTATTTTATTTTTTAGAGTGAACGGATTCTCTATGCCGTTCTGTGTCTGACTGATTTCAGTCAAAAAAAACCATAGGCTACCTGCTGTGTACTGTCTGTGGAGCGGAGCGCCGCTTTTGGGACTCTCTGCGGCCGTGTCTGGTGGACTCACAATGACTAGAATGGCCGCAATTAGCTCCGGGAGCCGCGGTGCAGCCATAACTAGGGCTGCAGCTAACGTTGAGTATTCGAAGCTGCTGAACGATTCATCGATGCGTCGTTTAGGGAGGACTTTTGCTTGGCGGCAGTGGCGCCCCTGCCCCCCGTACCAGGATCAGCTGTGCACGTTTACAGGTTATAGATATTTATTAAGCCTTTCGGAAATTCATAGTGTGACATACAGCAAACATCAGACCAAAAACCAGACAGCTGCTTTACAAACACAAACATCACCCGAGTGCAATACAAGTTATACAACAGGCTCGTGCAGACTACACGACTTTCAGCGTCGGCCGATGGCCATGCGGTTCACACTACACAACTTGCTGTCATGTGACGGGGATCTTAAAGTCGTTGTGGCATTCACACTACATGTGACAGGGTGTCACACACTACACGAGCTGACTGCAGCTGTGTCACCCGACTCTGCTCTCCAAACCACGTTTAGTCAAGAAAACACACATGAAATGTGAAACGGGAAATGAGCGATCCTGCACACGAAACAGCTGTTGTTTGTTATTATAAAGATAACAGTTATAAAGACAAAGAATCTGGCTGAAAGGATGGATTAGCACAGGCAGGTAGCAGGGATTGTCTGAGCTACAGAGAGAGCTGGAGGTGAGTTAAAAGGTGCAGCTCCCCGACACCCAGTTAACTCATGACTGTGAGGTTACAACTCACGGCCCAAAAAGGAGAACAACAAACGCACGTGTGCACACTTTCAGCTGAGGACTGCGGCTTACTTTGGTTAGCCTTCAACTCAGCAATCAATCATGATTTCAGTTAAATGCTAAAGTTACTGTTACCTTGTCTGTGGTCCGCTGGCAGAACACCGGCTTCTTTCTGGTCAGCTGCCGTCGTTCTGTTGCCGAGGCGACATTAGTTTCGTTTTACGGTGGATGGACGGTAACATTACAGAGTTGTTGTTTTCTTTAGCTTGAAATAATCCCATACTTTGGACACTTTCTTTGTCTCTTGCTATTTTCTCTCTCTTCCTCCACTTTGCAAACAGCTCCATCATAATCATGTCGTGTTCACAGCGTAAGCGCAAAAGTAATAAATGTCCCTGCAAAACACTGTGCTGTATAGATAAATGGATTAAACGAAGCATTGATGCAAAGAATTTGTGTCAAAGCATTTTATTAATCGATTTAATCTATGAATCGTTTCAGCCCTAGCCATAACGCCACACAGGCGGACTCAGTGGACTTTGCGTGTTAGACCCCTTAATTCATCCTCAGCACTCCACCATGTAAAATTGTTTTATTTATATGACTTGTTTTATTATTCACCCAGATACTGTATATAATTTTATATATAACGTTTGTTTTTGTAAGCAGCATTAAGTGAACTACAACTTGATTTCAATATACAACCCTGTGTTGTAAAATGATAAATAAATCTTCCTAGCAGTTTAATATTTTAAATGAGCAGGATTATCCACAAGATACCACAATCATAAATGTTCAATAAACATAAATGCTCCTGCCTTTGGTATTTCTAACTTATCTGCTGACTTGGATTTCTAATTGACATTGAGTCATCCATGTCAAATCAATAAGTCGTCCTATGCTGTCTCTTTTATCCTATCCATTACAGGATATAGTTCTTTTTATAGGTGCTCCATGTGACACCTTTACCGCACAGAGAAACACCAGTTACATCGACACATAAATGACACTGACCCATTTTCCTGTCTCATCATTCTGTAGATATCAAACTGGTAATCCCCCTGGCCCATGAAAAGCTCCTCATCCTTCGAGATATCGCAGGACACTGTCAGATCATCTGGAGGGAACAAAACACGTGCTTGTCGTTACTGTTCATGATTTTACTGGGGCTAAATATTCTGTGCATCAAATATGACAAGTAAGGGGTTCAAAGAATAGCTGACCGATTTCTAGTCTGGAGAGAGAGTAGTCAATGATGCGGACCAGCACCCCTTTAGTTTCCAGAGAGTGGACTGCTCCGTTCAGGAGGAAGCTCCCCGTCTTTTGCTTGGTTGTTTTGACCAGCACATTGCCCCAGTGGAGGTCCCTGCAGTAAACAGCACGGGGGGATAAAGTTGCTGTTACAAGACACCGACAAATCATCCATCACACTGACACCACATACACACCCAACTGCGTCACTCAGTTGGTGCAACACTGCAACGCCACATTTAATACCTGATGTGGCAGTAAAGTTCAAGCTGATACTAAATAACTACACAAAAGTATTTGTGGTCATAGGACGCTTCCAACATCCTATTTTTATATTATTTTATTTATTTAGTTAACATAAGCTCTGAAAACAGAAATCCACAGATGGCCATTATGAACTTTATAGCAACTAGAGCCGAGAGCCTTCAATAAATTAGTCGATCAACAGAAAATTATTCATTATCGTTCGTTATTGATGGATGAAGTTATTTTTTTAAGAAAAAAAAAAGGCCAAATTCTCAGGTTCCGGTTTCTCAAATGTGAGTAATTGCAAGCTTTCATTGTCTTTCATGGTTGTAACGTTTGAAGACCTCATCTTGGCCTCTGGGAAACTGTGATGGACACTCTCTTTTCGCTGACATGTTAGACTTTATATACATTGCATCCTGTCCTGAGCCCTGATCCACGCAGACAATCACAGCTACTATAAATTGTGAGAGAGAGTGTGTGTGTGTGCGCGCGCGAGTGAGTGTACTCTACCTGTGTTCAAAATGTAGCTGCTGCTCAGCAACAGCCATGGCAGCAGTAACCTGATGAAGGATGCTCTTCGCCACCCCTAAAGACGCCAGCTTGACAACACAATAAAGTCTTGAGGTTAAGGACTGCATTTGTACTCTTGCACAACAATAAAACAGTCAGTGTATAGGCTAATATATACAAAGACTTATTTTACCAATGAATACACTGCATTTACAGATGCTCAGCTCCAGCATTCATATTTAAGGCCTAATTGACATTAAGTTATAATGACTACTATTTTTCTGCATGCAGTCTCTTTATTAATGTTTGAGCACGTTTTTACAGCTAGTGTCATGTGCAAATGTAATGAGCTAAAGCTGGTGTGATGGGAGTAGAGAGTAATACTTCTGTTTGAGACCAGAGCACTCGAAACTCTGCAGTAGTGAAACTGGCAAGAAATGAAAGAGCAGACTGCAATTTATTAAAAGGAATTTCAGACCAAATGAAATAAAACTGCACTTGTAATTGTAAACATATAACCCAAGCTGAAGCTCTATCTCCGTGTGCTAGCTTCAGCTTTTTCAGAGAGAAAGAGGCAGAGAGATATTTTGAGCTGTCAGGACTGATAAACGCTCAGCATTGCTGCAGAGCACTGTACGGCAGAGGGAAAGTATTGAGTGGCCATCACTCTACACACTGACGCGGTGTGCTTACCGTTCCATTGCTGTTCTCTAAGTCAATGCCTCCAAACTCAAACTCCAGGATTATGAACAACTGATCCTTTTTAAAGAAATCTAAACAAAGAGAAAAAGAGGGACCCAATGAAACAGACAAAAACATGGTCCTAGACATAGATTTTCCCCTGTAGAAGGGAGACGACCTGGTAAAGGACAAGCCATTTTCCATCAGCCACTGCAACCTGGAAGCCACGTTGGGCTGCAATTCTCTTCATTAGTGAATGCATATTAAATGTGAAAATTAAACAAATGTGAACAGGCTTTGCTCTCACTGACCTGGTCTGTCATTCTCAGAGCCTTTCTGCTGGTCGAAGGCATCCCAGGCTTTCATGAAATCTGGAGGGTAGCAGCCTTGAACGCAGTGGAGGCTACGAGGGAAGACGTCAAGTCACATTAGCACTCAAAACTACAAACAGACGCTAAGAGGCAAAAAGACAAGACACCACAGACAGTGCTTACTCATTGAGACCAATAAATCCATGAGTCTGGTTCTGCTGCTTCTCTTTCAGGCTGCTCAGCTCCCTGACACAAAAACAAATGATGCTGTTTAGTTAGCGCTGGCCACAAGTCAACACACTTACATTTGATTTACAACTTTGTTGTCATGATGTCTTTAATGCACATGTTATACTGAGACTGTATTGTAGTATCCCAGCAAGGAGAGTCGTGTGATTTATGTACTACTTACTTTGAAATAATAATCTCATGGAGGATCTCTCCAAAGGTCTTCTGGTCCTCTCCATTCACCTTCTCACTGCCCTCTAGTGGAATGATCTGTCAAGACAAGAACCACTATTTTAATGCAACACACACACACACACACACACACACACACACACACACACAGCGCAACTGTTTGGTTCCTGTGTTTGAGCAAATTAACATTACATTCCAGAGTATGGAGATTAACTCTTTACCTAGGAAACAAATATGTGATCAAACATTTTAAATTCAAGGTATACTCACTGGCTTTCTCCCCTAGAGCTATTGACCGTTTCCCCACAGCCTTCTTCAGCAAATTACATACAGTATGTTCAGGTGTTGTCACATGTTGTTAACTACAACTGCTTGTTATGTGACCAAAATAAGCAAGTTTCATTCAGTAAAGATGGACATGGAATACAGTCAAAGGGGTGGCGGTTAGTCCACCACTTGCGCCCTATGTACAAAGGCTGTATCCTTATTGCAGCGGCCCAGGTTCAATCTGACCCATGTCCCTTTGCTCCCAAAGATATATATAAAAAAAAAAAACCTTGAGAGTTTAGAATATTTAGTGACAAATTCTGAATTTCTTAACAGGGAAGTCACACCCCTCTTTGAAAATAAACTTAAAATTGTATCAACGGTATTGTATCAACACTTAAGATGCAAAATGGTTTATATCACATTGTTAGATCTTAGGCAACACAATGCAAAACACACAAACTAATGCACACTTTAGTTTTCTTTTTTTTTTTCCCTTCTTCTTTTTTTTTTTAAACATACGCACATACCTTGAGTGCAACAGTGTCTCCTGAAGCATTGGTGGTGGAGAAGACCTCACCGAAGGTTCCCTCCCCGATCTTCACACACTGTTTCATTCGCTGAGGAAGTATACACTCCTCCCACGGCAGAGGACGCTGCTGGCCACACTCGGCATACACCTTCTCTGCATCCGACAGATCTGCATCCTCACACTGAGACAGGAGGGAGGAGGTAACACATAAAGACAGACAGAAGATTCGTATCAAGTGTAATAACCTATTCAGTCAAACACAGAGCGTGTGGTACAAACTTGAAAAGCATCTTATGCTTCTCTGCATCAGTGTTTGTACGTTACTCTGTGACTCAACATGAACTTTTCATAAGCCACTTGACAGGATGTGTGCTCTCATGACTGTCATGGTTGCATATGTGCACTCTTACCGGAGAACTGAAACTCAGCAGCTGTGACCGGAGGCGTTTGGGGAGCGGGGTCCGAAAGGGTGTGGCAAAGAGATCCTGGCTGACATCAGCTAGCGCCGCTCTTCTCGGAGAGCCTGCACATGAACTCCTCGGAGTGAACAGCACTAAACAGAGGGAACAAGGGACAGGACACAAGGAACAAAATTGAAAGGAAGGAAAGATCAGAAGTACACAATCATTGAAGTGCCAGCTGTAAATTAAATACAGAAATGTTAATAGTCCCAAATAACTGAGGGAGAAACTACAATTTAGTGGTGCGCTCGTGTGTTACCCATTCCCTTGCGGTGAACAGAGAGGGCAGCTTTGAGTCGGCTCCAGGTTTGTGTGGTAGGTGTGAAGTCAGCCAACAGAGATGACAGGTTGAGCAGACTCGCTTTCACCGGGGTGGAGAAATTCATTGCAGTTCCCATCAGCTCCTGCGTAGAAGCGAAAACAATACACACATTTAAAGAAAAATCCAAAAACATACACACAAAACATTCTCTCTCTAACCTTTTGTGATACTTAGCCATGCAGATAATTTGGGGGTTTATTTGCTCAGGTTTTGACATATTAGCCGCCTGTCCATTGGATGGAATACAATTTTGTTTGTGGCATTCACAGCAATTAAAAAATTTTTAACCTTTAAAGTGCACTTCAAGACACTGTCCCAGTTAAATCTGCAGTGCTGAACTTCTGTCTCCCCCTTCTGACGGTGAGAGTAACTACACCACATAAAGTAAAACACAGTTGATGCATGCTTTTTTTAGGCTCTGCCATACTGGGTTGCTGCGGTCTCTAAAATTGCTTCCTCCTTCAGCTCTAAAAAAAACAATTATTCCTGGCTGGCATAAAACACAGCGTGGGAATGTGGCCATAGACACCTGATTTAACAATTCCAGTATACAGAGAGATTTACCTGGTGTTGATAGGGTTAGGTAGGTCCCACACTCTTACTTTAACACATTGTTAGTGAGGACAATCCATAGACTTTACTGATAACACTTTTTATTCAGAAACTGCGTGTAAGAAAATAACCTGGTCATGGGTAATGTTTTAAAGGTTGTTTTTATTAACAAAAACTTTCAGTGGCGTAAGCAGGGGTCTCATTTATAAAACTATGCATAGAATCCTCACTAAAAGTGTATGTGCGCCCAAAAGCCAAAAATGGCGTACGCCAAAAAATATTCAGACTTATAAAACTGTTCGTACGCACAGTTGTAAGCAAGTTCCCTTTATAAATCACAATCAACTTGAAATTTGGCGTATGTGAGGGAGCTCCATGGCTGACCCTTCAAACCGGAGCTCCACCCCTTTATAACCGATCTGCAGGAAGGGGCATCCCTCTTTAGTAGTGACGTCGCTGGCTGGAGGGAGACACACACACACACACACACCCACCCACCCACCCACCCACCCACCCCGGTACTAATTTGGATTCCCCTCCTTTGAAAAGAGATTAAACCAAATACACTCCACTTGTGTTTAAACATTTATTTAGGCTACACAAACAGTCCACTCACTTAAGAGGCTGCCCATGAGTTAAAAGAAATATGACTTGTTGTAAATGACATAAAATAATGTTATATTTCTATTATGTGTTTTTACAAGCAGCACATCACATCCACATGCTGGCGCACAGCATTAGGCTCAAAAAGGCAACGAACATCTGATAATAGGCAATATGAAACTATGCTCTCCTATTTGCTTGACTGACGCACTGAAAACGGCATCAATTTAAATGTAATTTGTCCTCCTGTTCACCTTATTTATGAGAATAAATTGCACTGCATGCAAGTATTAATTAATGATTCCTGACTGAACAACATATTTGAGGCGTTCTTTTGCAGAAATAGATATCTGTTTGTGTTTATTATCCTAAATCTGGATCTTTTTGTGCTGCAAATGATCTTAAATTGTGTGTTTTTTGCGCACTTCAGGGAAAGTCAAACGGGTGTTTGTTTATTCAGAAAGGCTTTAAGCCTACAATACTCAGAGGTGATATTTCAATTTATTTTACACAATAGTAGGTCTACTCATTTCAAACCGTTTCATCCTTCTGCCATGTGAGTCGCCATTTCTCATTTCTCCTCCTGTACCTACGCATGGTTCAGAGTTTACTTACAGGACTGCACATTCTCCCGTGAAGTTTGTTTTTTATAGATCACAACCTTAGCTTCGGAAGTGGTGTACGCACGTTTCCTGTTTTGTACATACGCACCATTTATAAAGGAGACCCCAGGACTTTATCAGGAAAGTATCCCGATTGCTGTGGTATTTTCTGAAATGTCATTTGTCCATGCTTTGAACCTCACAACCCCCACCCCCAAAAAAATCTGCTGTATATTAGAGAGGCATCATGAATCTTAAGATTTTGTCCCCATTTGCACAGACAAATTCTGACCTCAGTGCGGCATCACATTAAATGCAGATATGTACAATCACTGGTGTTCCCTGGCAGAATGGATAGATGCCAAGATGGTTTCAGATAATAATGAATATTTGACAAATAAGGTGATGTTTAAATGTTTTCTTGTGACATAAAACGTGAAGAACGCCACAGAAAGAAACATTCCCACTTGGTGATAATTTCTTTTATAGTGATGCGAATTGTCCACTTTACCAGCAGCCTGTTGTACCAGCTGTGTGTAGGTTCAAACGTAGTCAGGTTATAACGTAAATTATTACCAAGATTTGTGCATTACTAAAATAAAAGCAGTTGCACCACAGAGATCAATTACAATGCAACACTACGTAACTAATTAGTTACACATGCCTCAGGGTAGGTGTAAATCATAAAAGTCATCATAATGTCCCATCATAATGTTTCATTAATTGCAACACAATAATCCAGAGAGACCTAATATATTTATATAACATTTGAACAGCAATCTAGCTTACTATGATGTGCTACGATGCCAAGTCGCTCATGCCTGCCAGAAAGCTAATGCAGTAACCATGAGGATGAAACTCTTATCTTTGATTGGCCACTTGCTTTAGTTATGACTTTACGTCCAAATTCGTTATGTTCTGCCCCAAGTAATCGCGGTGCAACCGATTTTAGTAGCTGAGTTACAAACTAACTCGTAGTTACTAAGCCTCCAGAGTCAAATTTACACCTTAACTTAGGAGAGAACTTACACGCAGCTATTAAAAGTCTTCACTTTGCTAATTTTGTCTGATAACTGCTAACCATTAACTACAGTACTCAATAGATAGACCTAATCTTCCAGCAGGACTGTGCTGTGTTTGTGTGCATGCTGTTCTCACCCTTGGCTTTTGGTGTTGTGTGGAGATCAGCTCATCGATGCTGCAGTCCACGGCCTTGTTGCCGCCTGTCTGTGCAGTCCTGGCTCCGAACACGTGCATGCTGGCGTTGCCTTTGTTTTTCCAGCGATTCACACTCAGACCGCTCACACACGCCTTCCTGGTCGTCCCAGGTCGGTCCGCGGACGTGCTCCTCCTCTTCTTTTCTTTAAGAGCTAGGGAGGGCTTTCTTTTTCTTTTTTGGGGAATGTTGCAAGAGTCCTTTACAACTTCTTCTTTGTCTGAAGTGATCTTTACTTCAGAACTAGTTGAGCCTCTTTTTTTCATCCTGATTTTCATGGCGTAAGTGTCTTCATTACAGTGATTAGTGTCGCCCTCAGACTGGTGGTTATTTTGTGTCTGGTCCTCACGGACTGAGTCCGACACAACTGTGGGTGATTTAGGTTTTGATTCTTTGCGCTGCAAAATTTCTTTCAGTTGTGATAAAGTAACTCTCTTTATCTCAACAATGAGTTTGTCAGCTAGACATTTCTTCTTCAGCACCGCTGCCTTTTCTTCTGTTTCTGATGGTGTCTGGGATGTTGCACTGCTGTTTATTGACGCCATCATTCTCTCAGTGATTTCTCCAGTATGTGTGAGATCTTCTGGGTCGTCAATGTTATGTGCACGGCCATTTTCAGACTTGTTTGCATCTGGATTAGCGGATGTCTCATCACAAGTCAAACCCATCTCTTTGTGCTGCATGAGCCCTTTTAGCCGCCGAACAGTCAGTTGTGACAAAGCACAGTATTTGAGCCGAACGGTGCATTTCTTAGTAAGACATGTGTCCTTTACTGCTACAGCATCCTCTTCAGTAAACAGTGCTTGCACAGGGCTGTTGGCTGGAAATTGTGTGCCCATGATGCACTCAGAACTGCTGTCTGTGTGGAAGCTAGACTCAACATAAATGACTGACGCCGACTGCTCCATGGATTCCATTGTGGATGAGTGTTCAGCTGACTGCTTACAGTCAACTGATGGTGAATTGTTAGTGCTTTGACTGTCAGTCACTAAAGCTGCATGTTCAGGAGACTGTAAATAATCCCTGGTGTTATTGTTAGTAACAGATAATTGAAGATTAAATGATGGTTCTGAAGACTGTGAAATGTCAATTGTCTGGCCAATGTCCACAGACCGTGGATGTCCATTCGTTTGCCAGCTGTAGACTGAGCCTGAAGATCCCAAACAGGAGGAGTAGGTTGTTTGACTGCATAGCTGAGACACGGTGAGGTTGTCCAATCTTTCGAGCTGCACTGTGCAGCGCTCGGTCAAACATTTCTCCTTCAGAGCCTCTATCAGCCACTCTAACCCTCCTGCTGCTGACACAAAACAACTGCTGCTATCACTCTCATTTGTACAGAGTAGATTTAGACTTGGCAATTCCCCGACATTCTTGCTTTTTATGTCTTCACTGTGACTTTCGGCTTCCTCATTACAGCGACGTCTCTTGTTAGTGCGCTTGGGCTCCATAAATAAATCACCAGATGGTTCTTGCTCACCAAGGCTGGACTGCGGCTTCTCCTCAGAACAAAGCCCAATGGGTGGTGCAGAAAGTCGTGGGGAGGTGGGCTGACCCGGTGAATCCAAGTCTTCTTGGAATGTGCTCAAGACACCTATAGAGCTAACTGACATGGACGGAGGGATGCAAGACTGATTATTGATAGATACGGCTTGAAGGTGGGGCCGTTTTCTGAAGGAGTCTGCTGAGGGTGTAGAACAAAAAATGGGTTTCCTGGGGCAGGGTCCGAGGCTGTGGTCTGCCAACTCATTGAGGGAAATCTCCCGGAAGGGGTTGGTGGTAAAGCTGGCAGTCCCTGCAGCGTTCATCGAGTTCTCTGCACTTGAAACCACAAATGCTGGGGGGACCCTCCTCTTCCTAGAAGGCCGAAAAATCCTACTGGAACCAAGGGCTCCAGAAGCAAAATCATCTGAAGAGTTGAGTGGATTGTATGTTGCTTTAGGGAGTTTGGGTTTGGTTGGTACAGTACATCTGCGGCGGGTTACAAAGCGGCCCGCAGAAGGAAGATGAACACTGAGAAAAAGAAGAAGAGAAGGAAGAAAGCTAATGGTTACAGCATTTACTGAAGACATTTAGCTTGTGTTCAAACTGTCAATGCGTTTTTCTCATGCAGAGCCAAAGTTGGTCTGAAAGCACTCTTCAGCTAATTATTGAGGGGATCAACAGACTGAGAGCCTGAATGCTTACTTAGAGTCTTCCTCACTTCCGCTGGTCTTTGGAAGCTGCTGGCAATTCTGCCTCATCAAGACTCCTGGCACAGATGCATGCCGGCTTTTCCTGTTGACGCGCAGAGACAAACATCATTTCAGAAACTCATTAACATACAGAAAACTAACTTAGGGATCACACAGATATACATTAAAAAGCCCAGTTTTAAAAATACAGACAGGAAAAGTCACAACAATTCACAACAGATTTACATGATAAACGACAAGGGATGGGTGATCGTTCAATATAATAAACAATATATCATGATACATAACCATGCCAAATTTATCATTTCCAAAAAACAACATTTTAAAGGCTTTATACTGCCACCATCAATCTCTACAAATCAAACACTTGAAGGGTTATGGTTGGGATTAGGACCACAGTAAGACTATTGGTCTGCCAATCCTACAGAGAGAGGTGGCAGAGGTGGACAGACATAAGAGGAAGGGCTGCCCGAGAGGCTCCAATCTGGGAACAAAGTTCAAATCAGAGCAGTGTGTAGTGTGACACAATTCATCAATATATCAAAAAGTCAAGCGTGAGAAAATTACTCTATTACTGACAACTTGTACTAAACCTGGTTTCAGTTTCTCTAAAGTGAAGATCTTATGCTTTTCTCTGTAGCACGTCATAAAAATTTATTGTTTGTGTGGATTGCCGATCAAATACAATAAACTTGAACACCTCGTTTGTGGGCCCTGGGAACTGTGGGCCCTGGGAACTGATGGGTATCTTTTATAATTTGTTATTTACATATATTAAAAAAAAAAAGCAGTCCTGGACCTGAGATCTCAAATAACACATCCATAATAAGTGGTGGGTCTGCTGCAACTCTTAAGTCCTCTGTTATTGCCACCAGTAATGTCAAATGTCTTGCTTTCAGACACTGTAGTGATAACGAACATCACATAACATATAATAAATCCCTCAAAACTCTGCACACGCTGACAACCCTTTGCTTTTTCATAATGTGTTGTGCTCATGCTTGTTTGTGCACAGACCTGGTTCTCTTGCTCTGCAGAGCGGGCTGAGGACGGGGAAGAGAGGGGCTACTGATGTTTTCTTCATCACTGCTGGTCTCTGTCACACTTAGCACGGCCTTTTTCTTGGCAGGACGTGGCGCTCTACGACAAGCAACACTAGTCTGCTTCTCTCTGTGACATTAAGAATATAGGTCAGAATGTAGGTCAGGGAAAAATTACTTAAAGACATTAAATGCTGCAAAAAAAAAACAAAAAAAAAAAAACACACACTTCTAGGATATTTAATGACATTACTCAAAATTGACGGCTGCATATCTGTTCACAGAGCTGGTTCCAGCTGGCTGAGGACAGGAAGGAGGGGGGATATTCTCCTCATCAAAACTCTTCTCAGTCAGAAAGAGCATGGCCTTTTTCTTGGCAGGACGCGCCGCTCTACGACTAGCCACGCTAGTCTTACTCTCTCTACGACATGAAAAACAGATGAACAAGTTAGGAGCTGTATGATATTGAACATAAGACCAAGTAGATCAAGAAAAGTTTTTAACAATACACACCTTTGGCATTTCTGTACTGCAGTTTAGACATACTGTACAGTACCTACTATGTTAGCTGTGCTATGTTAGCTGATCTATGTAGAGACAAAGCCACTCGCTTCTGCTTCCGCCCCATTCATCACATCATCTACACACAAAGTTTTTTGACGTTCATTAATGTTAGCTTCGCTCATTGAAAGATTTACAAATATCATACATAACAATACAGTGAGTGGATTACTAATAAACGATATCAGTGACCACCTACCAATTTTTACAACTACGCTCTAAACAGACATGGTAATAAACCAATTTCCAAAAGGGTCAGGACAGAAGAAACAATGGAGGCATTAAAAGTTGATCTGCTAGCAAAAGACTGGGAGTTTATAGATAATGAAAAAGATGTTGACAAAGCATATGAAGAATTTCTAAGAATATTTAAATTATTACATGATAAAAAATTGTCCAATTAAAAGATATAGCAGAAAACAAAAACAAAATGATAGACCGTGGATTTCCAAGGGATTACAAAACGCCTGTAAAAAGAAAAATACACTTTACAGAGAATTTATAAAACACAGAACTATAGAGACTGAAAATAAATATAAGAATAAGTTAACTAATATTATGAGAACTTGTAAGAAAGAATACTACACAAAATTATTAGATAATAATAAAATATTAAAGGTATGTGGAACATTTTAAATAATATTATTAAAAATAATACTAGACAGGCTACTTATCCCCATTACTTCATTGATAATGATAAAAATATTTATAACATGGAGGATGTGGTTAATGACTTCAATAAATTTTTTGCAAACGTGGGACCAAACTTAGCTGAACAAATCCCGGTTCCACAAACAATACAAAGTAGATATAATAATCTAATCCCAGTTCAATATTTCTGATAGCAGTAGATGAAAAAGAAATAATAGATATTGTTAAAGAATGCAAAAACAAACCATCCACTGATCACGATGGAATAGATATAAAAATTATACAAAAAGTAATAGGGGGGCTCGCCAAACCACTAATGAACATCTGCAATTTAACATTTCTAACCGGTCAATTTCCAACAAAAATTAAAATAGCAAAAGTCATTCCTCTATACAAAACTGGAAATAAACACCACTTCACAAATTACAGGCCTGTCTCTCTACTGCCACACTGCCATTTTCAAAACTTTTAGAAAAATTATTTAACAGATTAGAGCAATTCATCGATAAAAATAAATTTCTCACTGACAGTCAATATGGATTTAGAAAAAATAGATCAACATCACTAGCACTAACAGAACTCATTGAAGAAATCAAAAACTCCACAGACAAAAAGAAATATGCAGTCGGGGTATTCATTGATCTAAAAAAATCATTTGACACAATAAATCATGAAATATTAATCAGTAAACTGGAACGAATCGGGATCAGGGGGGTAGTTCTAAACTGGGTAAGTAGTTATCTGAGAGACAATTTATGAAGATGGGAGATTATGAGTCTGAATGTCTGGGCATGGCTTGTGGTGTCCCCCAGGGGTCAGTGTTGGAACCAAAGTTATTTTTATTAACCATCAATGACATTTGTAAAGTATCTGGAGTATTGAGTTTTGTATTATTTGCAGATGATACAAACATATTTGGTTCAGGGGAATCAATCACTTTAGAATTCAAGAAAATAAAAGAATGGTATGACATAAACAGGCTATCAATAAATTTGAGTAAAACTACATTCATGGTATTTGGAAACTGTAAGTCAAACAATCAAGCACAGATACAGATAGAGGGTGTTAACATAGAAATAAATTCCTTGGAGTGATCAAAGAAGCCTCACATAAAACACATCAAAACCAAACTGTCCAGAAGTGTTGCAGTCCTAGCAAGAGCCAAGCACATTCTGGATCTTAAATCATTTCACATCTTGTACTGCTCGCTATTGTTACCTTATTTGAATTACTGTGTAGAGGTTTGGGGAAGTACTGATCAACAGTCACTACAGCCACAAGTCATAATACAAAAAAGAGCCATGAGAATTATTCACAACGTTGGATTTCGGGATCATACAAATTCATTATTTCTATAGTCTAAATTGCTAAAATACCATGATCCAATTGAATATCAAACTGCAGTATTCATGTTCAAAGCAAGAAATAGCCTACTGCTTGGGAATATACAAAAGATGTTCTCTGAGAGGGAGGGAGGGTACGATTTAAGGGGAAGGGGAACTTTTAAGACTAATAGATTTAGAACAACAAGGAAAAGATTATGTTTATCAATTTGCGGAGTTAAATTATGGAACAAACTAAATGAGAACCTAAAGCAATGCCCAAACATATTCCTTTTCAAAAAAAATGTACAAAGAAATTATTTTCAGGAGGTATCGAGAAGCACTGTAGTAAAAGTAGGAGTGCTACTTTGTTTGTGTTTCTTTTTTTGTCTTTTGTTTGTTGTTTAGTTTTTTTGTTGTTGTATTTTTTGCTGTTTGAATAAGTACATAATCGAGGTTAGATAAATAAATACTTGTCAATGGTCACTTTAATATTGTGTATATAGAAAAAAATTATTAGATAGATTTATAAAACAACATAATAATAAATATTGTAAATTGAAGAAATGTAAGAATTAAAGGGGAAGGAGCACATAAGTTTTGATGCTTCCTACTCCTTTTCGCACACGATATAAGTATGTTAACACAGGAAAGAAGGGTACTTTGTTTGCTGTTTTTAAACATTGTTGTATTTTATTTTTGTTTTTAATATACTTTCTCTTGCATGTTCGAAATAAAGATTTCAGTCACATATGCGACTTTTTGGGTTTGTGGTCTGTGTAATTATGTATTTCTCACTGCTCTCCATACAAATCTGCGCGGTGGCTTTGTCCAGTAATACACCCTCTATGGAAGCACCCAAGGTCTCATGGTGGTCCACCGGAAGGGGAGGGACTTAGGTTCTCTATACCAATAGAGATAATAATCAAACAATCTGATTAATCGGCGTCTCTTAGATTAGGATTAGATAGATAGATAGATAGATAGATATCACTGTATGCAAGTGTTCATGTTACGTTAGTTCCCTTTTTATGTTACGTTAACTTACTGAATATAACGTATATTGGCAAATATACGTAAAAGCAAACCGTTCACTTAATGATAAACTTGGCGTAAGTTCCCTGAAAACCTAGCATAAGTAATAATGGTTTCTTCTCGCCCGTCGACTTGAACATACCTTATCCTCGTAGTTCTTGCGGGTTCAAAGACGGAGGTGTCGTTGTCTGTGGAGGGTGTGCTGTCGAAGGCCTTCTTGCGGTTGTCCGGTGAGATCCAGGCGGACACTTTTCGCTTCTGCTTACCGTACGTCTTCAGAAATAACGGCTTTAATGGCTTCATGTTTAGAAATTACAGCTATAACCGCGCCAATAAGCCAAGGACCGTCAAGGACTGTTCAAAAGCATTTAACGTTTCTAACCCAGATGAGACCAACGTCAGTGAAGGTTAGCCAAGATAGCCAGACAGCTCGAGCTTTTGCTAACTTAACTGTTTACTGTGAATATAAAAACGCCCTTACAACGTATTAACAGTGACCGACGAAACTCAATCTAAAAAGCAGTTTTATTCCATTTCCACGATTGATAGCGCATGAATGAGAGTCCACTGGACCCGCTTCTTGTTCAAACTGCTAGACACCGATGATTGGTCAACAACCGGTGATACTGTCAGCACAGCGCCACCTGGCGGATTGGAGTAATAATAGAGCAGGAGGACAGAGAGGAAGAAAGCATGTCCTACATGTATTGTGTTTACATACATGTGTGTATGTAAACACATGTCAAGTACGTGTTTATGAAGTTGTAATATTCAAGTTATATATATATATATATATATATATATATATATATATATCTTTATAAGGATTAACTCATTAGGACAATTCTACATGTGGATGTGTTGTTTTATTTTGTCTTGTGCAATGGTTTTGTTTATTTCACTGCAATATGGACTAAAATTGGCTCAAAGTGAACCCATTTATGTGGGCAAAGATGTGAATGCCATCTTCTGGCCTAGAGTACAGTACAGCATGACCATAAAGTGAAATTAAATATGTGTAACCACTAGATGTCATCATTTTATTACAATACCCTGTCTTGTTTGAGTCTGCATACTAAACTGCGCTCACATATTTGTGATATTTTTTTAAATGTTTATGTTGCTATATTAATTTTAGACATTTAAATAAAACATTATTGGGAAATTCATTTTTGGAATGAACAGGATGTTGATGACACTAGACCACTGTAATCTCTTTGTCATAATCAGTAGGCAACTGTATTTCCATCAGATGTGGAACACGACCAATTAGTTTTAGAGGTATTTAAATTTTGACTAGAGGAAAGGTCAGGACGTCACCAAAGACAACAGGATTCATCAGGACCACAAACATCTGTACCAAATTCTCTGATAAACTGTTAGTACCCTAAGAGTCTTTCTTGAATGTCCTTTCGATGTTGTGTGATTGTTGTGTGTGATTCGTGTCCGTGTCCGTATCTGTAACTGTGCTCTGTCAATATGCTGCAGTTTTGGCCAGGTCTCTCTTGAAAAACAGATTTTAAATGTCAATGAGATCGTCTGGTTAAATAAAACTTAAATAAATAGAAATAAAAAATACTAAAAAATCTGTGATGTGTTTTTATGCATATGGTGGCTACTTGTGTCTTCTCAGACCTCTTTGCCTGCTGTCCAAACTGGACTATTTTAAATTTTAAATTTTACTTTAAACAGTAACTACTTTCTTTTTGTTTTGCACTTTTAGACCATTAATTACAAATCATGTGTACAATTCTGCTAATTATATTTCAAAGCAAAGGTGTGTTTAATTGCTGAACTACCTTTCAGGCACCATTTGCTTCCCATTAATTTCTGTATGCTACAAAAATTATCTTGCAGAGACTTGAAGGTTCCTTGAAGATAATTCAATTACTAATCTCATGCACTCCCAGAATGGGCAATAATGAAATGCTATTCACCATTAAAGTGTGCTGACTGTGGCCTGATGATATTTGATGTAACTTGGTTTTCAGGACAAATGCACTTTTTCCCCCTTAATAAGAGAGATAAAGAAACTCCTTTAGGCGTGTTGTTTTCCTCTCCCTTTTTAGTTATTGCTGCGCTTATACAGTGAATCTAATCAGTAAATTTCTGCAAACAATAGATATGCTCATTTCAGACTAAATGCTCTTTTAGTTGTTTCTTGTCAGTAGCAATTTCAATACCTGCAATACTGAACTTAACCAAATGCTGTTATGTGTGTGAAATATGTGGTGTGTTTGTGTTGTTCAGTTTGTAGTGGCCTAGAGGAATACTAGAGAAATCAAATGTGGATGTTGCTTTACTACCCATAAATGTATTACCAATACACCAAGGCAGTAACTCAGTATGCTCCTAACATTATTATTATTATTATTATTATTATTATTATGATTAGGTCAAAAATTGGGTCATAACAATAATTACAAACTACTAATATTTATCTGTAGGCTGATATTTTGTTATTTCATGGCAGCACTTTAGGGTTTTGAGCAGGTAGTAATGATATTATCATGTTGAAAGTTTGATGTTTTTATAAACGAGCCTTCTGCCACCTGACTACTTTTGATTGTTCCTGACTTTTCAAGTAATTTAGTTATTGTGAACCACATTTCATTAAAACCAAAACTACAAAATACAGCAACAGTATTCCTCTTATACATTGTCTTATGACAGCTAATAAGTAACTTATTACTAAGTAATTACTACACGTTGTAATAGCATATATAGGCGTACTGCATTTCTGCATTAGGCCTAGGACTCACATTTGAAAACGAAACAAAAACCAAAACATAGAGAAAAACAACATTAAAGGCAGCAGTAAAGGAACCCCTATATTCATTAAATACACACATTTACTTATATAAACGTACCTATGTATACACACACACACATAATATCACTATTCTATTCACTAATTCCCTGCATCCTCTCTAAGAGTTTGTATCTGTGCTGTAGTCAAAATATAGCCATGCTTGGCTATTTTTGCTGGGGGTGTTCTGCACTGGCAGCTATCTCTGCCATAAATTTAGCCCATTCTGTAATCTCTGGTCCATGTGGGCTCTTCTAGTCACTCAAAATAAGTCTGGCTGCTACTATAAAACCTGTCACCATCAGCCCAGCCTTTAGCTATTATGTTATTTTGTGTTTATATTTCATATTTATAGTAATTTGTGCACATAATGTTTATATTATTTTCAAATTATGCTGGATTCCATTTATTATTCATAAATAAAACTATATATATATATATAGGTATATTTGATATATATATCACTATATATATTTCAAATATACCTATATCTTCTGTCACTTTGATCTGGAATATCAGGAAACAGCACTACTAATTGTGCACATAATACTGTATTATACCCACAGGTCTAGGGTATTGCCATTCTAACATATCTACGATTTATAAGCTTTCCTATATATCTGTATCCTGTTCCTACCTATCCTACCTATCTGGCCTGCATAAGGAACAATAACATTTTCTATCTTTATCTTCGTCTTGACTATGTTTAATAATTGTCAATTTATTAGGGGGAGGGGGGGGGGGGCATTTAAAAAAAGTGCAAATATCCTTCAGAATATTACCTTTTTTGTTAGCTGTAACATTAGTCTACCACCGAATTTAAGGCAGTCATCTGTAGCACCACTGTAGGATACAGTAGGTAGACTGACTGTATGGTAATGGCATAAGGCCATAAGGCAGTAATGGGAGTGTTAACAAAAAATGACAGAGGAGCGTTTGCTTCCGGAGCAGCGTCCCCCGGTTCCCCCTGTCGGAGAACAGCGGCAGCGGAGGGAGGGGGGAAAGGAACAAGCCGAGAGAAAGCGGAGGGGAGGAGAAAAATAAGACAGGAGCGCAGCGAGGAGGACGAGAACACGCCAGAGAAGAGGTGAGTGATGTGGTGTGGCAAGCCGAGAATAATCCGCGGCTGTCGCAGTCTTCCTCAGCCTTGAATTGAGCGGAGACGTGAGTAACTTTCCATATTCTATTGAGCGACGCATTGCTTTGGCATCCGAGGGCCCCGCTGTGTTGCAAACAAGTCGGGAAGGTGGGGGAGAGGAGACTGTGAAGCTGCGGCGGCATATTTACGGGACCCAGCGTGTGTCCCCTTTGAGTTTATTGTCAGATATTTAGTTCTGCTCTTGGTGGCCGTTGAACGGCTCCTCTCGTGGTGTCCGTTTATGAAAACAACCGTTACTGGAACGTTGTCGCAACCGCTTTGGTTAGCTAACGTTACGTTACCTACTAACGTTACAGCTCGACTGCTGTGTCTGGGATTTAATGGTGGAAAACGCTTCAATGTGGATAAAACAGACCTGTAAAGTAACATTTCATAAACCTCACGACTCTTAAACTTGTGCGGCAGGTAAGTGGTAAACTGCCCACCAGTCGGCCATTCATCAGACCAACCATTAGACAAAAAGGAAAGCGTTCATTTAACGTTAGCCTCTTAACACCTTCATATAGCCTAGTAACTGTTGGTTAAGTAGATCTATGCGTCTTACAATGCTTTTGAGATGTCAATTCATGACATGATGTCTACATTTCTCAAAACTCAGATTAACCTTCCACTCTTTCTCCACCAGTGAGTTGAAGTTTACTTCAGCTATTTGTGCTCACCAAGTTAAATATTGTATTTAAGTTAGACCCACCAATCTGAATACATTGGTGAAGACTGTTGGGCTGCAACTACTATTTTTTCTATTATTTATTTATTTATGTTTTCCATTAATAATAGTGAGTATCTCAAGACAGAAACTAGTTAAATTGGATGTTTTGCCTGACCAAAACCCAAAAATACTTAAATGTTCAGTTATATCTAGTGAAAAGCATCAAACACCCTTTGAATGTGAGAAGCTAGAACTGTCTGTCTATTTTTATCAATTCATAAACAGTTAATCTATTATCCGAATTGTTGTCTATTAATTTTCTGTCACTTGATCAATCGGTTGACTAATTGCACTATAAGCCTGGCAGTTTATCCTAGCCTTTGGTTCCCGTTCAGAGACACTCCTGACTCATGGCCCTGTCCTGTGTCTTGTCCCGTGGAGGTCTCTGCGCTGTGCTACAATTTAAGTAATAAAGAGGTTCATTGTGAAACAAACAAGCATAAAGGAGGGTATTCTCTTGACTTGTGCACATTACGTGGAATAGTCTGGAGCTGTAAGCAATGCTGGCCCCTGGGGGTTGAGGCTCAGGCTTGTATTGGTGCACGGGGCTGGCTGGACTTGGCTAGCTAATCGTTTCCAGCCTTGCTCTGGTCGTTTCTGCCAGCCCCTAAAGATAATACGCCTGTTTGTTTTATAAGATCATGGAGCCACTTAATAGCTTGTTTATGTTGTGTGATTTAAGAAATCCTGAGAATCATGTGAAAAACCTTCTTGTTTTATTTTCTTCGAGGAAGTAAGGCAGCAACAGAGTTCAGATATGCCATTGATTGTGCATAGAAAGGAAAGTAATGATTGTAGACTTTTCCTTTCAAACCCGTTTACTTCAGGTGAGTGCTGATTTTAGTTCCATAAGGACTGGCTTCGTTGTTGTGTAGTTAAGTTTAACCAGGTGTGAACCAGCCCAGAATATTATGTGTCTGTGGAGGGAGAAGGAACACTTGAGTTGTTTACAATAACATGAAGTACCAAAGGGACCGGTCTGCTGTTTTTGGATTTCACCTCCGGGGTTTCTCTCCCTCCCTGTCTCCCTGCCTGTCCCTCCTGGTGACACCGGCTCCTGTGCGTTTTGTTTTGCATCACATTTGCATGGATGCATGTGCTTCCTTGTGTGCACATTCAGCAGGCGTGTTACGAAGCGGCCTTGTCGGAAGGCGCAACGAGGGAAACGTGGAACGATTGGCATGTTTTGAATCTGAAATCCTGTTTTAGGCTGTGGTTGTGGTGATTTTATAAGGTTGACGCTGCGGCATTGGTTTGATGAAGTTATTAGTGCAATCTACAAGAATGAAAGACTGTGAATCACAGACTGTGCCACCAGAGTTGAAATGGTGCACTGTCATCCTCTCTCCTCCTGCCTGCCTGCCTTGCCTCCCTCCCCTCTCTATCCTTCCAGCCTCCTTGCCCCTGCTGGCCTGCTCTTCATCCAGACCTGGGCCCGGTCAGCTGTGTGTGTGTGTGTGTGTGTGTGTGTGTGTGTGTGTGTGTGTGTGTGTGTGTGTGTGTATACATGATGTCATTGCTAATTGCTTAGGGCTCTTGGGCTGTTAAGTTGGTTTATATTCTGCCCCTCTCCTCTCTTTTCACTTCATTACTCTTTCCCTCTTTACTCTCCCTCCCTCTTGTAGCATTTCTATACAACATCAGGAGTTGCTGAGTATGGAAAAAGTGACTTGGACATTTAGTGGCCGAGTTTTGGGCCAAGCACTGCAGGCTGTTCTAGTGTGCTTGTGTTTGTTTCGCTGTGGTTTTACGAAAGTGCCTCAGTTTCAAGATGGCCCCTCTTCTGTTGAGGAGGCTTCCATCACCTGTGTCAGAGGGAAAATAAAGTAGGCTCATATGCATTTAATCGTACTGCACACACAGTGCACATGTACAAGGACAGAAATAGCAATTCAGTAATGTAAGCTGTCACCTTGTGAATCTGTGAGCATGTCAGACACCCCAAAATACCCAGCGATATCTCAGCTAGCCCCAAAGTGCACTACATATTATTAATAATAATAATAATAATAACTTATATTTATATAGCGCCTTTTACGAGACCCAAGGACGCTTTACACATAATTGTAGAGACAGAGCAACAAAAAGTCATTCAGGGTTGAATGCCTTTGTGAAGAGGTGGATTTTTAGGAAGGAGCATTTCGGATCTCTGTGGGGATGGAGTTCCAGAGGGTGGGGGCTGCGACGCTGAAGGCTCTGTCCCCAAAAGTCTGCAGTCTGGTGTGGGGGACAGAGAGCAGGCCCTTGTCGGTGAACCGCAGGTTCCGTGAGGGGGAGTAGGGGTGGAGAAGGTCCAGTAGGTACTGGGGGCAGTGGCATGGAGAGATTTATAGGTGAGGAGTAGGATTTTGTAGGTGATGCGGAATTTGACCGGGAGCCAGTGAAGCTGAGTGAGGATTGGGGTGATGTACTGCCATGATCTAGTGTGTGTGAGAACCCTGGCAGCCGAGTTCTGGACATATTGTAGCCTGTCCAGGACCTTGCTATGTACCCCATACAGGACACCATTACAGTAGTCCAGGCGGGAGGTGATGAAGCATGGATGAGAGACTCTGCCACAGAGTCTGAGAGTGATGGTCGAAGTCTGGGGATGTTTTTGAGGTGGTAGAAAGCAGATTTGGTAGTGAGTTTGACATGTGACTGGAAGGAAAGGGTGGAGTCCAATATGACACCAAAGTTGCGGACTTCTTGGGATGGAGAGATGGAGCAACCATCCACTTTGAGGAGTAGATCACTTACCCTCAGGAGCAGCGGTTTGGGTCTCTACAGATTGGATGTAATTATGCTGGCCAGACTATAAATGTATGTGTGTGTGTTGGTGTTGGGACTTTCTTGCCTTGCAGCACCAACCTGTTAGTCTGTGTGTGGTCGAGGTCACGCTCAACAGCTGACGAGAAAGGATGGTGAAAGTGTGCAAGTGGGTACATGCTTGTGCGACTCTTGTGTGTTTCTGTGTGTGTGTGAGCAATCAGATAAAGAGCACAGAGATCCGTTATCGCCACCCTGCTTCCCCTGTGAAACAATACCACTGGACTGCCCTTGACCAAACTAGTGTGGGTGTGTGTGTGTTTTGTGTGGGGCATAAGCATATTTGTGTGTGAGTGTGAGTCTGACCAGATTGGACAGATGAATGATGAATTAAGGACAGCAGAGTAGATTCATCCCAGACTGCCCAGTTGGCAAGATAACCAGCCTGCAGTTTGTTTGTGTGTATATTTATGTGTGGTGGTGGTGGTCGGAGAGGCTTTGTGTGTGTGTGTGTGTGTGTGTGTGTGTGTGTGTTGTCAATCTTTTTCTCAATCTCATTCTCTTCACTTTCTCTTTCAGCCCCCTATCGATGCCTCTCAATAGGGTTATTATGCCCACTGTCAGGCAGGCAGCTGTGTGTGTGTGTGTGTGTGTGTGTGTGTGTGTGTTCATGCGCATTGTTGTTGCAGGGAGCAGACAGCCGTGAGGTGTGTTTGAACAGAAAAGGAGCACAGAGGCCCTGTTCATCGTGTAGGGTGTGAAACTGAATGATAGGGCCCCCTTTCTCTCTTTCCATCTATCCCTCGGTCTGTCTCATTCTTTCCCTCCCTTTTTGACAGTTTTTCACCCACATACTTGATCCTCATCGCCTTCTTTCTTCTGTAAAAGTTTAACTTGGCGTCTTTGTTTTCTCTCTTTCTGTGTGTGTGTGTGTGTGTGTGTGTGTGTGTGTGTGTGTGTGTGTGATCGCTGCCGTGTAATGTGTCAGCTCTTGGCAGTCCTCACTGATCGGCTGTCTTCTTGCTGTCAAGTCCGCCTTGTGATTGGATCGTCAGTATGTGTGTTATTCTGCCTACTAATTACCTGTGGAAGCAGGCCAGGATGGACAGGCTTTCCACTTTTAAATGGAACTCCACACATAGATGCAGGTTTATACACTCGGTGCACACACAAACAATTTTCTCTTTTGTTTATATGTTTCTGTTTCTGATGTTGTCTTTTCCATATCGCTGCACTTTCACACGTATACCCCCATTACTTCCAGTTCAGCTGCATAAGGTCTCTCTCTCTCTCTCTCTCTCTCTCTCTCTCTGACCTTCCCCTCATACTGTTTCTGACTTTCAAACACATCGCCGTACACTTTAAAAGCCAGAATGTGATGCAAGCGGCTGTAAAGGCCGGAGCCTTTGTTAACTGGTCGACTACAGTGAGTTCAAGGATTTCTGCTGCGCTGTCTCAAAACAAGGATCTGCGCAGGCTCGGTAGTCTGTACTTCACTTCTCTTATCTTGCATCCTTGCTGCATTCATCAGGAACACTTGAGTTGATAGGCAGATGTTCAACTCTTAACAACTCCAGTGCACAAGGAATATGCAGGAGCAAGAAGCCATGGACTATGGTAGCAGGGCATGCCAAGTGAAATATATGCAGCACACTGATAATTACAAAGCATGCAATATGCTATTCAAAACATCTCTCATGCAATCACTGCAATGCTGTCGAGGATTAGAGACTTCATATAATGTTTTAGCATTTTCCACTGATAAAGGACAATGATTTGTGCCAGAATATATTAGACTGGGTTTGCATTGGTGTTGTACAGCATTTAAGGCCTATGATATGTGACTGACGGCAAAAGAGCTGTTAAAGCTTTTTTTAAATACAACTTAACATAAAGCTCAATTCAAAAGTAAATATTAGTGCTTGAATTGAGGTGGGACAAATAATTAATACAGTATTGCATTGCGTTATGGTCTCTTGCAATACATTATCGATACCCTGGCACTAATACAGATTGCAACTTTCTTTGGTGCATACATTTAAACTCACAAGCTGATCTGCCAGGTCAACCTCTCAAAGCATATGCGCACATGCTGTTTTATGTGTGTTCGAAAGGCTTAGTCTATATGCACCCTCTATCTATTTGTTTGATGTCAGTTGTTTAAAATTGACCGCTTTTTGTATTGCAGTTAATACATTTATTTTGCAATGAATTCATCTTTGATTTGACTTTTTCCACAGATCTTGTGATGTATTGTGGGTGACTGCGTTGCAATAAATCTAAGTGCAAAATGGGCTGTATGGTGATGCCATCGTTATCATAGGCAGTGAATGTTGATAGGCTTGTGCTAGAGTGAGTTACTCTTTGAGTCGTAGTCATATGTTTATAGCTTAAACTATTATTCTATTATTATTATTATTCATTGTTTCAGTCAATTTTCAAGTGGAAGCATTCATTAGTTCCTCCTCTTCCATCGTGAGGATTTGCTGCTTTTCTCAGTTTAACATCTTTATAAACGACAGCACATGCCACGACAGCAGGCTATCTTTGGAGATTGGACAGCGTGGTCAGACAAGTTGCGGTAAAACGCTAACTTTTAGGCGAAACCTACAGATTAGGGCTGCAACTAACGACTATTTTGATAGTCGATTAATCTATCGATTATTGAAACGAATAATCGACTATTGGGATTATGAATCGCAAAATTACACAATGCGTCTTATTTAGCTATCAGCTTTTAAATTAAACTTGAGATTGTTTTAGGCATGTGCTAATTAACTGTCACGACAATAAAAGAAATACTGCTTTCAAAAATAAATCTTTTAATGAACGTTTCTGCTGCAGCAAAAGAAAGTTCCACTGAAATCAAGTCCTGATCTGAGCAACTGATCTGCTGTTTAGTGATGGAGCAGTTTACACGCCAGTACTGCAAAGCACTGGGACAAACTGACACCATATAAATAGAAAGGAAAAACGTCATGCATTACGTTTGCCGAATTTACAGGGGGTTCAATAACGATTTTGTAGTAGACATCATTTCACAACGTTTATACATTTTCCCCTAACTCAACAACTCACAAAACAACGTGATTTTTTTAAAGGGAGTTTGGGGCCGATTACCCGCCGTCTCACGCATACAGGAGAACTGTTTTCTCTTCTTTAGAAAGTATGAAATTGTCCGGTGTTGTCTAATTTTGTGCACTCGGCAGCAACACGTTCTCCAGCTGGGAACGTCGCCATGAGCAATGCATCGTTTATGATTGTAAAGTCGGGGCACATCAACAATCAACATAACAATCAGTCAATCAAATTGACCAAGGGAAACTGTATAGAAAACGTTACAGCTCATAACGTGAAGTAACACGGTTTTAACGTGAAGCTAGCTCGCTAACTAGCTTACCTAGACAAGTCTTCATCATCCACAGAGCAACAACGTTACGCGCCTCCTCTTCAGATGCTCCGGTGTTTCCAGGCATAAGTTTTGTTTTACGGTGGACAGACGGTAACGTTACAGAGTTGTTGTTTTCTTTAGCTTGAAATAATCCCATACTTTGGACACTTTCTTCTTTGTCCCTCGCTATTTTCCAGAGGTGGGACCACGTCATCGTTTTACAAGTCTGAGTCAAGTCTCAAGTCTTAAACTTTGAGTTTCTAGTCCTAAACAAGTCATAATGCGCTCTTCACCAAATTTAAAACCATTTCAAAAGTTTTCAAGTTAAAAATAAAACAATGTATTGAATGAAGCATTAGCCTGTACAGAAAGAAGGCAGAGGTGTAGTTTCACACAACAAATTTCATGAATTAAATGAAATGTTCATGTAGGGCTGCTAATTATTCAGTCAATATTGAGATCACAATTATTTAACAGGATTACTCATTGCCTTAGGAAACATTAATTATTGAAATGTAATACTTTCTTTTTAAAAACTTGGCTACTATATATGCATTACTCAAAAATCCCAAATAGCCCATGAAATAAGAAACAATAATCCAAAATTATTAACTCTAAGCAGCATCTAGTGTACAAGAGGACGACAGCAGCACAGTTTCCCCCAAGTTCACAGCTTCGGGTGACGGATGGGTCACTGAGGGGGCTGTGTGTGTGTGTGTGTGTGTGTGTGTGTGTGTGTGTACAAGGAGGGGAGCAGAGCAGGTGAACTATTCGAGTTGACGAAGTTACGTTACAGAACGCTGAAAAAAAACCATGGTGTTTTGTCGGGAGATGCAGTGACAGAAACAGCGGTGAGAAAACTATAAATCGCTATGACGTTTTACAAGCACCGATCAGGTAAAGCAACACTGAACACACCTTTTAGGGAGGGACGAGAGTCCACACCTCTGCAGTTTTCTCTCTCTTCCTCCACTTTGCAAACAGCTCCATTATAATCACATCGTGTTCACAGCGTAAGCGCGATGTGGGACAGTAATAAATGTCCCTGCTAAAACACTGTGCTGTATAGTTAAATGGATTCAATGAAGCATTGATGCAAAGAATGTGTCGATGCATTTTATTTATCGATTTAATAGATGAATCGTTTCAGCCCTATATAGTTCTGACTTTCCCCCCCCACTAGTCTGGAAAGAAGACATGTAAGTAAGCAAAGTAGCAAAAAAGCTCAATATTGACCAGTGCTTGATAAAAATTTACTTTTGCCTGCCTTGTCTCGCCTTAATAGAGCTGCTCTTTTTTTCTCATCTAGTGTAGTTACTTGGTTGTGGTGCTTTGTGTCTTGTCTTGTAAGTTGATTATTGTGATCTTGTTTTGAGCACCAAGGACTGTGAGAAATGGTGCTTGGTTCGTTCTTTTGTGCACAGTATGTGGATGAATACGCAAAAAACAAACCTGAGCTAGCAGCCAAAAAATGTACTGTTAGCTTTCCTGCTCAGTTTCCAGACTGCGCTAACTACCTTCACTTTTCCAGCAGTTGGTACAAGTACAAGTACAATAGAAATACTTTAATTAATGGACAAACTGTGACCTAAACTGTACTTTTACTGCAAGCCTGAAACTTACTGCTAATCTTTTCCTCTGTTCCACTCAATTTTACCGTATGAGATGAGGAGTGTAAGCGTTCTCGCACACTGTGCGAGTAAAAATCATTAGTTGCGCATTGATATTAATGATCATGTGAAATTTTAGTAGGGGCAGTCAGTCATTCAGCAGCTGCAGTGTGTCGAATGGGGGGGAACTATAGACTGTAAAAGAAGTGGACGTAGACTCATCGTGACTTCACCCGTTTGTTTGTGGACTTCTGCGTTTTTCATTTTGTAAACATAACGTTATCAATTAACATTTAGAAAAGCGATTTTTGACATTTCTGTATTGATTCAGAATCGTTTTTTCTCCCCACCACTAGTTTCCTCCAGGAAATTGTTCATCAGAGGTGGTAAACCACCCATATCCTGACGCATCTCATCTTGTTATCAATTTAGTTAGTAGATGACAGCCTAAACAATAGACAGGACATATTTGGCATTTGCTGTGTGAGATAGTTTATTTCAAAAAGTGTATTAGTGTATTTATTTGTGTTAGCAGAGGTGGCCTTTTTTTCTTTCGGCGGTCCACCTCCTCTATTAAACACTGCATCAAGCCTTGCTCAATATAACTTTTACAGGCTACCAACTTCCCCACTCTTCCCTCTGTTGTAACAATTAACCTTGTGTGGGTCAGAGCGTGTGAACTGCATGAAACTCATTTCTGTCTGATGAATGCACAGGATGACAGGTGGTAGGAACGTTGAATCATGATTGCAGTCATTGTGGTGATCCGGGTTCCCTGCCAGAAAAGGTCTTTGTGTTTACATCATATCCTGTGGTGGGAATAATAATAAGTTAACATCTGTGGTAAGGACGTGATGTAGTGCCAAACTTGTCTTAATTCTTTTGCTGTGATTCATAAAACAGTATTAACATAAAAATAAGTTTTATTAGGGTTTCAAAGAGTTGAAGTGAAATTAATTGAACAGTATAACTTTGATAAACCGCACAGTGCTCTCAGTGGAATTTGCCTCTTGGCTTTGCACTGACTTGGCAAAACAAGAGGAGAGGCAGTCTTGGCCTCTGTGTGTGTTTGCTCCAAACACTGGCGATGCAGTGCTGGTCCACCAGCCGTGGTCAGCTAGCTGTATCATCCCCGTCCAAAACCAATGTCCTGTCAGAGAAGAATGCTCTGCTAATGTTGGGGAAACAACAACTCCCATTGGTAGGACAGGAGACGGGGGGGGAAAGAGACAGCCATTGTGTGATAGGAAGAGACGACGAGAGGGAGGGGATGATTTAAAGTATTGGAGACGGAGCGATCATTGCAGTGGTGTCTGTGGTTCCTTTGGCAGAGATGGGACATTCCTGTTCTGATGAGTCACTCTCTCTCTCTGATTTGTTTTCTCTCCTGATATCTCTTCTTACGTCGGTACACTTTCCCCCCTCCTTTCTCATTTTGTGACTGTCACTTCTTCTTACCGTCTAATCCTCTTTGACATTCTCAGTTTTTTTGGCTAAGAAGTTAAAACTTCCAGCCAGTCAGATCAGACTAGACTTTGATATCAATACAATTTTGTGACATTATCGTGGAACAGCTTGCCACAGGCTTTCTAATGAAATGTGAGATAACAAGGCCATGTTGAACACACACACACACACACACACACACACACACACACACACACACACACACACACACACACACACACACACACACACACACACACACACAGACAGCCTGAGTAAGAGCTGAGTCGTTTGTGTCTAGACTTCCTTGTCCTTTCGGATGTCCTGTCACATCTCAGCTATATATAGGGTACACAGTCTCTCCACTATTTCTGCGCCTGCCTGTCTGTGCGGTTTCACTGAGGAAGGGAGAAGGGCTTTTAATATATGTGGCTGGCTTCCATCGCTACAGAAGAAGACAAAAGAGAGCTGTAATGCTTGCAGTCCAGCAGAGGAGAGGCAGAATCACCATGAATTGAGTTAAGAGAGCTATCTCTGTTGATGAGAGAAAATGATCGGAGCTTGCGGTCTAATTATAACAATATAGCCCTAAGCATATACAAAATATGGATAACAATTTCTTTACCCCTCTCAAATGCTGATCAGGAGATGTTTGGGTATTCAGTAAAAAAAGCGTGAGGTGTGTGTATGAAAGTGTGTTTTGGGATGGGCTATTTGCAATTTGAATGAGTTACTATTTTTAACTGCTATGTATATTATTGACAATGCCACTTTACAAATTGTAATGCCGATTTCACACACAACGCAAGTTTTAAATGCCCATCGTGTTTATCACGTAACTTAACACGACAGGACAATGCGAATAAACACAACTCCATTACTACAGCTGTATGAACCCAAAATAAACATTTTGCTGTGATTTAGTTGGAATAAACGGATCGAACTGTTGCTGAAATAACTACATCATGATGCAGATTTGTAAGAAATATTAAGTCATGCTTTGTCAGGCCTGTCAGCAAGATGACTAGCTTACAACTTTTAAAATGCATATTTTCCAAATGGAGTTTGAGTCTATCACAGCTATGCTATCTTCTTTCATAGTAAAGTAAACCGACAGCTGGAATCAAGTAACAGACACTCATTTTTAAACTTACCAGGTAGTTCCTTGCTTACTTTTCTCCAAGCAATCTCCTGTTTTGTCCAGTTTTTGTATGAATACGAAGTAGTTCCACAGAGCTCTGGCATCTACAATAACAACAGGGGGAGGTGCGGAAACACGATAGCTCGCTGCTGAGAAGCGTGACTGAAAATAAATCGTTTTCATCCCAAAAAAGTTAATGTAATAAAAGCAAGTCCCTCCACTCTGCCCATTGTCCCCAAAAGCCTGATAGTGGGTGGTGATGGCGTATAGATAAGATGCTTGCCTTTAGTGTGGGAGACCTGGGTTCAATTCCCACAGTGAGACATCCACCACTGTGTCCCTGAGCAAGACACTCAACCCCTAGTTGCTCCACATGCGTGCGACCTCTGGCAAGTATAGCAATTGTAAGCGTCAGCTAAATGAATAAATGTAAATAATAGGCACACAGCGTCTCATGTATACAATTTCCCGCATTTTCACGCGCTGTGCATTACCAGCCAGCAGGAAATCGCATCCCCCCGTGACTTTGCATTGACTTTGAATGTAATCACGTCGTCCCAGTGCCCAGTGGAGTCTACCAGTTAAACCTTGTAGCATTTACCATAAACAATCAGCTACGGGGCAGTTATCTGTAAGTATAACCTTTTGTATATTATTGAGTTTTCCAAATATACATCAATGTAACAGTGACCTAAGTGCAACCTAAATAACACTTTTCTATAGTATAGTTTTCTATAAGGAATAGTAAGGTTTGCTAAAAAAGAGAAGGCAGCTCTGCTTCAGTGCCGTCAGCTGCGCTATTGATTGTTAGCTAAGTTGGCCAAACTGCTTTTGAACCAGATGCTGGTACAACCTCCTCTTCTTCTATCTAGTAGTGTGATTGACCTTAGGCTGACAGAAAGTCCTGGTCATAGCTCAGTTATTAAATCCTCTTGCTGCTGACAGTATGTTTCTCAGGAATTCTGATATTTTCACATCACAGATGATGATCATGGCATTAAGCTGTGACTCTTACAGGGAAAACATGAGAGTGAGGAGTTTAGTGCGGGTTGGCTGCTCTGCAGGGTTTGTTGAACTGTACTGAAACAAAACGGAGGCCCTGAGTATTTATAAAAAATAATGTATTGATAAGAAAAAGCAGGAATCACAAGCACATGAGGAATTAAAATACTGTACAGACGTGGCCCTACTTGTTGTTCTCTGTACTCTGACTGCTGGCACTGCTTGGTGCCTTCAATATCGCGTCCAGGAAAGAACTGTGGTCTCATTACGGCGAAGTCGCGCTGCCTGCCTCATGAGTGTTCCGCACAGGGCGCAAGCAAATGGGACTTCCCTCCTCTTAGTGTGTTTTGCTTGGTGTCGGCGTATTCGTGGTGTACTCTTTCTCCCTCCCTCGACCTCCCCTCACCCACAGGAAAAGAGCGGCTGAGTGAAGCTGGGAGGAAGGGAGGGGGGGGCTATCTGGGAGCATGGGAGGGGTTACAGCACACTCGCTCCCATGTTTCCTAAATCCAGAAAATTCTTCTTCTGTTTTTGAAATTTTTCTTTTCCACGTCACAGGATTTCAAAGCCTGTGAATGTGTGTGGGGTGAGGACTCTGAGTCTGTTACAAAACCCTGCAACCCCTGTCACCCTCACTGGTATTTTGGCTACGTTAGCTGTAGTTAATTCATCAGGAAAAATCATTGCGTGCTCTTGCTGCTCTGCCTCTTACTCTGTAATGTCCTGTGTCAAAATCAGGGAATTGTTGAGATTGCTGCACATAAAAAAGTATATGTGAATATGTTCTCTGTCATAAGTGACACATTACATTTAAGTATATGCAGTATATATGTAAACTCATTCTCACCTTTTTGTTTGTCTGTCATTTACCCCGGGTCACCGAGTAGAACGTGTACACACATGCGATCACAAATGGTCATCATTCACCCTAATTCTTGAGGTGTGTATGTGTCTTGACTGCTCCTTTTGTTGACCAATTACAGGTTTTTTGCCCCCAGTCGCCCTGACCCACCCACCCAAAAAAAGGCATGCCTGAGATTCTTTGGCACACCCTGAACATTCCTCACTTCTTTCCTCTCTTTTGTGGTCATTTTTGCCTCGCTCTCCCGCCCAAGGAAACCAAGCCAGCGGAAAATGATACCTTTAGCTGTATGTATACAGATACAGTACATTGAAACACTCACAAATTCACACACACACAACCAGGGAGACTCTGTAAGTGTTGGAGTATACTTTAAACTCTGACTTTACAAGTGGAATTATAGTGAAGCTATTTCTGTCTGTCCTTCATACTCATTATACACTACTGCTGCTGCAAGGACAATGTATGGCCGTGGGAGCACAGAGCTCTTTCTGCGGGCATTCGCTAAGAGTGTGCGCGTGTGTGTTTGTTTGTCTGTATACAAGATTGTTTGTTTGGGCTGCAGTCTCAGTCAAAGTGTTACTTTGTCTCTGTTATTTCCCGTTATTGACAATACAAGGATGCACACACACCCACTTGCTTTACTACCCTTCCACTATGCTTGAACCAGATTCTGTAGATAGCTATTGTTTTCTTCCTGGCTTCTTCCCTTGTTATAGTACGCACGCACGCACATACATACATACTGAACTTGGAGAAATATATACTCCAATCTGTGGTGCACCAGCCTGGACCAGCCGTCTGTTAGCTTTGTGGAGGACTGATTGATGTCTTTCTTTGTGTTTTTTTTTCACTGACTATAGCCGCTTTTATTCATCATGAATTTGCTGAAAAATATTTAGCTATGGGTCAGTTTTAATATGACATTACTATGAATGACCGTAATAAACATACCCTATGTAAGAGAACCTTCGAAAGAATGAATGGAGCTCTATGTACATAACAAAAAGCAGAAAAGGGAAACAACGATACAAAAACATCGTTGAGCAAAAACAGGCACAAAATGACATCAGTAATTGTTATATAATAAGTAGACAGAATAAATGGAGGTACACAGAACCAGTTGAACATCTAAGTGAAAGCTTTAAGCAAAAATAGCCATGTTTTTCTTTAATCTCTAATATATTTTAAGATCTTTATTTCACTTTTTAGAAGCATAATTGAAAATGCTGCATCACCACATTTCTCATGACTGTGGCTCTGATTAATTAACAAACCTGCAGTCAGGGATCTGAACGGACAAACAGGCACATATAACAACAGAGAGTCTGCAATGCAGGCTGGTCCTAAGACATTTAGAGCTTTAGATTTATACTTTGGTCAGCAGCAGAATTTTGGAAAAACGTTTTAGTCTCTCAAAAGTGCATTAGTCTAGATTATATATTAAGGTGTCTAGAACAAAAGGTTAAGTTTGACTCAGTAGGTGGAATGTGTGAGGAGCTGTCCAGCTATGGTAGTGTATGTCTTTGTTAGCACTGTTGCTAACTTCACAGCTTGTAGTGGAAGTCGTTTGCAGCTAAATGAGGATCCCACCTACTCTGCAGCCAATGAAAATAAAGCCAAGAAAGATCTGGGAAGATTGCCTGCTATTGTAGCTGGCTTACACGTTCACGTCCTAGTCCAAAAGTTAGAAAAACACCCAATTGCATTTTCTATTCTGTATGCCTTGCCTTGTTGATAGGAATCCATCCATTTTGTTTTTGATAGCCAGGCCTCTTGCTGTTTTGCTTTCTTGTCAGTCTTTTTTGGTAACAGATGGCCTTTCTCACAGGCAGGGGGGCTGGTACTAGAAGAGGAGGGGAAGAGTGGCAGTAAATCAGAGTTGTAGAGAGAAATGGGTGGTTTTATGAGAGTTTACAGACCTTCTTCACTTTTAATGAGAAAAGACAGCAATTCTCTTCTACACAAAGGAAAGACGGAGGGAGTGAGAGGTAGAAGATGAATGTCGTGGAGGCTTGGAGAGGAAGAGGAGAGGACATGGGATAAAGGAAATAGGTAAAAGTCAAGTGGGATTAGCAGAGGAACTGGAATGGTGAGAAACCTTGAGAGGGAAGGGCAGGAAGGAGGGATGCGAGGCCTTTCAAACTGTTGGCAGGCGTCCACTTGGCATATGAATTTAAAAGCAATCCGTCTCTGCCTCGCTCAGTCCAGAGTCTGGTCGGTTACACACGGCACACACGTAAAAAGAAAAGGAAACCGAGAGGGAGGTGGAGCGTTTGCAGCTGCTCCCTTCATTCTTCTTGGAGCCAGACCCCCCAACATAGCTATGACACTTGCACACTCACTAACAAAACACACACACACATACAACAGCATGCACTCTGTGGGTCGGCCCCTGGGTCAGAAGTCAAAGGTCATTGTTATGCTGTGACACATGTTAGATCTTATTACCCCCCCCCCCCCCCCCCCCCCCCCCCCCCCCCATGTGTGTTTTTGTCTCTCTGCATATGTGTTGCTCTAAGTGTGTCTTTAACATAGTAGGTCTTGCCCGTGCCTTTAACTGTTTAGAAGCAAGTCCATGAGGAAGGCTCTCCCTCATATTCACTCCTCGTGTTTGTCTCTGTGTTGTCAGTGCCAGTGATGCCCTACCCACAGAGGGAGCCCTATAATTATGCCCAGACCCCCTCACCCGCAGCAGAGGCCCAAAACAGGCACCACAGTCATTGTCATCACATCCAGTTTGAAGCCATATCCAGATGTAGCTGGGATAGAAAGTTTTAGTCTCAGTGCATACTCACTGTTAAACTGTAGCTCCGCCCAAGTGTGAAAACGTTATGTTTTTCATTTTACATCTGTCTGTAGGCAAAAGAAATGATATGGCAGCTTCAGGCAGTCTGTAGTTAGTGTTTGGACAGTGACACATTTTTGTTGTTTTGGCTCAATGCCAGCACACTTGGCTTGCACTCTGAGGTTAAAGCGGTGACTTTAATGGGGAACTCCACTGATTTTAGACATCAAAGTGTGTTTACAGGTCTTTGGGAGTACTATTTCATGTTATTTTATGTTAAAAAAAAAATTGTACATAGAGTTTTGTGGGGCTGAAGTCTATAAGTTCGAAAATGAAAAAAATCTGAATGTGTGTTGTTATAAAGAAGTGAGGTTACCAGTCTCTCTGTGGCTCGCTCCTCATCTGTGCTTGAGGCCAGTGGGCCGAGGCTGTGTTAGCCGATACTAGCAGAACACACACAAATCCATACTGAACTTTTGGCGCTCGAGTTGCATTGTGGGTAATGTAGGTGGCAGGTTTTGACAAGGAAGAAGAATGAGTGGTATATAAAAGATAATATCTCTGGTTCTGCTGCATCGATTTTGCTTGAGTTTGAGTGCAGTGCTAATAATTATTTTTAAGCTTTAACTTTTGGGTGTTAATATTAAGCACATTAAATTAATAAGATAGGAAATGTACCCCTTTTTAGACATAGTCCCCCATTTTTTTTAGAGCAGTGGTTTCCAAATGTTTTTGGATCACAGCACTCCTTTGAAGAAAATTGTTTGTCATGGCAACCCGAGCCACCCAACCCCCTTTTTATAACATGCATATGTACACAAATAATTAGCAGTTTTAACATCATATTAAATTATATCCATATTAAGATAAATAATAATGGTAAGTAATAATGGCCCTCGGAATAAAAGCCAACTGGTGCTTTGCAGATTTACAACTAAATATTTAACTTAAAATAAACAATGAATATAATTACATGTGATATGTTAAACATATGTCTTTAAAATTAAAATGAGCTTATATTTAAGATTGGGACGTGTGCACTTGCTGTTGATGTGGTGAGAAAGAGCACAGCCTGCAGGTCTGACTCCACTGACGGGCGGTTTCTTGTCTTCAGAAGATCACATATATATCATGTTGGTTAACACACGATACCAAAGTGAATGCCTTTATAGGACAATGATGCACAAATGTCTTCCACAAGCAGCTGAAACCTGTCTGAATAGTGTTGAGTCTGAATTTAGTTTTATTGTTGGGCTCATATTCAGTTGTGTCAGACTGTGTTGAGGGCTGAGCTATATCCGCGTTTCTTTGAGCTCTGTTTACCCCGTCAAATCTTTCCATCGCTCGCTCTGATGGTCATTATTTTTCAAACTGCTGAGATCTTGAAAAACTCCAGAGCTGGAAAGCGAGTTGTGTTACTATGCCAACTGTCAACCATGAATTGTCATGTCAGTAGCTGCTGTATATCTGAATATTAAACTTTTTTAATACAGCAATTAAGGCTGCAGCACCCACTTTGGGAACCACTGATTTAGAGGACCGCAATGCTGTATACCTGGCGCTTAACTTAGATAATGTCCTAAAATAATGGCAGTCGATGTCTGCCAGCAGCAGACACCTTGTTCTTAGTAATGCAGCCATCGTCACTTACTGCATGTTTGTTTCACTTTGCTATTCAGCAAGTGAAACAAATACATGCACAGCTAAATTGAGGTTAGGTGACTGACTTGACGAGTCACTTCATGTCAAGGTTTTTCCTGCATAGAGACACTTTTGGCGCCCCCCAAAAGAGGTTTTAGTGAGCACTAAAGGAAAATCACCAGCACCAAAATGATCAGAATTGGAGAAAAAGCGTTTCAAATATTCTCCCAATGTGTTTTTATAGCCATTTATCAAACAACTGTTGAGCAAGCAGAACATAAACTTAAATACGATGTCTTGACTTCCAGCAGTCGCCTCTCCTCTCATCCACGCATGAACGCTCCCCTACAAAACTTGTGCTACTAGGAGAGATGACTTCCTGTTATTTCTCCCTCAAAAATTAAACTACTGTTTTGTCCAACTGGAATTAATATTAGGCTACTAATGGTAAACTATAGTAGCTAGCCTACTATGATCTGAAATTATAATGAATATACTAACATTAGCACTAATCAAACCTTAACCACCATTTGTAAGCAAGTTATCCAAATCAAGTGTAACGTGTAAATATATTATTATACTAACATTATACTTTACTTTTATACCTTTATACCTCCCCCAGGTTGTGGATATATATTGTTTATCAAATGGTGAGAAATTACAAGAAAATACATATATTTCATTCATAAGGTGACTCATTGCTTTTATTGTACGTGTACCGGCCATGCTTACTGTCGTGCAAAGTCACCCCCCCAAAGGCCCATTCTGAGCCAGGAAAAACCCTGCGTGTTAATGTCTGCCCCCCAAAAACTTCTTATTAGCTTTATCTGTATGTTTGGGAACGTTGGGGGACTCGTAGTTAACATTTCACATTCAACCCAATGTGTTGGATTACAGAGCCAAAATAAGTTACTGTCCACTGATGTACTAAATATAAAAATATATACTAAATTTGTTTCTCTTTGTAACATTAAGAACAAATTGCAATGACTCTTGTGGTAGCAGCTTTGAGACAGTTGCAGGGTAGCTACCAGGCCAGCAGCAACATTTCATTAGAAATGATTCATACGATTTTAGTGTAGACGCCCCTTCATGCAAATACTTTGTTGCACACACAAATACACACGTTCCCAGGTATGCAGACTTGTTTCAGCAAGATTCAAGGAAACAAGCATACCTTGTAATTTTAATCCCACAATGTAATTTTTATTGCTATTTTATGATTCACTTTTATACATCCCTCTTTTCCTGTCTCTGTCCTTGGCAGTTTTTATGCTCAAGCTCTCTAGGGTTTTATGTCTTCTATTTTTTGTATGCATTTCTCTCAGTTGTGCTTACACTCAGTGACTCCCACAGACCAGCTTGTGCCTTTTTCACAACATCAGCAATTCCTAAAGACTGAAAGCTTCTAACATGATGTCTTTCTTGTAGCCACTGCCTAAACCATCAGAGAAAAGACATTACAGTACACACAGCTGGTTTGAGGTCAAAATTATACAGCTGCTTTTCAGATGGTTTACCTTTTTACCACAGTCAGTATAACACCTTGTGGTGCCAGAGAATCCAGATGTGGTTCATCTGTTATGTCAGTAAACAGTATCGACTCTGTGTAAGACTGGTGTATGTGGCACATTGAGGGTTCTTCAGTATACTGGATAGATTTACCAGCACCAGTCAAGTGATTCAGCATTCGAAGAAGTATGCAGTATTCATAACTTTGAGTAGTTACATAAACCTGTAAAAATATAAATGTTATGTAAGCCTGGGGATTTATTGTTATTTATTGTATCTTAAGTGTACGTTTTTGCAAGTTAGAAAGAAAAACAGTGTTCGTGTTGTTTCATCTTGACCGCATGACACATGCACATGGCCTGCAGTTAGCCCATGGGCTTGGAAGTGTTTTTTAAGTTTCTGACCTGCTATCATTGCTTTCAGTGGCTTGCTTTGCCAGTGATTGTCAACGGCTTATACTGAATTTGCTCTGTTATGAAATGATGCTGCAGAGTAATTAAATTGTTGGAAAATGCATTCCACTTTGTGTCAAGCATGCAAAATGCCAAAAATATACATCTAGGCTAATTACATAGCAGCCTTATTGTTCCCTTTTTATTGACAAAGACAGTGACAAAGAACAAATAACTAACTCTCCCTCAGACAGTCAGGAAAGCAACAGCTCACACAAAGCTTTTAGCTCAATGGATTAAGAACTTGAATGTTTTTCTTTGCGCATAAGATATTGTCCACTCAAAAATCCATAGCTGCTCCATTGGCTGCCATTGCAAATTTGAAGATTTACCTGATTACTAAACCCTGGTTCTTTTTACTGATCATCATGTACATAAAAGATTAAATGTCAGAATGTTCTTGCAACCATCAGCACACTTTTGCCTTTACCCCTGCAGCTGATACTTGGTGCAGGGGGTTGTGTCATTGTAACTCTAATTAATTAAATCTTTAAATTAGGTTGATTAATTACCAATCATTTGCTATTATACCTTTGCCATGGTCAGTGTCAGCTGTTAGTTGAGCTAAAAGATCCATGTGATGGGATTATATTTCTTTCATTTGTTGCAATTTTATTCCTCTTAGTCATTCCTGGTGTTTTTCCAGCCCCTCAGCCAGGGATAAGTGGATTTTTATTGTCCAGTCTAACTATGGTTACTATCTTATTCTCCTCTGCTCATCAAAGTTGTGTGTTGATGAGAACGGCCCACAAGTCTTGACTGCATCATGCAGTAATGTATGTGTGTGTTGGTTGTTGGAAAGCAGTGTAGGGGGAGTTTACAAGTCTCCTGTGGCATTAAGTTTATGATGGTTCCAGTCAGCGAGGGGTTGGCAAGACTGCACCAAAGAAAGAAATATGAGCTCTGTACAAAATGAGCCTTAGGTTCACACACACACGCGCGCACCTTGTGTATTCATGTTTGATCGAGGTTGTGAATAATAGATGTGTCTTTATTATTTGTCCCTCTGGTGTCCTGCAGT
>NC_060153.1:12841168-12845660 GCF_021292245.1 Micropterus dolomieu | reverse complement strand
AAGAAAAACAGTGTTCGTGTTGTTTCATCTTGACCGCATGACACATGCACATGGCCTGCAGTTAGCCCATGGGCTTGGAAGTGTTTTTTAAGTTTCTGACCTGCTATCATTGCTTTCAGTGGCTTGCTTTGCCAGTGATTGTCAACGGCTTATACTGAATTTGCTCTGTTTAGTTATGAAATGATGCTGCAGAGTAATTAAATTGTTGGAAAATGCATTCCACTTTGTGTCAAGCATGCAAAATGCCAAAAATATACATCTAGGCTAATTACATAGCAGCCTTATTGTTCCCTTTTTATTGACAAAGACAGTGACAAAGAACAAATAACTAACTCTCCCTCAGACAGTCAGGAAAGCAACAGCTCACACAAAGCTTTTAGCTCGATGGATTAAGAACTTGAATGTTTTTCTTTGCGCATAAGATATTGTCCACTCAAAAATCCATAGCTGACCTCTTCTCCTTCTTTTTCATGCAAAGCACAACACACACCACACCTGCTGCAAGGCCTTCATGTATATTAAGCTCTCAGATTAATGTGTAAAACACGTCTGCTAAAGTCAAATGTTATGTGTGTGCTGATTTGTCTTTTCATAGAATTATTTCATTTAAGAGTGAAAGAAGAAATATGTTCAAAGCTTAGAGGTCATTAAAGGAACAACAGAGGCAGGGGATAAAGAGAATAGGAAGCCCCTTGCCGACTAAACGGGCAATGAATTCAGTCATTATGCAGACAAATGCAAGGAGTTAACGTAGTGTACATTTTCCTTAAAAAAACTCCAAACGACTGCAGTAAAAACACTACGCTGATCAGCAAGTGTCAGTGTCTGGGGCACTCACATTGGCTGCCATTGCAAATTTGAAGATTTACCTGATTACTAAACCCTGGTTCTTTTTACTGATCATCATGTACATAAAAGATTAAATGTCAGAATGTTCTTGCAACCATCAGCACACTTTTGCCTTTACCCCTGCAGCTGATACTTGGTGCAGGGGGTTGTGTCATTGTAACTCTAATTAATTAAATCTTTAAATTAGGTTGATTAATTACCAATCATTTGCTATTATACCTTTGCCATGGTCAGTGTCAGCTGTTAGTTGAGCTAAAAGATCCATGTGATGGGATTATATTTCTTTCATTTGTTGCAATTTTATTCCTCTTAGTCATTCCTGGTGTTTTTCCAGCCCCTCAGCCAGGGATAAGTGGATTTTTATTGTCCAGTCTAACTATGGTTACTATCTTATTCTCCTCTGCTCATCAAAGTTGTGTGTTGATGAGAACGGCCCACAAGTCTTGACTGCATCATGCAGTAATGTATGTGTGTGTTGGTTGTTGGAAAGCAGTGTAGGGGGAGTTTACAAGTCTCCTGTGGCATTAAGTTTATGATGGTTCCAGTCAGCGAGGGGTTGGCAAGACTGCACCAAAGAAAGAAATATGAGCTCTGTACAAAATGAGCCTTAGGTTCACACACACACGCGCGCACCTTGTGTATTCATGTTTGATCGAGGTTGTGAATAATAGATGTGTCTTTATTATTTGTCCCTCTGGTGTCCTGCAGTTCTCTCTCTCTCTCTCTCTCTCTCTCTCTCTCTCTCTCTCTCTCTCTCTCTCTCTCTCTCTCTCTCTCTCTCTCTCTCTCTCTCTCTCACACACATATTAATCCTGTTTTATGTTTGTCTCTCTCTCAGGACGCTGCTGCTTCACTGAGGCCCTCGTTACTGGATGAAGAGAGAGCCACTGACTACCAGTATGGACGCGCTCCATCCTGGAATTTCCCACAATCCTTAGTTGTCTGGTAAGTAGCAACTGTAAAAGGAGCTTGGTATATTTTTAACATAAAATAGACTCTTGTAAACCCTCTATGCTTTTAGAAATTGTTGTTCTTCCTGTCATAACTGAAAATAAAAAACAGGTAAGCTTTGCTAGGATGTTAAGATATGCTAAGCTAACCCCTGTGAATATAACCAAAGTCCTTATAGGCAAGTCATGCCACTCGGCAGCCATCTTGGCAACACCTCCAGGCAGCTATTTCAGACTAACAAGACCAGGCTCCTATCCTATAATGAATTACTGGTCACCGGAACATAAAAACTACCTGACCAGAATCAGCAATAAAATCTGATAAAAATCACTGAAATAGTTTGACGACTTTGCCTCAAAATAAGGTTTAAAAAGAATTTTTCCCGACAAGTTATACTTGTACTGTGTATGTAGTGACGCATGCGCAGCAGACCCCTTGAGTCAGTGGAACCACACGATTGGCTGAAATATGTTTTTCCGCCTCGGCTATTAAAAGAAGATGATTAGCCGCCACCTTTGGCGTTACGGGCTTTCCCTATGGAGTTGTATAGAGGATTCTTAAAGTGGCATGTCTCCTCTATAATAACGTCTCTGATATAACTCAAATTCACCTTCTGTGAAAGCTTCAAAGCAACTTAAGCAGGGTTTTACCTGCATATCTAAATGTAAGCCACATTGGAGCCTTTTTGTTCTTGTATCATATCCATGTTTCTTTGTGCTGTGGTCCCTTCACCTGTTCAGTCCCACTTGAGCTTCAGTGTGAAACAGGGAAGACCTTGTAAAGGAAGTGTTGGGTTTGCATCAACAGCAGATACCCAAGCAGCACGTTGTCCCTTGTGGTTTATTTAGTTCTTTTAACGTGGCCTTTTAAGCATTCAAAGAAAACTCCACCTTAGATTTTGATTGGCATAAAAGAAAACACTATCCCCTATACATCTAGGGGATCATGATCATGAGGTACAGTCGGTATGCATAACACAAGGAACAATTCTTCACCAAACAAACAGAAGTTTGATTCCTTCCTTCTCTGTATATGAGTCACATTGTCTCTTCTGTGTTTTGGATGATTTCATATGGTGTTGGGGGCCCTTGTCCATAGAAACCCGCATAGGTTAATGTGGTCTCTGAGGGCAACCCAAGAAGAACTCAGGATTCTTCGCATTCTTTTGTTGATCAGTCTTTTACTGTTTTTTTTTTTTCCCTCTGTGGTGTTCAGATCTGCAGCTGAGTCTACTGAACCCTGAACCGTGACCAGCGCCAGTCTATGACTGACCTCCTGTCAGGTATAACACACACACGTGCTTACGCACATGCTGTGTTTGTGTTGGAACACTGATGGAATGAAAACCTTCATGCTCACAGCTCTTCATGGCTAGTAGTTTTTAAAGCCAGCAATCCACAGTAATATCTTTCAAGAATGTAAACGACAAGCCTTGGCAACAAATCCTACGAAAAGGCCAAAACCAAACCCATGTTAGTCCTTCTCTCAATACATTCTAGTTTCCCAGCCCTATCTGTGGTTTTCCTAAAAGAGCTGGGCATTGTAGTTTTTAGCAAACGTTACACAAACAGGATTAAATAGTGTATTTGTTTGGTACTATTTTCAGCTTTGTATTTGGTGTGCTAGCAGGTATTTACAGCACCAGAACTGTGTGTGTGTGTGTGTGTGTGTGTGTGTGTGTGTGAGAGAGAGTATTCATACAAACTGCTAATCTACTAGATACCATAAATCAGAATCCGCTTTATTGCCAGGTATGTGTACACATACGAGGAATTCGACTCAGGATTGTACATTGCTCACGATGTGCTTACTTGTACAAAAATACCATAACATAATAATAAAATAATAAAAAAATAAAATCAGACACAAACTACAGTATAGACAACACTAACATACACACTATGAACAAAACAATATAGACATATTGACAAATAGTGTAGTGATCAGAGTGCAAATGATGCAAGAGTAAACTATTATTCTCATTATGTAAATGTTGAAGGTGGATATGATATACAGGTACACATTAATGTACACAGTGTGATGGAGCATAGTGCAAAGGATGCTGGAAAAAATAAATAAGACCTATGACCTTATGACCTGAGGTAGGTGTATTGGTATACACTCACCTAAAGGATTATTAGGAACACCATACTAATACTGTGTTTGACCCCCTTTCGCCTTCAGAACTGCCCTAATTCTACGTGGCATTGATTCAACAAGGTGCTGAAAGCATTCTTTAGAAATGTTGGCCCATATTGATGGATAGCATCTTGCAGTTGATGGAGATTTGTGGGATGCACATCCAGGGCATGAAGCTCCCGTTTCACCACATCCCAAAGATGCTCTATTGGGTTGAGATCTGGTGACTGTGGGGGCCATTTTAGTACAGTGAACTCATTGTCATGTTCAAGAAACCAATTTGAAATGATTCGAGCTTTGTGACATGGTGCATTATCCTGCTGGAAGTAGCCATCAGAGGATGGGTACATGGTGGCCATAAAGGGATGGACATGGTCAGAAACAATGCTCAGGTAGGCCGTGGCATTTAAACGATGCCCAATTGGCACTAAGGGGCCTAAAGTGTGCCAAGAAAACATCCCCCACACCATTACACCACCACCACCAGCCTGCACAGTGGTAACAAGGCATGATGGATCCATGTTCACATTCTGTTTACGCCAAATTCTGACTC
>NC_060153.1:12819404-12841068 GCF_021292245.1 Micropterus dolomieu | reverse complement strand
AAAAACCCCAAAAGCATTTTGAGAGCTGAAATGGGGAATCTAATAGTAAATAATTTTAAAAAAAGACCATTTTAAAAAAGTGAGTTGACTGTGTGTGTGTATATGTGTGTGTATATGTGTGTGTGTGTGTGTATGTATGTATGTATATATATATATATATATATATATATATATATATATATATATATATATATATATATATATATGTCACTAGTCTGACCCTATTCAGAATCAAGGTAACAAATGACAACTGAGTAAAAAAGACTGCCTGAGGCAGTTTGGCCTTTCAGGACCTGTGTTAATATTTAAAATTATTTTGATGTGAAATTTGCATATAGAAATTATCAGCGGGGTTTATGTCTAATTCAATTTACTCTCCTCTGGTAAAAGTATGACATCTTATTATTTCTCTAAATTGTTCAGTTTTCTCTCACATAATTCCTCCCTCAGTAAGTTCAGTACATCTGGCTAATTTCTTTGTGTCTTTCTATTGCAAGTGATGGAGTTTCCTGAGGATTTCAACCAGCTCGAACTTCTGAATACACATGGACACCTGATCCCCCGAGGGGCCAGCAGCCTGTGGACCGGAAGCAAGGAAGAGGAGAATGAGATGGAAGATGAGGAGGGGGACCATAGTGAGGAGTGGTATCTAGAAAAAGAAGAAACTCTCAAAGACAAACCAAAGGAGTTCATACTGTGGGCAGCAGAAAACAATCGCGTAAGTGACGCTTTGTTCTGGCACCACTCACAAAACTCAAACCTTACCTGTGTTGCCCCAGTAGTGGTAGGCTAGGGTTAAAATGGGCTACTGCCTGCTACAGGATTAACCCATGTCTCACTTGCACTCTCTCCCTCTCCTCAGTATGAAACATAACTTATGTTTAATGTTAATGAATGTATAAAATAACAATCAGCAAGTCAAGTTATGTAATTTACAAAAAGATTCAGCATAATATTTTTATGTGTACTTTGGGGGAATGACCGTAAGGTGAGCAGCAGGGGTCACGCTAGCCGAATATTCATTCCGAATAGTCATTGACTTCATTGGTTTTTTAACAATGACAGAAAAATCTCAAGTCTCTTGGACTAAAGGGCGATCTACTGTAAGGTTAAGTAATTAACATGCAACACTCTCAGTAACCACCTGTAGTAGACCACCTGCATATTAATTAGCTATTTTCTAGGAGCCATGTCTTTGATATCGCATGCATGACCTCATTGTCTAGCTGGCAGGGGGAAGAATAAAAGGGTATTAGGGGTAATATTTGTAAAATCTTTCTTTGAAATGATGAGAAAAAAAATGTAAATTTATTACATTTGAATTACCCCTCCATGAAGATTAAAGTCATCCCCTGATAGTCACTGGTCCACATAGGATTTCACGTGCTCAGCCAGCACTTGCAATGACATGCTAGATGCTCCGACTCTACAAGTTGCCTTAGGCATCTTCTGGAGGCCCTGTGCATCTGGAGGAGGAAGGGGAGTATCAAATTCATCCTGGGGTGGAGTAATGTAGATGGTGTTCTTTCCTCCTCTGAATTCTGTCAGAATTTTTAAGTAGTGGGCATTATAACCTTCAGCTTCTGGGGGGATATCTGACAGTTTGCATTGTCCTCCTGATCCATATCAAATGAAAGAAAAATAATAATTCAGTGCGTAGCTTTTTTATATCTACAATACCAAGGGCTTTATACAGCAGCCAGCCTCCTGATATAATTGTCAAGTTTCAGGTACTGACTGGTCAGGAGTCTTGAAATCTGTACAAAACCACAATACACCACATTGTAAGAAAGAAATACCCTCTTCATCTATATTCTGTGTTTGAAAGATTTACATTTGATTTGATTTATTAGACAGTAACAAAAATAAATGCCATCAACATGCCATCACAGTGACATTATACATTTATCAGAACTGTCGAGGATAAGTTACAAACTTATTTCCATTGTGGTCCTCGTTGTAGTCTGATAAAGATGGCAAGGCAAGCTATGGATGAGTAAAGGAATCCTGTACAATCAACCCTTACAAAATACGACCAAAATAAAACAAATACAAACAGCAACAAAAAAAAAACACATCCCAATACAAATAAAATAAACACAAAAACATCCACTACAAATAAATATTCCTTAAGACTACATAAAACAGGGTACCCTCGGGGTCTTAAAACTATTAAAAAAGTCTTAAATTTCATATTCCAAAAATAAGGCCTTAAAAGTCTTAAATTTCATTACCAAAGTATTAAAGTCTTAAATTTGTTCTTGTGCTTTCGTAGGATAACATAAATGCCCTAACGTCATAAATAAACACTTTTTATGTGTGTGACTTTATAATTTACTCCGTTTGGTGTGACTCTGATGTTATACGGCAGTACAGGTAACATTACTGTTCACGTCAGTGTTTAGCTTTACGCTCTGGAGTGTGGAGTGTTCGTGGTACACGAGCTCTGGCGTCCAACTCTGGTGCGAATCATTCAGTTAAGAAAGAAAACAAAACGTCTCTGACGTGCTACTAATGTTAGCTCGATGACTCAGAATGGGAAAGTGTGTGGAATTCAGAAAGCCAGAGACACGGGACAAGTGGCAGTTGAGGACGGTGGCGCTCGCACTTTGGCGAGCACTAATGAAACAGTGGAGCTGGAAGACCCGCCTGCAGGTTCCTGGTCAGTGAATGTTACAACAGCAGCGGAGAGACAGTTGTGTATGAGACGAGGACCGTGTCTGTGTGTCGGCGTTGCACCGCTGTTGTAGGGTAACGTTATGTGAATGGAAACATCCGACATGCTAACGCACATTAAACTTACATCCCCCAGATGCGCCGATCACCTGGACGAGGAAAAAAACAAACCGGAGCCCAACTCCTTATCCCTGCTGTTTTCAAGCCAATACTATATAACACTGCATTTCAAACAGCGTTAAGATGCATATACCCAACAGGATGAATAATCACTGAAGCAATTGGCATATTATATTACATTACCTTATCTAGCCAAGGTGTAACTAATTGTAACAACTCATAGTGCACAATTTGTTAGTATTTTTGATTTCACCCCTTAAGAGTTCTTAGTGCACAAATTCATTTCATCACGGATTCATTTTGTAGGTGTAATTACGCTGGGGATACTGGGGACAGGTCTCCATCACTTTTTTAAAGCATTTGTTAAATATATTTTGAAAAATAGCTTGCAACGAAGAATGTTTTTAACAAACAAAACAAATGAAAATACTTTGAGAAAGTTTTATTTGCACAATAAGATAACATGCAGTGCCATTTTAAATATAGAAGAAACAAATGTGCTTTGTCCAAATAAAGTTTCTTAAGCAAAAAAGACAAGCTGCTGAGTACTGCATTATATTCTGTTTGAATTGTCATCTGAATCACTTTATATAAATAAAGACTATTCTACCATAAATTGGTGCAGAAAATGTCTCCAGAATGCAGGAAATTGTTTAGTGCTCAATATTTTCTAGGGGACCCGCAGACCCCCATTTATATATTTCAGCATTGAATATTTCATCAAAATAGTGTTAAAATATCGTCTTGTCTTGTTCCTGTGAAACCCAATATTGTAAATAGTGCATGTGAGCTAAGTGTGTCTGAATGAAAGCATTTGGTTTGGTTTAAGTTTTTTTTTATTTAGAAAATGAGCCTTATGTGCCAGAAATTTTAGAGAAAAAGATTACAATTGTAAACAGATCAATCTCAACTCATCTAATTTGGAAAGAAGACTGCGAACATTGAGGTGCATAATGTGTAGACCTTTAGTGAAACTGAAGTCCAGGATCGGAGGCTCTGCTTGTAGTTTTTGCACCACTGAAGAGCCAGCATGAGTCTGTGCAGACCTCTCTGTGTGTCCCCTGCGGTCAGTTTCCGACTGCTGACTGCTCCGTTGGCACAGCCAGTCTGATGCTACAGAAACTTCCCCCCGCCAGGTTTGCTTCTCCCGAGAGAGAGGGATCTGTTTCTGCTGTGCTGTCACATCCATTGTTGCTCCCACAGAGAGGTGTTCTCCCTCCACATGCTTGCCGGCTCGTCGTTCTGACACCGTTGCCACACACCTGCCGTCCAACACACCTCCTTTCCGCAGCCAGCTACCCTCCATGCCCACCATAACATCTCTAATTCCCCAAGGAGATTGATTTTCTCCCGATAACAAAAGGCAAAGAGAGATGATTAATTTATTTCTCCTGCATTCTCTTGCCATGCGTGCATTTGTTTGTTGAGGAGTGCCTCCAAAAACTCATGAGGATCGCATTTTGTCCAGAACCTAAAATCTTGCAACTGCGGAGTGTTTTTTGATCATATTCCTGTTTACAAATTTGGTCATTAAAAAGTTGGTAGTTTAAAAAGAAAGCAAAGAAAAGATTATGTCAAGAGGGCTACAAGAGCACCTGTAGTACCCATAGAGCTTGCTGCCATCGTGGTCGAAGTGTATAAGTGTATTCAGAAGCTACACCAATTTTAAGGTACAAGTCTTTAAATATTAAGCATATATTATATTGCAATAGGTTTGTTCAAGTTAGTTTTGTACAACAAACTAGTTAACAAATTCAGGCAGTGTGATTATGAATCTCCCCATCTCTGCAAGGATGAGTGTTAACTCAGTGCTTGCTGTTGGTGTCCTATTTGTGTTTTCATTCAACATATATAACCCCAGGGTGTAACGGTCTTCTCACTGCTGGTAACCACCTACAGAGAGAGAGAGAAATCATTTTCTTCCCCATGCAGGGGCTTTTGATAAGAAACCTGAAAATGACCTGTGGATTCACATAAAGTCATTTTCATTAGGCCAAATATTAAGTCATGATCTAATCCATGATACATATTTCACAGAAGCATACATTACTATGACACACTGCTGCATAATAATAAATAATCTGTGGGTACGTACCTTTAAGAACAGGTTGCACTCAGATGTAGGAATACTTCTTGCTAAAACTGATGTCAAGTGCTTAACAAAACACAGATCAACACAAAGATGGTGAATTATTTCAATTTACAAAACTCTGCCTTAAAGAAGTGGTTATTTTCATCTCTAACGCTGCTAGTAATTGTTATCTGTGGCAAAAGTGGGATGCTGTTTTGCCCTAACAATATGCCAGTAAAATAGCAGTGCCATTCCACTGAGAATCGGGATACATGCACACATTCCTTAAAGGAGCTGCGCTGCTCTTGTAACAGTACATATTAAGTAGATGTCCTTTGATGAATGAGCAGAGGGAGCTTGCCAAGTACTGAGTGTTATTGTGCTCGTGAAGCCGTGCCGCTCCTGAGTGAAAATAAGGGAAACGCGGCAAATGGCATTTTGCTGGATTGTCTTATCACCATAACTCCTGTCATTACTGACCAGTGTGTTGTCTAGTGTGTTTATTCAGTCATAAGATTCCTGACTGTCAGAATAACGAATCTGTGCATGTTGGTGGAAACGATTTTTATGTGTGATTTGTTCAGTTTTATTAGATTAATTTGTTATTCTAATAAAATAGATGCAGGAGTGCAGTAAATCTGTCCAACAATATATCTTGAGTGGGAGCCACTGGGAGCAGAAGCAGAGGAAATCTAAGCACGTGTTTGAGTGCGAGGACAGCGTTTTGAGGGAAAGCATTACAAAATCTGAACATGAGATCAGTGAGTCATGCTCTCAAAATGAAAGACCAAGCTCTTGAATGAAGACAGATGAAAAAGCCCCATGCTGGAGAAGGGGGCATATGCCAAGCTCACTGAAAATGACAGAAGCTGAACTGAGATTACCTCGTGACAGTTTTTCTTTATATTGTTGTGGTTGCGAAATCAATGTATAAAAGTCATCTATCCTATATTTAACGTTCTTTTTATATACGTATAGCAATGTCATAATTCTAGGTGGAGTTTTTCCCTATAATCATCATGTGAAAATCGACTGTCCATATTTTAAAGCTAGTATTTAAATTATTTTCTTTTGCATCACTGTTAACTGTACCAATTACATTTTATTGTAATATGTCATGTTAGAAATATGGAGTGTGGAATATGAAATATCAAAGTATCACCGTCTCCTCAAAAATCCCAATTGAAAAGCAAAATTGTCTCCTTATTTTTCATCCATTCAGTCACGCCTCACTAACAGGACTGTGGACTTCTTATAGACTGGCTATATTAAATGTGTGTATCATTTGAAGTGATTTGATTCTAGTGCTGATATCAGAACAATCATTTTTCACTACCTTACTTTTTCACTGAACACTGTAGCCAAACAAGAACTCTGCTTTAGTGAAGTTCTGTATACAATAAGTAACATTGATTTAAGTCAGGGACTATCTAATCAAAGAATGATTTAGGGTCTGACCAGACATTCGATGCTGACAGTTTTACACTTGCTGCTTTTACACACGTAAGTACCAACAAAGTATTGAAGTTTAGTACACTGCTCTAGTCGTGCTGTATCTCCAGGGCTTGACCTTTCCTTGTGACACTGGTGCTTGCGGTCTTTTGTTGGTATCAGCATAATAAGACAGATAATTATGTTTTTCTCTCTCCTGTTGCTTCTGCTCCCAGACATCTTCCTCAGCATCATCAGTAGCTTTTAGTGTCTCTGTCTTTTCTCTCTTCTCTCCCTTCTCATGGTTTTTAATAGCTTTAAAATGTGGCATCTGTTTGTTAAAGTTGAATCTTACCATTACTGTGACAAATCTGAAATGCAGAGGCCAGTTTTAAGCAGTGTTCACTAGAGCCCGACCGATAGGGGATTTTGGGGGTCGATGCCGATTATTAAAGTGAAAATGAGCCGATATTTAGATTTAGAGAATGATTTGGATACTAGATCCCTTTACGGTAGGGCTGCAGCTAACAGTGATTTAGTATTCGAAGCTGCGATAGATTATTTCAACGAATCATCGATGTGTTGTTTAAGAAGTACTTTTGCTTGGTCTCCAAACCACGTTTTGTCAAGAAAACACGGGACATGTGAAACGGGAAATGAGCGATCCTGCACACGAAACAGCTTTTGTTTGTTATTATAAAGATAACCACTATAAAGACAAAGACGGACAGACCGTAACATTACAGAGTTGTTGTTGTTTTCTGTAGCTTGAAATAATAACATACGTTGGACACTTTCTTCTTTGTCCCTCGCTATTTTCTCTATCTTCCTCCACTTTGCAAACAGCGCCATTATAATCACGTCGTGTTCACAGTGTAAACGCGATGTGGGACAGTAATAAATGTCCGTGCGAAACACTGTGCTGTATAGTTACATAGATTAAACAAAGCATCGATGCAAAGAATTTGCGTCGAAGCATTTTATTAATCGATTTTATCGATTTAACCGATAAATCGTTTCAGCCCTACTTTACGGTATAAACTACACTTAGAACAGGCCGATATTGAAAGCTGGTATGTATGTGGGCTATAAAACCTTTTCCTAAATGGATTATGTTAATAAAATGGATTACAGTCTCAAAAAGTGAACACGTAAACAATTGCATATCAATAAATATTTGTTGCTGGAACATGCAACTTTTTCAGCCGTCTGTAAATAGAAAGAGTGAGAGAGAATAAGCATGTGTATTTCACTTTACACATAATCTGGCATAATTTCAATGTAGCATATTCACATCTAGTTCATCCCTTTACCAGCACTCTCCCTAACCAAAGCTACAAGAAACAATTTCTCATCATCGGTATAAATCACGCCGCCTATGATCCAGTGAGCTGCTATTGAATGCATCTAATACTACGTGACTGTCTACAACGAGGACCTGCAACTTTGAGATTTCATTTATCTAACGTTATAACTATAACCAGAGCCATTACGGCTCTGACTAATGTTACATCGTTTCACATCTACAAGATCACAAAAAGAGGAGTTACAGGAAGCTACGTTATTTTCTTGTTCAGCTCACGTTTATTTACATGTCCGCTCGCAGATATATTTAGAATATGTCAAACTGTAGTTTTAATGGCTCATTACGACGTTGGCGCTCCTCCACTGATAAACACGGCACTAGCATTGTGGCTAATTTAGCAACGGGCGGCGTTAGCTGCTGTAACGTTACGTGGTTTTAGAGAATATTTACAAGTGATGAAATATGGACCGTTCACTAGAACAGCCACACTGTTTCAGAATAAATGTACAGTTACGTGGCTTCCAACAACCACTGTGAGCCGGGAGGAAGCCGGGAGATGGCATTGAAAAAAGGGAGTGTTAGCAAGTCATGAATGTTTTCAGGAGAAGACAAGTGACTGGGTCTGTTTTTATTATAATTATTAAAGTCATGTAATTAACTTGACAAAAGACCGACTCACTGCTCACACAGTCCTCTGCCTGTTTTTAAATGCCACATGCCTGTAAGCTCCAGGAAACTCCGGTCAGCTGATTGTTTTGTTCTGTGGTTTTTGTGGTAAGACAGTGATTTAACAGGGGAGTTGCAGCGCGCCCTCTGGTGGGCAAACTATGCAAAACCCATGACATGAGCAAAGGATCAGACTTTTTGTTTCTTTTTTAATAGTCCTATATCTGCTTTTATAAACGGCCGGTGCCGATTAAATGCAGTTAGCTCATATCGGCCGATAAATCGGTCGGGCTGTAGTACCTGACATCCATCTATTTTGAACTGGGATATACACACACACACACACACACACACACACACACACACACACACACACACACACACACACACACACACACACACACACACAGAAAACATAAAAACACAGCGGGGCCTTTGTCAGGACTGATTCTGTATGAATTCAGGACCACTGAGCTGCTGTGTCAGGAGGGAAGTAGATTATTTGTGGTGGGAAAACTAATTGTAGAGCTAAAATCCCCAGTGGAGGAAGCTGTTTTTAATTGAGAGAGAACATTTATTTGCGTGGTCAGGAGGTCAAGATCAGAGAAATGCTATTAGTGCTTAAACAGAGTAGGCTAAATGATTCCAGCAACTAGGCCTTTCACCGTTTACTCTCACGGCAGTTTTTTGTCAAAGCACAACGTGAAATTAACTGGTCACTGAGGAATTATTTCAGTTAATGTTTGAGCATGAAAGATCACACAAATATTTTCAGCATGCAGCACGTCTGCTCAGTTAAATCACAATTATTTTGGTCAGCAATTAGTCATTGACTTAGGATGCATTATGGATTTATTAAAGTTTTAAAGTTGAATGCAAAAATGTTTTAGTGTCGTATATGCATAAACATAGTCCAGACGTCTAGGCTAAAACAGGGCTGAATTTGGGCTGTGAAAGTTTGGTGGATGTCTAACCATAGCCCAAAAATAGTCTAGTCCTCAATCAGACCACCATTGAACGGCTACATATAGACGTGTATTAGATGGTTAAAATGGGTCTAGGCTAAAACAAGGTTGAATTTGGGCTGTCAGTGAAAAGTTACGTCTATCCATAGCCCAAGAATAGACCAGATACACAGCTTTTGAATGACTACATAAATGCAAATGCTCCGTATTTGTATAGCGCCTTTCTAGTCTTTTCGACCACTCAAAGCGCTTTTACACTACATCTGCATTCACCATTCACTCACATTCATTCACTGAGCCTAAGTGCTCTAACAGAAACTAACATTCACACTCATTCATACACTGGTGGAACAGCCGCCAGGGGCAATTCGGGGTCAGTATCTTGCCCAAGGACAACCCGCTCTACCTCCTGAGCCACAGCGTATCCCTCGTTTAAAAATGGCCAATTTGTTTATCGCGAGATCTGGCAACTCTGATGTCTACCAGGGCCGTCCCTGATGTCTACTAACTTTCAAGTCTCGCGTTGCCAGTAGTCATGTCTCAGTAGGGCTACAGCTGCCATCTAGTGGTTGAAAATAGTAATTGCATTTTATTTTAAATTAAATTAAGTTCGTGCTCGGGCCCTAATGAAACAGCTGTACCTGGAATTAATATTGTAACAGTGGTAAGCTATATACTACAGTCATGGCCAAAAGTGTTGGCACCCCTGAAATTTTTCCAGAAAATCAAGTATTTCTCACAGAAAAGTATTGCATTAACACATGTTTTGCTATACACATGTTTATTGCCCTTGTGTGTATTGGAACAAAACAAAAAAAAGAACGAAAAAAAGCAAATTGGACATAATTGCACACAAAACCCCAAAAATGGGCTGGACAAAATTATTGGCACCCTTTCAAAATTGTGGACAAATAAGATTGTTTCAAGCATGTGATGCTCCTTTAAACTCACCTGGGGCAAGTAACAGGTGTGGGCAATATAAAAATCACAACTGAAAGCAGATAAAAAGTAGCGAAGTTGACTTGGTCTGTGCATTGTGTGTCTGTGTGTACCACACTAAGCATGGACAACAGAAAGAGGAGAAGAGAAGTGTTTGAGGACTTGAGAACCAAAATTGTGTAAAAATATCAACAATCTCAAGGTTACAAGTCCATCTCCTGAGATCTAGATGTTCCTTTGTCCACAGTGTGCAGCATTATCAAGAAGTTTGCAACCCATGGCACTGTAGCTAATCTCCCTGGACGTGGACGGAAGAGAAAAACTGAGGAAAGGTTGCAACGTAGGATAGTCCGGATGGTGTATAAGCAGCCACAAACATGTTCCAAAGAAATTCAAGCTGTCCTGCAGGCTCAGGGTGCATCAGTGGCAGCACGAACTATCCGTCGACATTTGAATGAAATGAAACGCTATGGCAGGAGACCCAGGAGGACCCCACTGCTGACACAGAGACATAAAAAAGCAAGACTACAGTTTGCCTAAATGTACTTGAGTAAGCCAAAATCCTTCTGGGAAAACGTCTTGTGGACAGATGAGACCAAGATAGAGCTTTTTGGTAAAGCACATCATTCTACTGTTAACCGAAAACATACCTAGGCCTACAAAGAAAAGAACCTACAGTCAAATATGGTGGAGGTTCAAAGATGTTTTGGGGTTGTTTTGCTGCCTCTGGCACTGGGTGCCTTGACTGTGTGCAAGGCATCATGAAATCTGAGGATTACCAAAGGATTTTGGGTCGCAATGTAGGGCCCAGTATCAAAAAGCTGGGTTTGCGTCCGAGATCGTGGGTCTAACAGCAGGACAATGACCCCAAACATACTTCAAAAAGCACACAGAAATGGATGGCAACAAAGCGCTGGAGAGTTCTGAAGTGGCCAGCAATGAGTCCAGATCTAAATCCCATTGAACACCTTTGGAGAGATCTTAAAATTGCTGTTAGGAAAAGGCGCCCTTCCAATATGAGAGACCTGGAGCAGTTTCAGTTATTTTTTCCAAAGGGTGTGCAACCAAATATTAAGTTAAGGGTGCCAATAATTTTGTCCAGCCGAGTTTTGGAGTTTTGTGTGCAATTATGTCCAATTTACTTTTTTCCCTTCTTTTTTTTGTTTTGTTCAGGTATAGCAAAACATGTGTTAATGCAATACTTCTGTGAGAAATACTTGATTTTGTGGAAAAATTTCAGGGGTGCCAACACTTTTGGCCATGACTGTATACTATTGTTGATCAAAATGAATATAGTCTCACCATATAATTAACATATTAATATAAAACTAACAGTTTACTATTATATTGTACTTTTAATATAATGTTATAATATTATACTAATACACTCATTTGTACTAGTTCCTCCTCCAGGTTGTGGATCAAGCCACTGTAGTGGAAAGATTTAGCCAGAGCCAGGATGCCATTGTGCTAATATGTGCTGCTTCTAGCCTCCTCCTCCTCCTGAGAGCAACATGTTCCCCTTGTTCTATTTTACATCTGTTTTACTAAAGTTTACACAAATCAGCTTTAGGATGCAGACAGCAGCTGTTGATCGCAAATGTCTGCGCTACACTGCCTACACTACCAACGTTATCTATCACTCAGTTTATTCTCTTCACCTTTGTTCCCTTCTGGCCTATTTGAATTATGTTGTATTGATACAATGGTCGATGAAAGTTATCCCAAAAACAGTGTTTACTTTTAAAGTCTCAATCTATTTATAGTAAATGTAAGTTAAAGGTGGGCTGTGTGGTTTTTAGTGGCTTCTAGCAGTAAGGTTTCAGATTGCAACCAACAGCATACGCTTTACATATTTGTGACTGAAAATAAGTTACAAATATGTCAGGTAGTTATCGACTGGTCGGCATTTGCAGGCAAGCTAACGTTATCTATTTGAACCAACTAAAACACAAAATCACACTGTTTCACATGTTTTGCAGTAATGTTGCACACATAAACATCACAGCCTGTGTAAGACAGTGAATTTTTGCAGGAAATCCTACAAGTCTTTCACATAGAGAACAGTAGGCCTAAACAGGCTGTTATATGCGACTGTGGAAGTTGGTGAATGCCTCAATTTTTAGGTGAGGTTACAACCTGGTCACGCATAGGCAATAAAATGTTATAAATATGTTTAAATTCCTTTTAAAAACTCCACAATTCCCCTTTTAAAGGTGTGAGGCTTAACCGGTTACAGCACAAAGTGGCGCGGCAGTCTTAAATTATGTTGAAAAGGTATTGAATTTCACTTCTGGATTCCTGTATATACCCTGATAATGAATAGGTGTGATCAGCATACTTGCCAACCTCAACACCAGAGCCTAAATTAGGAGACCAAACCTATTCCCCTCCAGAAACTGTGTGTCAACCCAGAGACTGTTCTTCTTGCTATATTTCTTTAAATGCAAGAGCATTGGTTTAGTTTCAATAGTGGAGATGACTCAAATGAAGAGGAGGGTCTGGGGGTCCTCCCCCAGAAAAATGTAAGCATTGAGGACTTCATTTCCTGAATTCTGATGACATTTCTGCCTTTTCTGCCTCAATTTATGGTGGAAAGGTTTTCATTTATGTAAAGGGAAACACAAAATTCAGGCAGCAGGTGACAATTCAAAATATTAAAATGTATAGAATATAATGCAGTGAGGCTTTCAGACATTCTGTAGCTATTGCTTTTAAATAGCCAATATTTCTCCTGTAGATCAACCTTTCTAATTGTCAAGTCAGCACACATGCAGGCATGATTCAGTCTTCTCTCCTCTTTTGTGTCTTTTGCAATGGGGTGTGCATGTGGCACCTTTTCACCTCAAATAAGTTAATTTTAATTAAAGTTAAAAACTCCTGGACTTTAATAAATCCTGTGTTTTAGCAGGTTTTCTGCTTATGTTCAAAACTTTCTGCACATTCAGAATCTCTCCCACATCTGTGACGGGTCGAAAAAAAAAAAAACGTAATATTAAGAGACATAACGTCATCATTTGATGAGATTTCATAAGATCTTTTAAGTCTACCCTCTGCTGTGCATTACTTATTGCTCCGCTGGGATTATCCCCTTTAGACCGTTTGACATACACAGTGCACAGACTGCATGTTTGCATGTGAAACCGAAACCAACTGGAAAACACTCACCACAGATCCACACACACGTTAACTTCAGCAGCTCACAGTCCCAAACAGACCGAGGCTGCGCTTCAGATTTTAGATGTTTAAATTGCAAAACTCTACACAACGACACGACTCGTCAGCGCGAGGTGCACTTAATTATTATCACGGCATACGACAGTGTCACAGCAGCTGGGCTGAGTTCAATTGCGGCAAGTCGCCAACCTTCTCTTGCGGCGCCCCCTGACATTTTGCGCCCTAGGAATCCACCTATGTTGCCCTGGCCATGGGCTGGCCCTACCAATTCTCCTAAAAAAACAAGCACATTTCTTGCTTTACTCTCAAACGCAGTTGTAAACCACACTTTTTTCAAAACACTACACACAAGCCGGGTTTTGTTGTACAACCTTGTGTTGTATAATGATAATAAACTACCTTGATATTTGCTCAATAGGAAATCGAGCTTTAGCCGTAAAAGGGACAGGTGAGCTCTTCTGTTTTGGAGCAAGAGATGCCAACATAGGAGAGAAAGGCAAGTGGAGTTGGAGGAGGAAGAGGAAGACCAAGGAGAGCCATAAACTCTGATCTCTGAACAATGATACAGTAGTCAGTGATTACTGTAGTAGAGTATTACAAAATCATAGTAAGTGGACCATAGAACTGTAAAACATAAAGTATGTTTCATGAGATTGGGAGCTGTATTCATACCTGCATACTATTCACAGTATTTACAGTCTAGAGTCTATGACCACAGTCCCCCTGCGTGTACCTCTTCTGTGGCAGATACAGCTGTAGAAGCTTTTCAGGGCTTGAATCGCCATGGCAGGCGTTACTTCTCCTGCTGCTCAGCCAACGAGAAGATTGCCTGCGATGTTGATGAGGTGCTGTGGCCAGCCCGAAACATAAGACAGGATGCAGCCACCCTTGTATTTTTCTTTACAGTATACCCAGGAGGCTTATTTTCTCTTTTTTATAGTTTCTTCTGCATGAAGAATACTTTACAAATACAACTGTGTTTGCTGAGATGTATAGACAGTATTTGTGTTTTTATATTTGAGTATAAAAACAGAATACTGTACGTATGTAGTGGAACACTGAAAATGCAAAAGGCCTACTGATAAGATTGTCATAGTGGTATTTTATGCTATCATAATATTTTCTTAAATGTTCCATTTGATTGTGTGTGTGTGTGTGTGTGTGTGTGTCATTTGAAGACAAAATTTAATTTATAGCGTAACATTGTTTTGAATGCTGTGTTTTTGTGAGAGATTGGTGGAGTTGTGTTCTGTGTGCAAATTTTTGTGTTTAGAGTTTTAAGAAAATGAGCCCAGCTATTTGATAACGTGTAAGCAATTGAGAAAAACTACAATACTGTCAATAACATGGTTGTGATTGTGCTTTTTTCTGCTTTTGAAATTGTAATATTTAATGATGAGCCACTGGAGAGTAATTAATGTGTCTGTGGAAGACTGGCTGCTGTGAATGCTGATCAAGAATAAAGTATGCAGCATTGCTCCATTAAGTGGGATTAATACAAAACCCAAAGATCCAATAATATAAAACAGAGATAAGCAGCAAATCATCACGTCTTCATGGAGAAGCTGTGAGCAGAGAATGGTTTGAGGTTTTGAGTGAAAATCACTGACCCCTGAATCAATCATCAAAATTGTTGCTGATTCATTTTCTGACAATTGAGATTGGTACAGCTCTGAAAGATGTAACTAAAATAATTTTAACACAGCAGATTGTAGGATAAGTAATAGCCAGGTGATTTAAAAATAATAATAATAATAATAGGAACTTTCCTTAAGTGGTCTTCTACAGCTGTGATTGACTTGCCTGGTTTATTTTCTCATTTGTATTTAGTTTGAAATTTCTGAACACATTTGAAGTGGTTAAATGGAATGTGACTGATTTTTAAATGTAAGACATCAGCTGGTGTTCAGATGTTCTTTTTGAAGATAGTATGTGTTACAACTTTTTAAAATCTGATATACAGAAAAGCACTAAAACATTTTGACAAGCTAATCATTTCTTTCACTGTTTCTTTCTTAAAAAGTTCTTGCTGTCTAATGTGTTTGCTTAGTTTGTTTTAGATACATATTAAGCTACACAAGCCTGAACAAAAGCTGTTTTTATGCACAGCAGATGTCCTGAAGTATGTCTGAAGTCTTTTCACAATTGGAGTATTCTGCCAATGTATTAAAGAAAAAAATAAATAAAACACTGCCGAGTATAAAGCTGTCCCTTGCAGCAAAGTCAACATTTAGTTCTACATAAATGCAGAAATTAGGCTGAAGAATGGAAACACTTTGTGACTTTGCATACTGCGAGGCACTAAATGGCACAGAATGAACAGTTGATAAAGAGCGAACACATTTAATGCAGCCTGAAACCTCTCAAATGCATTATGATCCAGCAAAAAAGTGCACCCTGTGGATAATTAAACAATGCTTCACAAAAATCTTCCCCAGCGTAATTTACACAATTAATTTTGTACATAATGTTGATTAACGTAAGACCCACATGTACTCCCCCTAGGTTTTTTGTATCACTAATTAGGTACAGTGTTTTTTCCGAATGTTTGGTCGCCAAAATTAATCAGGCAAAAATAGCACTTTCGTTGTTCAGCCTAATAATTCAAAATACCAATTTAAATTTTACCAAACAATTACGTTGGCATATCGGCAGCGTGGATGATTGTCTCCTAGCACATCCACTCTATCTGTGGCAGACTTCTTAGAAAAGGCAACAAAATGGTCTGACCCGCTTTTTCTGTCACTCGTTTATGAGAAGGCGATCAAGCCAGCCGCACCTACATTTGGAGTGCACACATATTAAAGCCTTTATGGTAACTGAAATGGACCAGAGCGAGCTGACAGGCAGGTTAGCAACTTTATCCTGTCAGTTTCTCTCTTTACAAAGACAAGTGTTGCAGTATGAGAGTCCTACCTGAAGAAAAGCTATGAAGTTTTCATGTTACGCAATACGAGAACCACATTCAACATTTGTCATATTGGGTTGGACTCATAGACTGTATATAAGAAGTGGACGTAGTCATCGTGATGTCACCCGTTGGTTTGTGGACTGCTGTTTTGAAGCCTCAAGTTTGGCTGATAGGGCACCGACATGTTGAGTTTTTGCAACTGGACGTGACCATATTTGGACGAGACAGTGGAGCTAACAGCCAACTCCTAATAAGCTTTTTCAACGGCGTTGGTCAAATTTACACAGTGCCGTGGGTACGAGTCACCCGTAGCTTGATTGACAGGTTGCCATGGTAATGACTTGTCAATTGTAGATAATCCGCCCTGAAACATACTCTGCTTTATGGTCTATTTTCCTCTAAATGGGACCATAATTTACTAAATCAGCATCATGTTGTATTGAAGAAGACTTGAAACTAGCGATTGTGACCATAAACTCGTTATGAAAGTGTTTTCTGAGATAATAAATCAGCTGAAAAGTAGGGTCATTTTACCATTATTCCCCACCCACTTGACCCCAGATGGTTTCAGGAAACTTGCTTATTCTTACACAGCAATACTTATTGAAACCTGGCCGGGGAGAAAAGGCATCAGCTGTACAGAGTGATAACACAGTGTAATACCAAACCATATCTAAAGGATTCATCCTGGTGAGTCGTTATCCCTCCTTAACTTACAGAGATTCCCACAAGTGTCAAACTCAGTATGAAGGGGGTTTTTAATGTCACCAATGATGGACAGAGCTTTCCTATGTGGAGCTGTACTGTAGTCAGCCTATTATCTTTCCTGCTGTTGTACAATCCAGGCCAGCTTGTTTTTAAATGTTGATGTTCAAACCAGGCAGAGATATTAAACACAAGATAATCTTATCAGGCTGATCTACACTTTCTCAAGGATGTGTTGACTGACCCCAAACTCCTTCTGTTTCCTAATTAAAACAGTCTCTGACTGGTTTTATTACATATGGAATCAACATTTTCAGTGAAACTCAGTTTGTCATCCATATGTGTACCTAAATAGTTAAAACGGTTTCCGCTGATTTCCAATTTCCACTGATTGACCACAGAGTGTGAGCAACAGGGGCAGCTCTGCATGATATCAAATAAGCTCTTTTATAGCATTGATTGAGAGACAGATGGACCTACACCATTGCCGCAGCCTGGAAATCTGTGCAAAGTAATCAGACACATCCTCATCTTATGAAAGTCCCTTGTCATCAGCATATTTAAATGGCTTAAAATTGCTGTCCTGCAGTGTCATCTCATTAGTGTACACAGAGAATAATAATGATGATAAAACACAACCCTGAGGTGCTCCTGTGTTCATTTTCCTCTGACACAGACTCTCTGTTGGCGGTCTGTTAAAAGGTACTTGACCCCCTTTTACCCTGAAGTCTAAAATCCGTTGCAGCAGAATGTGTATTTGCATTGTATTAAAAGCTGAGTTAAAGTCCTATAAATAAAATCCATGCATACATGTTATTCTGCTGGAGATGACTGGAAACCATGTTAACTATGTCTATGAAGATTCTCAGTCATCCAGGTCATAGTTATCCAACGAAGGTTAAAATCAAGGGCAACTGGACTTGGTTGAAGATACTGGAAGACGTTTCGTCCCTCATGTTAACTATGAGGAAAGATGTTTGCTGACAACCTTCTCCATGCATGTAGCCAGTATGGGGGTTAAGGCTATAGGGCGAAAGTCTGGACCTTGGCTATTTGCGTACTGCTCTTTTGATATTTATTATGATTTGAATATTTCCATGTATTAGGGAAAGTGCAGGTATAGAATAAACACTGGAATAGTGTAGTTAAAACAGCCTTTGGCTGGCTCGCACACTCCTTCAGAGCACATCCACATAGGCCATCAGGTCCTGGTGCTTTGTTGGGCTAAATTTGTGAAAAGCAGATGTCAGCCTCTTGCTCCGAAAGATGAATTGTGGGGTTTCTGGGTAGAATCCTTGCTTACCCAAAGGTGACCATCCAAGTGACTTTCTGGCTGAACAGTTTTTTTTTGTTTGTTTGAGACCTTCTTTTCACTAGTGTCTACACAGCGGTCTTCATACAAATGAAGAAGGAAATATTGCTGAGAGAGAGAGAGAGACTCTTAGGATTTATTTATTTATTTAGGATAGGAATTATTCCAATTACAGGAAGTAAAACACATCTCATGAGATAATTAGTTTGTAGATTTTCAGCATTTCTGTGGTTTTCTTTCAGCTTCCAACAATCCAGAGGTTGTTAATTTCCGATCCCTTGCTGGTGCACTGCTGTGATGAGGATCGTTACACTCCACTGCACCGCGCAGCATACAGCGGCCATGTTGATGTTGTTTCTGCTTTACTCGCCGCGGGGTCCAAGGTCAACCCTCGCACCATCGACGGCTGGACGCCCCTTCACAGCGCCTGCCGCTGGAGCCGCGACACTGTGGCGAGTCTTCTCCTGCAACACGGGGCCGAGCTGAACGCCCAGACCAACGGTGGGCTCACACCACTTCACCTTGCTGCTTCCCACGCCAGCTCCTTAAAAACGGACTCCGCTCACACGTTGGAGCTCCTCCTCTCTCAGCGACACCTGAAGCCGGGGCTCCGCAGCAGCAGCGGGGAGACGGCCAGTGAGGTGGCCCGACGTAGTGGCCCACATCACTTCCTGTTTGAGATGGTAGAGGACTGTGTCAGTGTGGTACCCATCTCATGAATGAAAACGCAGATGTGGACACATATTCTCGCATTTATGGTTTTTACCCTCTTCTCGTTCTTGCAAGCAGAATGGGAAGCGGGTACGTGAACGTTTATTTCACAGAGAAATGAACCTGAGTTCATTACTTGAACTTGTGTATGTATACACTGGTCATTAAATGAGCAGAATGTTAACATGCTTTAGCCTCTATTGATGTTCCTGGTGTCGAAGCAATGTCTGTTTTCTACTGAACCACCATAATAAATCAATGCAAATGGTAATCAGATGCACACTTATCTCTCTCTTCATATTCACGGTAGATTGAGTTCTGTCCAGTCTCTCTGGGGTAGATATTGCATGTTTTTTCAAGCCCAGTAAGTTGTTGTGTCGTACTTGCCTTAATGCTAAGTGTAGGTTTTCATGCAGTTTATTGTCCAGAAGTTGTTTTTAGCTAGTAGCTTTTTTAGTAACTATGTTGGCTTTTTTTCTTGCGGTCCAGTGGGGTACTTGAGCCAGAGGTTGTAATTTTATCAATGAATCCTGACCCTGTTGGATTTAAAGAAAAAAAAAATATATATATATATACTTTTTACAAAGTGAATGCTCTCAGATAAACAGCACAGGGATCAGAAATTTTAAAAATGACACCACATTTTTTTAATGCACGTGAATTGAGGATGTCCTTGAGGTTGAACTGAAGTTATAATGATGAGTTATATATGAATGCCCTGAAGTAAAAGTATGAGCTTTACTTAGGTGTGTTTGTGTGTGTGTTACAAGGTAAAACTTCTATTCAGTCATGGCCGAGAATAATAATAATACATTTTATTTATAGGCGCCTTTCTGAATATTCAAGGTCACCTCAGAAAACATAATAAAATAGCAATAAATCGATAAAGCCAAGGTTTCTAATAGCCTTATAATGGCCTCTGACATAGTGGATGTACTAGTCTACATACAGCTGATGTCAATGGACTATAAGAAATTTGTCATTAAAACCTTCAGCTGTTTAAATCCTGTTCAAACATAAAGCTAATCTCTTGACTTTCCTGTTAAACAGAGTCATATACTTTTCAGTAATAATAAACAATAATTTCAAGGTGTAGTGAGAGAATTCTTTGTTACATTTTTCTCCTGCACACACAACCAGGTCACAACAAAATCTCATGAGAACATTTTGACGTCAACAGAGATGGTGGTGATCATCGTGTCTTTCCCTGTAACCGGAGAGCGCCTAAAATGTTCTGCTCAGTCACAGAGATAGGGAGTACTGTTTTGTAGGTCAACACAGGCACACAGAAATATACAGTTCATTTGTGTATTTATAACAACAAGGATACTCTGTCGCAGGGTGTCTGTAAGCATCTTAAGTTGAAGCAGATATTTCTTTTTATCAGGGCAACATTTACATTTACAGCATAATACATGTTCCGGGTTCCTTCCTATGTCCAAGGACAACTTTGACTCAATAGGGCAGTACTGACCCTTCAGTGAAGGTAGGCTATTGCCATTCAAGGGCTCACACTTGTGCAGAGAGGACAGCACTTAAAGTCACTTCAGCTCTTTTCCCAGAGGCATGGTGTCTTTGAGTGACTGTTCATTGTGACTCCTGTACAATCAAAATGTATCTTAAAGTAAATCCCAGAAAGTAATACCAGACAGCAGGGTCTATTAGCAATGAATACTCAGCCAGCACACCAGCTCCAGACAGCGATACTCACAACTCTCCTGCTACTATAGCTTACATCACAACAACAGCATAGCTTGGCAAACTAGAAAGTAAGCAAAATGGCCGTGGGCAAGACATTTAATGTTACCTGACACAAATCATGCCTGGAATAATGTTGCATGGCTCAGGCTAGGGCTCTGTACAAACAACAGATTTTTTACAGCGCACACAGAACAGACAGCTAGCGGACCCTGAATTTGACAAAAACGTGTAATGGATTAGAATCGCATACCCCACCTTTAATGCCGAAGAGAAATCTGCAGGAGGCGCCTGAAGTTTTAGTTTTAGTTTGAATTAAAATAGGAAAGCCAGCCTGCAGGTGGATGACCTGGGATGATAGAAAATAAATTATCTATTTTTGGATGAATTTCAGCTTTGACAATGGGGTTTAAATCTATGACTTCATTTCATTTCAATTCAAAGAACTTTATTTATGCGTTAGGAACTTCATTTGTGCTGAGCATCAGTGCGTGTACCATTCAAATTCCAGAGCTCATTATACCACACACACAAGTCACACATCTGCAATAAACGGTTGTACACATACAGATGAATGAGCAAATCCACCATCGATGTTTCTGATCAGAATCAGATTCAGTTTTATTGCCAGGTATGTGTACACATACGAGGAATTTGACTCAGGATTGTACATTGCTCACGATGTGCTTACTTATACAATAATAAAATAATAATAATATAATAATAATAAAATAAAATCAGACACAAACTACAGAGTAGACAACACTAATATACACACTATGAACAAAACAATATAGACATATTGACAAATAGAGCAGTGATCAGAGTGCAAATGATGCTGGAAAAAATAAATAAGACCTATGACCTTATGATCTGAGGTAGGTGTATTGGTATACAGTATATACAATATGACATAGTATGAACAGCACTGAAATAGAGAATGGTGAATAAATAAATAATAAGTGGAAACCAGTAA
>NC_060153.1:12805653-12819384 GCF_021292245.1 Micropterus dolomieu | reverse complement strand
CGTGTTGTGGCTTCACAAATGCTTTGCTGCATACCTCGGTTGTAACGAGTGGTTATTTCAGTCAAAGTTGCTCTTCTATCAGCTTGAATCAGTCGGCCCATTCTCCTCTGACCTCTAGCATCAACAAGGCATTTTCGCCCACAGGACTGCCGCATACTGGATGTTTTTCCCTTTTCACACCATTCTTTGTAAACCCTAGAAATGGTTGTGCATGAAAATCCCAGTAACTGAGCAGATTGTGAAATACTCAGACCGGCCCGTCTTTCACCAACAACCATGCCACGCTCAAAATTGCTTAAATCACCTTTCTTTCCCATTCTGACATTCAGTTTGGAGTTCAGGAGCTTGTCTTGACCAGGACCACACCCCTAAATGCATTGAAGCAACTGCCATGTGATTGGTTGATTAGATAATTGCATTAATGAGAAATTGAACAGGTGTTCCTAATAATCCTTCAGGTGAGTGTACAGTATATACAATATGACATAGTATGAACAGCACTGAAATAGAGAATGGTGAATAAATAAATAATAAGTAGAAACCAGTAAACAGGTGGCTGATTAGAGACAGAGTTACTGGGTTTTTGCACAGGAATTGTTCCTGACACGAGAGTCAGAAATCAGCTGTTCATCAGAGTGATGGCTTGTGGGAAGAAACTGCTTCTGTGTCTGTTGGTTTTGGCATACTCTGTAGCGCCTACAAGAGGGGAGGAGCTGGACAGGTTGTGTCCGGGGTGAGATGGATCTGCAGTGATGTTTCCTGCGCCGTTTCCTGACTCTGGAAATGTATAAGTCCTGAATGGAAGGCAGGTTGGATGATCTTTTCTACAGTCCTGACTGTCCGTTGTAGTCTGTCTCTGTCCTTTTTGGTGGCAGATCCAAACCAGACAGTGATGGAGGCGCAGAGAACAGACTGGATGATAGCTGTGTAGAACTGGATCAGCAGCTCCTTAGGCAGGTTGAGCTTCCTGAGCTGACACAGGAAGTACATCCTCTGCTGGGCCTTCTTGATAATGGTGTCAGTGTTGGGCTCCCACTTCAGGTCCTGTGATATAGTGAAACCCAGAAACAGCAGACACAGGGCTGTTGAGTATGGTGATGGGGGGCAGAGTAGGGGGGTTCCTCCTGAAGTCCACGGTCATCTCCACAGTTTTGAGCGTGTTAAGCTCCAGGTTGTTCTGACCGCACCAGAGAGCCAGCTGATCAACCTCCCATCTGTAGGCCGACTCATCACCGTCCCGGATGAGGCCTTTGACCGTTGTGTTGTCAGCAAACTTCAAGAGTTTGACAGATGGGTCTTCTGAGGTGCAGTCGTTGGTGTAGAGGGAGAAAAGCAGTGGGGAGAGCACACACCCCTGGGGGGCGCCAGTGCTGATAGTCCGGGTGCTGGATGTGATGTTCCCCAGCCTCACCTGACAGTCAGGAAGTCTGTGATCCACTGACAGGTGGAGGCTGGCACAGTGAGCTGGGTGAGTTTGGTGCTGAGGATATCCGGGATGATGGTGTTGAATTCCACGAACAGGATCCTTGCGTAAATAAATAAATAGAATAAAAGAAGGCTTTAAGATATTTCTCTCTACATATGTAGAGTCAGAAAAAACAAGTCTCCTCTTCCTGCCCAGAGGGGAGTCATTGTATATTTTAATTGCAGTGGGCATTAATGACTTCTTGTAGCGGAGCTGAAACAGTCTCAGACTGAAGAGACTTTGTTGTCCGAGTAGTTTGTGCAGGTGATGTGAAGTGTTATCCATAATTTTGAGCAGTTTGTGCAACCTAACAATGGCTGTGTAAGTGACTCAAGTAAACTACATTTATTTAACTCAAAATAAACTAGTTTTTAATTACAGCATATCTTATTTATATGTTTTCATTAAATTTTAGCTGTGGCGCTCTGTGACATGGAGGAAAACTATATAATACTGTGTCACGCTACACAGACAATACTTGTTAGTAGGATAAATTCATTGTTGTTCTTGTTTTGGGGAATTGGAGACAATAAGAAAACCACAGAATATCACCAGACCTTTAATGATGTTGTAATGCATTCACTAGACCCGAGGTGACCTCAGTTTAAAGCACTGGTATGATTAATTACTTTTCTTTGATAGTGCAAACAAAACCAAAGGAAATACAACCCCAGGCTGTATCATTATTTATCTACTATTAAAGCAGTTTTCTAATCAAGTTTAAATATTAACAGTTAATGCTGTAGATTTCATATGCAATGACAGACATAATTCTCTCTTTAGGCTTCTTGCACCTTTTAATGTCCATACATCTGTTCTGTAATTTTCCTCATGCAACCATGAGTATTTGCACACTCATGTCAGTATGTAGTCCAGTTTAGACCAGTCTTCTGCATTACAACGTAAGAATAACTGTGATAATGCAAACAGCAGTAGTAAGGTAGCCATCTTTATCTAAACTAATTATGCATATTACATGTTAATGTGTGTGTGTGTGGATTTCAATTCCTTCACCTCCTGATCCCCCTCTCTTCCTTTTCCAGGTGAACTGTCTTGTGCCACGATGATGTCAGTCGATGTGACCAATCATAATGGCCCCACTGCCACGCCTCCCAACTCACTCAGCCTACGATCCTCACACAATCAGCTTCTCAGCAGCGATGTCATCAAACAGGGCTCTGCCACGCCTCCCAAGTGTCGCAAAAAGTATGCACTTACCAGTATCCAGGCTGCCATGGGTCTCGGAGAAGCTCTGCCGCCTTCTTCATCACCATCTTCATCCCCATCACAGTCTTCAACCCCCAACAATCCTAAACTAGCCAAGAACGGAGTCAACCAGCTCCGTAAAGCCGGTCAGGATCACAACAAAAACACCACCGGCTCTGGCCCGACGGACCTGGAGTGTAATTCAGAAACTACAGCAGATGACTACAGTGTCAACACAGCTGAGGAACATGACAGTCACACTCTCACCAATAATGACAGAGAGGAAGATGTTATTAAGCTGGATGTTGAACTGCACCCAGACTCTAACACTGATGCAGAGCCCGAGCAGAAAACCGAATCAGAGATAGACTTTAGCATTAACACGACTGTGGAGCTCAAACTGAATGGCAACACAACCGATGTGGGCTTTGATTTGAACAATGAGGCAGAGGAGAGTGACGACATCAGTATTCTTTCTGAGAAGGAAATTATGTCAAAGATGAAGCTCGAGGAAGATGGAGATGAGGTGGTAGTGGAGGAGCAGGAAGACGAGGAGAAGAAGCCTTTACTGATGATACAAAGTGAGTCTCCCGTGAAGAACCGTAAAGTTTCCTCAGGCCTGGAGCTCATCTCTGACCTCCACGCCAACTTCAAGCTCCTCAAATCAGGGAAGGACTCTCCAGTGCCTCCTCCACCCTCTCCACCCAGGCAAGCCAGCCCAGAGGACATGCCGTTGCTCTCTGTGGCCTCCTGCTCCTCCTCTTCCTCCTCCTCTCCAGAGACGAAGAAGGACAGAAGGACTGGCGCGAAGACAGACTGTGCTTTGAACCGCATCCAGAATCTGAACCCCAGTGACGAAGAGTTGAGTTGGACAACACTGTCCCAGGAGAGCAACTCCCCAGAGGAAACAGGTACACACATTAACACACACACACAAGAAAAGTTTATTACTTTGGCATAGTTGACATGTGTGTCAGCTACGCTAGAGTGTTTTGTTTTTTCTCCTGCGTGCTATGTAGTGGTTTCACCGTCCTCCCTCCTGATGACATGTTTCCATTTATGGTGACAGTGTATGTGTGCCCGGACACTTGCATATGCAGAACTCAGACATTGCTGGAGCAGAATAACAAACACTCCAGTCTCCAGTAAATCTCCCAGAATGCCTCTGGGACCGGAAGTGCCCTTGTAACCTCATGGGTGGTTGGTTAGCAAGGCAGATCAGCAGCGTCCTGTTTAAAGCTGTGTTCTGTGTGTGTGTGAACAGGGCTTGCAGGCTAATCATGGGTTAATACAAAATCTTTAACTGCCATTATCTCTCTCTTTCTCTGCGTCTTTGATGTTTCCTCTAGAGCTAAGAGAGAGGAGGTGCTTTAGCTCCCTATAATCTTCTGCACTGTGCCTTCCTACTCCTAGTTTTCATCATTCTTTTTCTGAGAATATGAACATTTGTGCTCTGCAGATATTAAATGCAGGAAGCAGTTTGGACATACACATATACACATGGACCTCCAGTATTACAGCTGAGCCTTTTCAAAGCTGTGTGTGCCATCAGAAGAGCTTCAGTTTTTATCCCACTTCGACCCATTGGTGCAACATGCAGACTGAGAATCTTAGTTGTTCAGTTTGTTCAGGGCTACATGTTAAAAGTCAGTTTGTATATGTTTCCCAGCCCATCTTGATGAGCATGCAATATGTGTAGACAGTCAGCAAATGACCCCTATACCTACTTGTATAGATGTAAAATAGGGCTGAAAACAATTGTTTTCATTATGAAATGAAGGTGGAGTAAGCAATTCTTATGCAAAATATGCCTTTTTGTCAATTTCTCCTCGCTGCAAAGATCCAATGTGTGTACTCAGGCTCTGTAAATTGGAAACAAACAATGTGGCCCACACCGAGCCACACAGCGCTATTCCAGCCATGATTTCTGTGTCAGGTAACGCTAAATGACATGCTGTTGTTGTGATGTTAGCTATAGTAGCAGGAGAGTTGTAAATATCACCATCTGCAGCTGGTGTGCTGGATCTGGGGCCGTCTCATCCTCTCTGCATGTAAGCATCATGTTAGCTCTGCAGCAGCAACTGTAACAACAGTATGCTAACCCAAAACTGAGCTAACATTAATTATATTATTTGCTCCATATCATGATTTTTGTCATGGTGTTCTCCAGAATCGCTTATTGCACCTTTAAACTGCAGATTATTTCCTCGATGAAGTAATTAATCTATAAAATGTCATTAACAAAGACAAAAAAATTGCCATCACATCTTCCTAAAGCCCAAGATGAGAGAATGTTATAAATAGTTAATTGATCTCCAAAATAGCTGTTGATTAGCTGTCAGCTTTATCTTTTTATCAAATAATTGTTTCAGCGTTATTGTACAGTAATTAGGAATTCTTTTGAGTCATCACCATTGTTGTGGGTGTCTACTTTCTTAAAGTTGCTTGTTGCCTAACTCTGCAAAAGGCCTGTTAAAGTCATTGGATTTCTTTGTCAGCATTATGTAAAGACCTGGATGTTTGGTTTAATTGGACCCTTAAAACTTGTGCTTTGTTGTAAGACATATGAAACACATCCATCTCCTCTACAGCAACAGCCCCCGACCTCTGACACAAGCTCAGCTGTAAACATCCTCTCCAGTCTGTGAGAGCTGCAGTGCTCTTGGCTGTTCAGCCTCGCTGCTGCTTTTTTTCTAGCTCTCCCAGAATGCTTCTCTTCTAGCTCTCTGATGACTCATAGCCCCTTTCGAATTGAAGGCTCTGAGCATCTGTGCATTTCATTTCTCTACAAGTATGATTACCAACGGCTTGTCCTCCTGAACATTGGTGTGTTACACTGTTGCTGCTGCTTAGAATTTTCTCTCCAGTTATTCTTTTGTCCTGATTTCCTCTTGCATGTATTTGTCTAAAATGTCATTCCAAAGTGACAATTCTTTCATGGGACGGCATATGTTTTGTGTAGATCAATGTGTGTGTATTGATGAGTGCTGGAAGAGGGACAAAAAGTAGACATTAACAGTACTATAGTCTCTAGGTAAGACGTATTGTCCTCCGAGGGTTCACTGAAGAGTTGATAATTAGCATGATGGGCATCATTCATGTTGAATTAATCGATATCTTACACATAGTCGTCCGTAGTGCTGTCTCTCTGTCTGTCTCTCTCTTTCTGTCTCTCTCTCATATTGACAAAGCCGTGTTGTTTTCCCAGGTGTGTGTCAGATTCCTCGGTGGGTGTTGCGGGTTGGAGGGCCGATATGACACTGCTTTCACACAGAGGAGCCAAAACACACACACATGCACACGCGTTGAATTGAGGAAGGTCATTTAAAGAGGTCGCATTCTCACACAGCAACATGCATTGTAACACTCGCAAGGAAACATGAGTTGAATGTGGATGAGTGCAGTATAGCAACATATGTTGTCCAGTTTTATATTTTGGTATCACATGTTAAGCTGCTTTTTCTCTCTTTCTCTCTGTCACCCACTTACTCAATAATCTTTTGAGATCCTGCTTATGGCTAGTTTTCTTTTTCCCTTCATCAGCCTAAATGGTGTGTTCCAGTTGTACTGGGAAGTCTGAATTTTTGAGTTCCCAACTGGAACACCCCCTTAAGTTGGATTTCCGACGTGATCCAAGATGGCTGCTCCGTGTATCAACAGTTAGTGAAAGCTGTAGTTTATACTGTCTCATAAATTTTTGTACACAAAGTACTGTCCAACTGCTGTCTGTGGACATGTTGCTACTGTGTTTAGAATGCGTAAATACCGCGAAATGCGTTTTTATCAATCGCTGTAGGTAACAACAGCTAACATAGCTAGTTGTACACAAAGGCTGGCCGCGAAAGGTTTTCCGACTTGTAACTGGAACGCGCTCAGATCGGGCGTAATGTCCTTCCCAGCTCCAACTTCCGAGATAAATGGAACGCAGCATTATTGTAAATCTCCCTCCCTCTCTCCTCCTCCTCCTCCTCCTCACACCTCCACTGGATATGATACTGAATGAAAGATGAGATGGGGGTTGCCAGGACAACCAAGAGAGGCTTAAGAGAAGGCGGAAAAAGGAGGGAGAAAGTGAAACATAGACATTTGATGAGGTTGAGGGTGCCAGAGTTTGAGTTTCTTTCCATGTGCCCGTGTGTGTGTGTGTGTGTGTGTCTGTGTGTGTTTGTTTAAGGACAGGAAAGGGAGGGCAGGCTTATCTGAGCTGTTGATGTTGTCGATGCTCCAGATAGGGGAAGGAGAGACAACAACAGCAAATGTAGCTCAGCTGCAGGGGAATCACAACCTCCATCTCTCACTCTCTCTCTAACGTTTCCTCTCTTTCGCTCTCTCTCTCTCTGTCTCTCTGTTTTCTCGCTTACACTCCCCCCTCATTCACTCTTTTCTCCCCTTTTTCTGTTCCTCTGTTTTCACATCATGTTCTCCCTGCCTCTCTGCCTCAGTGTGTCTCCATGTCCCCCCCTCTCTCTCTTTCTCTCTCTCCTCTTTCTCTTTCTCCTCACCCCCTCTCTTGCAGTGTCCCCCCTCCTCTCTCTCTCTCTCTCTCTCTCTCTCTCTCTCTCTCTCTCTCTCTCTCTCTCTCTCTCTCTCTCTCTCTCTCTCTCTCTCTCTCTCTCTCTCTGTCTGGGGTTCTCTCTGTGGTTACAGCACTGGGTTTTGCTGTATGAGAGGCAGCTAGCTAACTATGATGCTGGGCAAAGACTACATGCTGGCCATTGTCATTGTCAATTATGAGGGTAGGTGCATGTTCTGTCGGAGTCGGCTGGGAACTACACTATGTGGTTAGAGCTTGAACGCGGGGTGTGTGTGTGTGTGTGTGTCTGTGTGTGTGTGCGCAAGCATGGTTATATGTGCGTGTCTCTTCCAACACAGGGATGAAGTTTGTCTCTGTAATGGTATCATTCTCTAAGTATCTGCTATAGGAATCTATGGTCTGTGCATGTTATATTTGTGTGTTTTGTGAATGAATGTGTCGGTCTGTTTATGGTGGTATGTATGTATTTATGGTGTCGTTTGCCATAGAGAACATGTGTATGTATTTTGCTCCAGAAGCTGCTCTCCCCTCCCCCTCGGCTTAACTCTGCTCCAGCAAGCTGCATGCTAACCGAGGCTATCAAGGGCTAAGTGCTATGTTGCTCCTCTGTGGCATTTCCATGAGCTGCATAGATGCTAGCGACAGCTAGCCCCAATATTAGCATGCTTAAGCTTATTCTTGCAACCAGTTCCACACTTGCCACAGTGCTTGCAGTGGGTGACGCTGCTCTCTCTCTCTCTCTCTCTCTCTCTCTCTCTCTCTCTCTCTCTCTCTCTCTCTCTCTCTCTCTCTCTCTCTCTCTCTCTCTCTCTCGTAAATGCTTTAATCCACATCCAGTAGTCTGTTCATCTCATACCCCCCTATAGCAGACACTCGTGTTCTCTCTGTTGTAATTTTATTGGCTCTGACCTATTTTCTTTGCTCATAAAAGACTGCAACTCCCAGAAGACACTGCTTCCCTGCTCCTTGCTCAAAAGCACAGACTTATGTCTCAAGGGATGTCCGCTTGTGCCAAGAACGCATGTGTGCATTTTGTTTAGTGAGTGATTTCTGTTCCTTTTAATAGATTAATAAAATAAGTCTTGACAACTTACCTCTGCATGTCTTTGTGTGTGTCTGACTAAATTCCATCTCCATCTGGACCGACCCAGTCGTCATGATGACATATGGCCTGCTTTCGTGGCGACAGGCCCACGGGCTGTGTTTCATCAGCATCGTCAGCAGTTCGACAACTCTTTGTCACACACACACACACACACACACACACACACACACACACACACACACACACACACACACACACACACACACACACACACACACACACAAATTCGCGCAAATACACCCAGCACCCGCTGACCAGTCCCTCAGAGCTTATATCACCTTTATGAGTTGCTACACCACCTAGCAGTTTCAGATCATCTTTAATGGGTCAATAGGTGTGCGCATGTGTTTGTGTGCTTCAGCTGGCTTGACTGCTTGAAACTGCAAACTTCAGATGAGATGGCATTTAGTACAAGAGTGAGAAAAGAAACCATTTCCATCTCCACATGATTCTGTGTGTCTGTTTGTGTTTTCAAGGTAGCTGCTGTATTTCCTCTACATGTACCACTGTCAAATAAATGATAGTTAACAGTCATCTGCTCTATATGCTGCTGCTGTGTTCTGTTAGGAAAGGGAAATTAAAATGTGAATCCATACGTAATGAGCCAGTAGGTCTAAATTGGTACATAAAATCAGGGCCAAACATATCAGCCATGCTGCTGAAATTTAAGCTTCTCTTTGCCAAACTGAGTCACGCAGTTTAAATTCAACACGAATGCCTTCACTGCCATCACTGCCAATGTGTAATTAATTGTGTAATGTACAGAAACCATAAGAACGCAGGAAACAGAAGAGTCTAATTCATAAGTGAGGTACATATTGATCTTGAAACAGAAATGGTACAAATGATGTGGTCCCATATTTTTGCCTGGCTCGGGTTTTGTTGCCTCCTGAAATAATCTCCATGTCTAATGTTTTGATTTCAGTGTTAGTGGTCATCCAGAGAAGTCTCATTCAGCATAGAAAGCATTCTTTGTTTTTGTGACAGGGATGGGATTTTTTTGTGCTCATGTAAGCATATGTGCCATCAAATCCACCATTAATATGTGAGGCTTGTGGCATCGTTACAGACAGCTGGTAATCCTTCATTTCTATATTATAACATTGCAACATAACATGCATTTAAGACATAACTTCTGATTTATGATCTGATTAAAAACAGTAAATTAAAGAACCCATAATGGATCATACACCCATGGAAATGAGAGAGCACATTTGTTTGATACGGGATCAGGGAATATAATAAGCTAATGCAATTATTATGGCCAGAGAATAATAAGTCCTCATTTGTGTCATGTCGAATAAAACCTTCTGTTCTGGGCTAGGTCATCAGGACTGCATCTCTTTAACTGTTCTAAATGTGAGAGAAATGCTTGTGCCTGTGTGTGTTTTTGTGTACATTTGGGAGCTGTTATTTGCCTGTGTGATATGTTGTATTTTAAATTGTATAACTTACAAGGCATAGGCAACAATAGTGCTTTATAAGTTACTCAGTTGTTGTCTGTGGAAAGACACAGCTGTTAAATGACAGCTGCTGCAGATGCTGGTAATCCCAGTCAGCTGTTGATATCGTTCAGTACATGAGTGTGGGAGGATTAACTTCCCTTTCCACAGAGGCACAGAGATGTCTTTCCACAGATTTGATCATATGGAAGCACAATAACTAGTCTACATTTGTGTGCAGCCACAGAGGTGCGTTGATATATGCCTTTATAATGAACATAAGAGGTCTGTCAGTTAAGAAATGTACACTTTCTTCCCTTATAGATATCAATAAACAATCCAAATGTGTGTGTGTGTGTGTGTGTGTGTGTGTGTGTGTGTTATTCCACCAGATATCTGGAGTGAGCAGTCATTCCAGACAGACCCTGACCTGCCTCCAGGATGGAAGAAGATCACAGATATGGCTGGTATCTACTACTGGCACATTCCTACAGGCACCACCCAGTGGGAGAGGCCTGCCACCCGACCAGCACCGCCTGGACAGACAGAGTCCCAGGTCCTGGGTGACCACACAGCCTCCACACCACGTAAACACTCTCTGGGCTCACTCAGCCCCTCACCCACTCCTGACCATGAGGTGAGAGACAGAACAACAAACTGACACACACACACACCCCTTAAGTCTCACTTTTTGTTTTTGCTGTACAGTTTGTTAGTGTTTCTGGCCGTGGTCAGGCTCAAATTGTGATTGTGGAGTACAGTCTGAAGACAAACCATCCACAGTGCAAAGAGATGATGAGGAACAATGGGAAATATAATAAAGTCAAACTTTGATTAAAGCAAACATGCTGTACAATATTGTCTTATGACTGCAGTGCAATTTGGTTGAAAATGAAAATCCTAGATTTTGTCTAGATAATGTCTTTGTAACTCTTAACATAAAATCTGTTTTTTATGACCAGGTGCCCACTCAATGTGTTACACCTTCAGAAGACATTTCCCTACTTTGGGACCAAACTATGTACCAGATAATAATAATGCAAAGCATGTATTAGTCTTAACAAGTGAACTTAGCCATTTCCTTAATCCCTGAATAGCCCTAATATATGTGAAGAATCAATAACAGTACGCACCAATAAGGATGTATTAAAGAAGTTTCTCAAGAGAGTGTGTGTGTGTGTGTGTGTGTGTGTGTGTGTGTGTGTGTAGTCATGCCAGGCAGAGATCTTCTTCAGGGCGTCAACTCGTTCAGGCAGCACCACCTCCGACAGCTCAGTGGAGCCTCTCTCTACTCTTGAGCCCGCCATCACCACATGTGGATTTGTCAACAGCTGCTACTTTGTAAAAACCTACTTTTTCCTGTTTCATTATACTTACTGTCTGTGGTATTCTGTACATTTAAAAAAATATATATATATATAATTAACTTTAGATGGGACATTGTATTTGACGGATTGTGTATTGGTTTTTGTGTGTTTCTGATTGAGATCAGTGCAAAATTGGCAAAAATATGCAACAAGACAGCCAGTCAAAGAGAGTGAGACCGAGAACGGGCCCTCAATAATCCAGTCTAGCACCAGAATACAGGAGTACAAGGACACTGAGTAGGACTACCAAACAATCAGTCAGTCAATCATGCAGAATGATGGAGGGAAGCGGAGAGAAGAAAGGAGACAATAAAGAGGGAGCCTGGTGTAGATAAAATATTGATCCAGTGAGAATGGACTGATGTTGACAGATAGATGTGCCAGAATCTCACTCTGGCACATCTATCTGGAGCGACTGACCTGCACACTACTCGAGTATTAGCCGGTGATGCAAAAGCCCAAAATGGCAGATAGACAAACATGGTGGGGTAACTCTTGATTTCTCACTCTGGAAATTTTAGTCATTTTGGAAAACTTCATCTCTCTGTGTCTCCTTCTCTTTCTCTCCTTAGCCTCGTTCCACATCTCTGCAGGGGATGCCTGATCAAGATCATCATGAAGATGAGGACAAGGTAGGATACTACTACCCATGTTCTGTTCCTTTCCTCACCCACCTCTCTTCTTCTTCTCTTTTGGCTCTATAGCCTTAAGTTGTGTACAGTATCTTTCTTTCTGAATGTAAGTGTGTGTGTGTGTATGTGACACAGATGGATAAAAAGTGTACCTACAGCATCTGTATGTGCGTGTATTACTGTATATTCTGTCTGCTCATATCACAAACGATGCAGTCAGTAACTGTTTGGCTCTGTATTCCAGCGCATTTGATTAATAAAACTATGGCCACGAGGTTCAAGAGGTTCCCTATGCACACAGGAGACAAGCTCAATAAAAGACTTGTCTATTCTAGTATGTTTTTCTTATTGAGTTGTTAGTGTTTATTTGTCTTTACTGGTACCTCTTTTTTCTTGGTTATAGTGGTACTCATGTGGCACACAATTGGATTGGTAATTTTGTTGTCTGTTGCTGTTGTAAAGATGGAAATCAACAGAAAAAGTGTCACTGTCCAAATAAACACTGACTGTATTGTATGCCTGTATTGTTCATATTCTACTAATCAAGAATCAGTCGATTCTCAGTAGGGAGGTGAATGTTCAATAGGAGCAAGAAACATTTGAGAAAACATTTGAAAGTCTTGACTGACAGCTTTTCATATAAGAAATGTTTTGCTACGTCGCTCCTTATTGCAACAGGCACTCGGTGTGGAGTGAGTGAGCTAGTTAGCTAACAGCCTTATTCTGTCTTTCTTCCCTTGCTCCCCACTGTGTGTATGTGTTTTAATGCTGTATATAGAAACAGGTGTGGAGTGATTTTGGCGGAAAAATTGATAGTGAAGTGTGGAAGGCAAGTATAATCCAACGCCAGTGAGTCTTGTTCTTGGTCTATCCTCACCAACTCTTGTGTTCATTTTATGCATTATTTGCTAGAAATTCACTGCCTGGGCAAAAGCATGTGTGGCTGATGCTTCAACATACATGTAACTGCAGCAACCACAGCATTTAGTCATGCCTGATATGTGAAAAATCTGTTATTTGGCTGCAGCAACACAACAGGTTGTTTCTTTCTTTACAGGATGTGGCTAAAATATCCTCATCTTCCCATCGTGCTGATAACTTCTCCTACAGATCTGTTTGCACACACGAGTGTGTGTTCATACTACATGTTATCTCTCTCTCCTTGATGCAGCATGCCCCATTACACATAACACACCAACGGCATTTCTCTATCCAGCAAGACCATTCCGCCCACACTTGGATGCATGCTGGCATATACTGTGTGGGGTCAAAACATTTACATTAGCTTTCTGCCAGGTTTGTGTCCTATTAGCCCTTCTCTCACATGCCCTGTAACCTGTGAATGTTACGGCAGTCATCCCCCAGGAAAAGCATGTTATTATTTTGGGATGTACTGTATTGGTCTTACACAGAGTAAGCAATTAAATCATAAAAAAAGACTCCGGAGTTTGACAGGACGTTCCAATATCGGAAAATTAATGGCAAATGGAACCCACAAGCGATGTTGTCAGAAAACTATACCTTAAAGGCAAACAGTTAGTGCATTGACGCTGTTATTAGAAAAATGTGAATTTGATATCCTCTTGCATTAATAAAAGGTTATCAGAATATTTTTGGATCACAATTATAAAGTACCTAAAAATAAAACCTAGTATTTGAGACAACAAGGCTGGAATTGATATGTCCTGTGGGATCAGAGTTTTTGTTCATACAGGAGACCTGTGAAACCCATTTTTACCAGACAATATTACAGGTTACATGTGTGACAGGGGCTTTAAGGTGGCTGCCTTTTGGCCAAAGATGTGTGCTTTATTTTGGTGTCATTTTGCACACTCTGATGATGTCACCTTTGTGCAACAGGACCTGCAGGCAGCCACGGTGAACCCTGACCCCAGTCTGAAGGAGTTTGAGGGTGCTACGCTTCGCTACGCATCACTCAAACTGAGGTGAAATACCTGTACAGACACAGACACACACACA
>NC_060153.1:12791735-12805633 GCF_021292245.1 Micropterus dolomieu | reverse complement strand
CACACAAAAATCTAACTAGCTCTGTGCATGAATCTCTGCAAGCCACCCAAGTTGCTGTTAGTAGTCAAACATATTTTGCTTCTTCCTTCTTTGTCTTGCTATTCAACTACGTATCTGGCTGTGTCTCCACTGGTTTTGTCTAGATAGTTTCTCTAATCTTGTGTTTAATCAGTGTTAGACTTAAATCAGGTCAGAACAAGCAGGAAGTTAGCTATTCCATTCAGGAAATGCCTCCATGTTCTCTATTAGTGTAATGACTGCCTGGAGCCTTCACACGCTGTATGGGAACCTTGTTAGTAAAACAGCTAATGGTTACAATGGTAATAATGGCACATTGCTAATCATATAACTACATCCTGCATTTTCTTTTTCCAGAAACCGTCCAGCAGTGGAAGAAACAGAGTCCAGCGGTAGTAACAGTGACCCAGAAGCAAAGGTCAGGAGCCTTTTCCTAAACTTGACTTCAGGTCAAAGCCTGAATGATGCACGTCTATCTTCATAATCTGTCGTTTTAGACACGAGACAGATTGTCTTTATTCACTTTGTTCTGCAGCTATTGCAATGTATCTGTTTAGAAAAGATGCCTTTTTAAATTTCTAAAGGGTTTAAAAGTTAATTTTAGAATTTGTTTTATGTGTCAAACAAGCAGCCTTTTACATGGTGACATCTTTGTGTTGCCTTTGTGTAAACTTTAAGAGGCTGACATTTTATCATTTGTAGAATCTAAATTTACTTACTCCAGACTTATTTATGTATTATATAATCCTTAAACACTTAAAAACAATCTCTTAGAATATAAGAGATTGATGTTCTGTGTATGTTTTATTCTGTTTATCCTCCTATGCCTGTTTGTTTACTGGTGGTGTTTATGTTTGGCTGTCTGTGCTCTGGGCTCAGTGAAGAGAGATCTAAGCAATACTGCCTCCAAGTGGTGAGACCGAGAAGTACAGTTCAATGCTGCACATGGTGCATTACATTAATTACCCAGGCCTCATAAGCTCAGATTCAAATGAGACACTTAAAGTTCTTAATGAAGGCGTTAAGCTCAGGAAAACCTGTTACTCAGTAGAATGCTTGTCCGGTTGATACTGTTGTTGTTGTTGTTGTGAGACAGCAAATGTCAGCGAAAGGTATAAATGAATTTAGTATCCCACTAATTAAATCGAAGAATGGATGAATTATTTATCTGATCTGATACATAGTCATTGCATTCTGTCACAAACTGCAGCAGATTGCAGGAAAGCTAAAATACATACCAAGGTGTGTGTGGCTTTCCATGGTTGGCTGACTAGATCTGAAGCATTGCAGATGAGAGTTGAAAGCCAACATTCAGCTTGATGACGTGGTGCTGATTTGGCTGTCTAGCGTCTGTTCCCCTCTGTCTGTTTGTCTGGCAGAAATTCACAGTCCTTAGCAACAGTGAAATTCTGATGAATACCAGACTCTAACACAGACCCACAGTCATGGCATTTGGTCCGGTAGCACACTCAGGCGCGCGCGCGCACACACACACACACACACACACACACACACACACACACACACACACACACACACACACACACACACACACTTGAAGCATATAGCCAACTACAGTATCAAGGTTGGGACAGTCCCTTTCTATCCATTAAAGTAGTTGAATGCAAACAAGACTTCACTTAAAAGCAATTTCTATCTATCAAAGTGTGGAAATCTGACCAGATAACTGCAGGGCACGCACAGCTGCCATTCTGCTAAACCAAACCTTTAAAATATGTGTATAAAAATCTAGCAGTCACTATAAAGAAACATTTTTTAAACTATATGTTCGGTGTGACACAGCACACAGTTTATGTGTAATGTAGCTGCTACCACCTGCTGGTCTGTAGCTGTGACGCAACTTTCACCAGACTCCTGGCAGCATGGAGAGAGGCACTGTGGGAGTTTTGTGTGGGTATGCATGTCTGCACATGTGTGTGAATCCTTGTATATAGTGTAGGGGTGGGAATCTCTAGACACCTCACGATTTCGAATGGATTACGATTCAGAGGGCATGAATCTTTTTTTCTATACAGGATTTTTGGATAATTACCAAATATTTCATTTGCACATTAAAGTCCAAAAGAAACCTCTCCTCATTAGTTTTAAAGGACTACTTTGCATCCCTAATTTGCTTGACTAACCTCAGCTCCTCGCCATCCTTGCGTCTCCTCTGCAAGCTTTCACCATCGCTTTCTGCCACACACTCGCTACACACACATCACTGTTCCTTAAAATATCTAACTTACACTGCTCTTATAAGAGTACCTGTCACGTAGATCTTCTTTGCTAGTCAAGCATTTAGTACTCACACAGTGTGCAAGTGAAAGTCATAAGTTGTGCAGTGATTTAAATGATTGCGTGAAATTTTTTTAGCGCTCATTCGTTCAGCAGCTGCAGTGCACCGAATATAGGGGGAACACTGGTCTGTTATGTGCACGCCACATAAGGGCGCTGCACTTCTGCACTTCCAAATTCTGCATTTTGCGTTTTGTCAACATTTGGTTATCAGTTAACATTTAGAAAATCCATTTAAGAATGGATTTTTCCTCCAACCCTAGTGTGTGTGTGTGTGTGTGTGTGTGTGTGTGTGTGTGTGTGTGTGAGCCTTGTCAGTCACTTGTCAGCTGCACTCAGCTTCAAGTCTGCAGTCTATACATCGTCACATTGAAGACATCATTTAACTGAATTTCTCTTCATAATGGTGAAGAACTTCAAAACTTCATAATTGCATACATGCATGTATACTTGAGTCCAAGTTTTTCCCACAGCAGACTACGATGCCACTGGTTAGCATGATAGTGACTCACGTCCGTCACTGTCTGTTTTTCCCTCTCTGACCTCTTTCATCATGGATCCCTGTGGTCTGCAGAGTACTTTGGAATGGACTGCTGAAATCAAATGAATACTTGATGATGACAGACGGATAGGTCTCTTTTTCCCCCTGGTCTCTCCTTATCTACCAACAAGCTGTGTTGTCCTGTTGTCCTCACCTGGTTATCTAAATTTAAATCTTTGTTGGTGCCAGTTCAAAACCCAAAGCTTTTAAACATGATTGTATCATCATTTAAAGTCACTCATAAAATGACCGTAAAACCTTATTAGAGTCTGAAACAAAAACAGGATGTGTCTGTAAGTACTGTGCTGTATGTAACACTTGGTGTGTCTTCCAGTGTTTTGCAGTGCGCTCTCTGGGATGGGTGGAGATGGCTGAGGAGGACTTGGCTCCTGGAAAGAGCAGTGTTGCTGTTAACAACTGCATCCGACAGCTATCCTACTGCAAGAATGACATCCGAGACACAGTCGGTATCTGGGGAGAGGTGAGGAAGAGAGCATAGTCAAACTGTATGTGCACTTTGTTGTGGGTAAAAAAGTTTGTAGCTGTTGGACATAAAGGATTTGGAGAGGAGGAGTGCTTGTAGAAAGCCAGTAAGATTAAATAAAAGGTAAGGGCGGAGCAAAGAAAAGAGCAACAGAAGTTAGCCAGGGCAACAGTCTTCTGAGATGTTTGTCAGAAGATGGAGGGAGGAGGGGGAGAATGAATGGAGGAAAGTGGAGCAATGTTTAGTTTTCCCTCTCTCTGCGGTGGTTGTGTTTAATGTGAAGCGACAGAGGGAGAGAGAGCTTCATCTTTCAATCTCTTTCAATAACCTTTCATCTCCCACCACCCCTTTGTAAGGTTTAATAATTTATTTAGAGACGCACACGGACGCACGCGCTTATACACCATACGTGCACACACAAGCAAAAACACTTTATAGGCATGTGAAAGAAATCCCTTGACCTTTTTAAAGGACTACTTTTTGAGCTTCAGGAAATAAGGATTGCATGTTTTTGTGATGAGATCTGAAGAATTTGTGTGTGCGCGCGTGTGTTTTTGCTCAGGGGAAGGACATGTACCTGGTGCTGGAGAATAATATGTTGAACCTGGTCGACCCCATGGATCGCAGCGTGCTTCATTCTCAGCCAATCGCAAGTATCCGCGTCTGGGGCGTTGGCCGGGACAACGGCAGGTTAGTCATCGTGGCAACCACATTGCTTTTTTCTTTTTCTTTTAATGATTAAACCCCTTTTGCTTGTCTTCATGATTAATGTGTAATGGTGAGTGTGTAAGATGTCATGTCGTGATATTTCTCAGACCGCGCTCCAGATCCTCTTTAGCATTTCTGCAGTGTAAATATTCTGAGATTCCAGTGTTGTTAACCAGTCATCTGGACCACGAACTATTGACTCACTCTTTTGTTACTTAAGTTTTTAAATTAATTGATAGGTTAGTCACAAGTGTAATTGAAGTCAATGATGCATCACACACACTCAGTAAAAGGTCAGGGTAACAATTGAGGGCAGCAGACGGGTGGTGTGGTGACAGGCAGGAGACAGGAGTTAATGATTGATGATGAAGGGATGCTAATGAATGATTAATTCATCAGTACAAAGGAGAGGGTGAGAGGGAGAATGGCCTTTATTCTCTATCACCGCAAATCCCCACCTGACTATCCGTCCCTCGCGTTCACCTCAGCTGAGCACGGTGGGCTTCACGAAAAGACAAATTCATACACAGCTTCACCGCTCCCAGGTTGATATTCCTGAAGTTGTAAGAGTAAGTAAAAGCAAATGTGCTTCACAACCAGTTGCTGCTCATGTGAAGGCTGAAATGAAACTTTAAACAAACACAGTGTGGTAGTGACGCCGCGCAACCAGTAGAGGGCGCTCTGCACTGCTTCTGAATGCACGAGCGTAGAGCCAATGTAGGTTATCAGGCACAGCCGGGTGACTGGAGAGGTCGGTAGCTGCTGTATAATTCGAGCTGGCACATATAATTCTAGCGCGCACACACACACATAAGCACGAGTGCACTCAGGGATAGAGGCAAAGCTAAGAGCTCTTGGCATATGCAGAAATACAAAATTATGTTGCCTCAGGGATCTATCTTGTCTCTCATCACGCACACACACACATACATGCAGCGGTGTATATTACAGTATATTTATAACTTAAGATCACCTTGCCAGATTAAACAAACGTATGTTTTCCCGAGCCTTTATTTATACCGACCACATCTACATAGAGCAGGAGAGTCAGAGCAGTGGGAAAACCTCGGCTGCAGCAGAGGGAGGAGGAGGAGAGGAGATGGTTAGAGGGAGGAGGAGAGAGGGTTTTGGCAGGAGAGAGGGAGAGAGGGGGATAAAGCTGCCAGAGGGGGAGGTATGGTTAGTGCTCACTGGGTGTGGAGCAGACAGGTTGAGGAGTGTGTGCATGCCTGCAGCATCACCAGGAATAGATGGTGTGAGTGTCTAATGACGCTCCCGTACACAGGATCACCTGCAAAGATAGAAAAACAGCCGTGAGTATGTTTTTATATACCTCTTACTTTTGGAACATCACTTCTGCTGTTTTATTTTTTTTATTCTAAAGTAGCAGAAAAAGAAAGATATGCTACAGGTATGAATGATCAGGCCTCAGTCTGTAGGAGATGTTGCTGAGCAGGTAGTTTGTAGGTTGATTTCTTTTTTACAGTCAGTGTGAGGTGTGCACGGCACAATTTGTTTGAGTTTTGGAGTGTAAAAATCGGATGTGGGTGCATGTGTTGGGGTTTGCTTGTGGGTGGGTGGTTGAACGGTAAACAGTGCTAATTGCAGATAGATTATGTGATGAAGGACTCATGATAATCTGAATGTGGTAAAGGAAAAACAATAAAATGTGAAGCAGTTCAAGACCAAGACATAAGCGCAAAATTCTTAGTAGAAAAAATGTGCATCCTAAATTCACTCATGCAATAATACCAGTAGCTGTTTGTGGTCATCTGCTGCACATCTTTGCCCATTTTACATTTAGTTTTTTTTTTATTTTATTTTCTTATAGGTTGTTGTGCTGTTGGCCGTGATATACTATGGAAATCAAATTCTGGTTGGAGCAGGGGTTTCCCTGCTCTCCCTTCCTGTCACACACACTCATACACACTTACACTCTTGTGATGGACTGAAGTGGTTGTGTCGGTATAGGAATTCTACTCCGGTGCCTCCCTCTCTCCCCGTGTGCCATGAAACTCATTATAACCATAGAGATTACATATTCCCACAGCAACCTTGACATTTTCAGTGGCGTCGGCATGATGACAAGATTATATTCAAAATGACATATCACTCCTTTTCCCCCCTCTCCCTCTCTTTCCTTTGACTTTTATCTTCTCTCATCATCTGGGTGTTTTATTCTGCCCCCATTTTTATCTTTATCATGTACATTGTTGCTGTTCACTTCCAATTTCCTCTCCCAGTATTTCACCTTTCCTCTCATTATAATCTTTACTCTTCTAGCTCTCCCTCTTTGTAACTATTTTATGTGGCTTTCACAGAAACTCCCAGCCTATTTCCTTTAATCTTTTTTTAGGAAACACAAACCATGAGCAGCCTATTAAAGCTAACTGGGCCCATCCAGAACATCTCCATGTCCTGCTGTTCCTGCCCCCTCTCTTTTCCTTCCTGATTCAGTGTCAATTTTTTGTATTTTACCTTTAAGGTTAATTATTCGTAAAAATGACCTGCATTGCTGCTTTGACCTTTGCTACACCCCTTCAACCAACATGCTCACTCTCTCTCTCTCAGACACACACGTATTTTCTGCACTGTTCTTGAAGCGGTTTTGTGGGAAGTAGTTTTGTCAAGCAAAGAAAATGAGAAAACTGAGTATATAACTTGGTGTGTTTGCCGCCTCTTGTCCCTCAGTAGAAGGTTGATACAATGGATTTTATTTCTTTCTTCTTCCACTAACTGTTCTCCTTTCCTCCCTTGCTTCCTTGGACACAGAGAGAGGTAAACACATTCCTTCCTTTCATCCTCACCGACCCTCCCGCAGTATCTCTCCATCATCTCTGTTATTCCTTATTGTTTAATTTCCTCAGCGTCTCATTTTTTGTGGCTCTTGATGTACTGGAGTGTTGTTTGCGCACACACTCAAAGATGTAGGAATTGAAGGTGACCTCCTCTGTCCTTCTCTGTCTCCAGACATTTTTTAAAGCACGCACACACATACTGACACACACACAAATAGGAGTCTTTTGTGGAGAGTTTCCCCTGAGGGGCTGGGCTCAGAAATCTTGTTAACCGTCAGGCCTGTGTTTGCTATTGCATACCATATTGAAGCAGACAGCTTGTAGGAAGTTATTTAGCTTGGTTTTATGAGCATTTCTGAATGACGTAAATCAACGTGCGTGTGTGTGCTACTGGGTTTAATTTGGTGCGGCTATATTTCATCTCATACGTCTTCATTCCTCTCTCCCTCCTTCTACTTTCCTTCTTCTTTTCATCCATGCTATTCAGTTGACTTTCGGCTCCAGTGGGCCCAGGGGAAAGTTCTTCCCTGATGTCACTCATTTAACTCCCTTTGCATCACACTGCTCTATTGATCTCTGGGGTCCATTGACCTGTGTGTGTGTGTGTGTGTGTGTGCTTGTGTGTGTCCTGTATTCATCAGACCGATTAAGGTCAGTTCATCTCATTTGTCTTCAAGAGCTGTAAGCCTCAAAATCTTTCTTGTCTCCAAAACTAGTCGCTCCTCTCATCTTCATCTCCCTGGTGTTTTTCTCCTTTTATCTGTCTTCATTGACCCTGTGTGTTTTCCTCTCTCACAGGGACTTTGCATATGTGGCACGGGATAAAAACACTAGGATCCTGAAATGTCATGTGTTCCGCTGTGACACACCAGCCAAAGCCATCGCCACCAGCCTGCATGAAATCTGCTCCCGGGTAAGTGCTTCAGGCAGGAGCGGGGGGCGGTTCGAGGGGACCCAGAGACACAAAGCCCAGTTTGGCAAATAGGCTCAGATGAAGCTCCAACTCTTTGGAAGAGTTTTTCCCCCACCACTCAAAAGGGAATGGTAGGGGACTAGAAAATACCGTGCTGTGGCACCCACTTCCAAAAGCCAAAACAACACATTCGTAGCATTTACTCAAGCACAGATAGCTGTGGCACCGGACAATACATTCACTCAATGCATTAAAAAGCCCACCCTCAAGAGTGCTTGAGTTTTTTAATCATATTTAGTACGGCACAATCTAGACACACATTTTAAGTATCTGCAGTCCTCAAAAAGTCTAAAAACAAGATTAAACTCATCTATATTCAGGCCCAACAAATTTTTATTCACCCAAAACACAGTTATCAGTGAGTTTCCTTTGGATGAATACATATTTAGAAGAACCGCATTCAAACAATGTTTTTATTGTGTTTGCTTTATTTACTGAACTGACTTGGAATTAATGGGCTTTCTGTTGTCCAAATAAAACACATTTATAGCTTTAGAACTTTAATTCAATTTTGGAAAAGATATTTCAATTCTTTATTTGTTTATGTAGACTCATAATTTGGATTTGAAGTTGATTCTATGTAGCATTTTAAAGTTGTTGTTTTTTTTATGTCTGTTACATTGTTATGACCATTGACTGGAACAAAGTGTTTTCCTGAAAGAGAAAGGTGGAGATGGAGCTCTTTGTCCTTGTTGTCATCCTTCATGCTGATACTAAGTGTCCCAAATATTTCAGTCAACCTATATTACAGAACAAAGAGTCTGTTTAATACAGGCTACATAAGGAAAGAGAGAATTGGACACAGCAGGGGTTGCTGGTATGCAGAATTGTTGTGACAAACTCTCTGATTAAGGACCTGTAAGATGTTTATGTGTGGTGTATCATGTGTGTGACAGTGTGTGTGTATATGAATGATTTTGGCAGTCTGATTGTGTATTTGTGCGTGTGTGCGTGTGTGTATGCGTGCGCGCTCGCTCGCTCGCTCCCCAGGAGACACGGGTAGACAGAATGACAGTATCAGGGGTGAAACTGCTCCAGGTTTTCCTGAGCTCTTTCGTGTTGACTCTTTCATCTCCCCCCCCCCATCCTCTTTCACTTTCACACATTCTCCTCTTTGTCTCTTCACCCTCCTCCCCTATGTCTCTGTCGCGGTATACAAATTCTGGTCTGCCTTCACTCGGCATTTCCTCATACTTCTGTTTCTGCTCTCGCTCCCCTCCAGATAATGACAGAGCGAAAGAATGCCAAAGCGATGGCAGGAGGCTCTCTCCAGGACAGGATGCAGGCAGGATTAGATCTCCCTTTACAAGGTAGGAGTCATACATACAGTACCTCCCTCAGTGTGTGTGTGTGAGAGAGAAAGAGAGAGATAGTAGGCATCAAGAGGCGCATAGCAGACATCACTTCCGTGGCACACTGCATGCATTTAAACTCATATGTGTGTGTGTGTGTGTGTGTGTGTGTGTGTATATGTATAACAAATAGCTGTTTCCTTATAAAAGGACTCACGTATTTTTAACTTGGACTCTCACCCAATCGTAATCATGATAACAACAAGCTACTGCTGTCAGTTTTCAGCTCTCAGTCACTTTGTCAGAGAAAGAAACAGTTTGCTGTCACTTAGAGTATCTTCACACACAAATGTGATTGAACAAGACGCAGCAACAGTCGGCTTGCTACTGACAGTTCGTCAGATAAAACATCTGCAGTGTCTGTCTGCCCAAAATAAAGAAACCTGACATCTGCTTTTCAAACAGGAGGTGCAGTGTGAGAATGTAGGATTATATTCCACTGTGTCCAAAACAGTGTCTTATTATACAAATATAACACCCAGTAATTAACAAATAGATATGAAAGAGCTTTAACTTGGAGATATTCTTCAATTCTGCTTTTGAAAAATTATTCCAACAGAAGGGAGTAAATTATTCTGTCATCAGCATCTTTTAAACTTTGTTAAATTAAACACACTCAAGGACCGGAATGACCCGACATCACATTATTCAGTCAGCAGCCTTGTTAAAACCTTTCATAAAATCATCATCAAATTGCGACATTTATATATAAAAGGAGTTAGTGGTCAGGATCCAAATCCCTCTGTAAATGTGCATTGTTTGCTGTTTATGTGTAGTTAAATATTTATTCATGTGAGCACCTGTTAAATGTGTGTGTGGCTTCTCCCCAGCAGAGTTCCCCACACCAAAGAAAGAGCTGGTTCAGAAGTTTCAAGTGCTCTACCTTGGGATGTTGCCTGTGGCTAGACCAATAGGTATAACAATAATAATTATTGAAAGAATAATAATAAAATGCAAAGAACATGGTTGCATAATGTTGATGCTGATGGTGTATCTTCAGGTATGATTTTTATTTTTTATTTGTTTGTTTTTTTTTTTAACATCCTCTGCTCCAGGCATGGACATACTGAACGGAGCTATAGACAGTCTGATCGGTTCTTCCAACAGAGAGGACTGGACTCCGGTTGCCCTCAATGTGGCTGATGCTACTGTCACTATCAGCAAGGAAAAGGTCAAACACACATCTGCCCCTGCTGAACGTCTGCCCCCAACCTCCCCTGGTTTGAAATATAATAAATCAAACACAGGACAAAGTGGTGCCAGCCTGAGAGGTTTGGCGTTATGGGATTTATAGATGCAACTTGCCTCATAGGCAAAGTAAATAACTACAATTCTCTTGACGCTACAAGATTCTCTACATGCTTGCACTCAAAGGTAGTCGAACACAAGATGACTGTAGCCACTAGCGCAAATGACATAGATTCGATTGGATTGAATAGATTTCACAGATAAAGGGCTGGAGAAAAGTACAGACTATGACTTTATTATAGGAGTAGCGTTATTTTTCGTCAGCTAAGGCAGAGTGGCCAACACCTGTGTTATCCTAACAAAATGTGGACACATGGCCAGTGAGTTTGAGTCGTCTTTGAACGAACAGTGTGTTTCACGTTTGGCTTTACTTGCCTCAAACAGATGCTTCTTTATTTTGTCTGGTGCAGAACATTGTGTCGAGCCTGCCATTTATTTCCTTCAGCAATCACCACAGTTAAAAGTTTAATTGTTACTTGCACTTAAATGGTGGAAAACACATCACTTGTGGATTGAACAGACTTTATTGACATTGTCATCCAGAAAGGTAGCAAGCAGCTGCCCAGAGCAATGAGAAGAAATTGCAGCTTAGAGGCCGCAACCCTGCTAACATTCGACCATGCAGAAGACATTGAATTTACTTTTTTTCTCCTCATTTAAATAAGCTGTAACACCAAGGCACTTAAAGCCCAGCAGCTCCAGTGGACCTGTTTGATAGGGGGCTGCAGTTTTACTAAGCTGCTCTGCTGTATGAACATGTGTAACTATTTGAATGCCTACAAGTTCTAAATTCCTTAAATTTTTGTGATTAATTTTCTTCCCTGTTGAAGGAAGGATAGTTAAATCCTAAAAAACATAGTTTCTGATGTTTCTGACCAGGATGAAGAGGAAGTGTTGGTGGAGTGTCGTGTTCGTTTCCTGTCTTTCATGGGTGTGGGACGTGACGTGCACACGTTTGCCTTCGTCATGGATGCCGGTGGCCATCGTTTTGACTGTCACGTCTTCTGGTGTGAGCCCAACGCTGGGAACGTGTCGGAGGCTGTACAGGCAGCTTGTATGGTGAGTCACCGAGCAACACCACAACTGACAACACGGCTCAAATTACACCAAGCTAACTCTGATTAGGTTAGTCAAGAAATTAAGGAATCTCCCACAGTGCACATAGATGCGTGCTGAAATTTCAAATTTTAGTTGTGTAGTCTGTAGTTGTACAGTACTTCAATTCTGGGAAATTATAACAGTAAATGCTAGTGATTAGAGAGCTGCATTGGGATTGGGATCCCGCGGGTCCCACAGGACCCGACAGAAATCACGCGGGAGCGGGCGGTTAAAAAATATACTGCGGGTCCTGCAGTAGCGCTGGAGTCAACAAATGAAGCTGAAAAGAAGATAACAGTAAGTGTATGCGGCTGCTTCTGAAAACATACTGCACGGGCCTGACTCGAACCGGCGACTTTGGGTATGGGAGGCGGACACACTGACGAGGAGTCTAAACCCCATTTACACACTGCACAGCCTCGCTGGCTTCCGTCTCACGGGCTTATACAATACAAGACCAAAGCAAGGCAAGTCTGAAATTTGGAAAATTTCTGAGCTGAAATTGACAAAATGAATGCAATTTGTGTCTTTTTTTTAACTCTGCATGTCACAATGTTTGCGGGTGCGGGCAGGAGTGGATCCACGTGTTGCGGGCGGTAATGGTCACAAAACCAGGGGGAGCAGGCGGGAGCGGGATCAAGTAAACAGTCCCGCGCGGGTCTCTACTAGTGATCACTTCGGTGTGTAGGGGATTTGAAAGTACTTAAAACAGGTTAAAATAATGTACATTAATTCTGTGAAGGAAAACATTGCGTTAGGCAACATTTTTCTTCAGCTAAACTGAAGTAGTGCTTCATTTAGGACATTTATTTAAACTAAGGTCATCGCACCCCTTAAAATTCAGACAGGCAAAGACATTTAGAGTCTCTCTTTGTGAAAGTAAATGTCCTTGCCTATATTTTAGTGTTTTACTGTCAAACCTATCAGCTCTATTCAGGTTACAATGGGACCCTCTGTCAAAGCACTGTTGGTGTACAACATGCATTCACACCAAGAAAAACCACCTAAAGTGAAAATATAGTGTGTGTTGAGCATCAGTTGTCTCTGAAAGAGAACGCCCTTGCAAGTCATCCAGTAAAGATTTCCTGTTTGAGGTGTTTAACATTGCATTAAACTGTTGAGTTTCCAAAGAGGACACATGTATATTGAATTACAAACCACTGTAATAAACCTGTAACACCTTTACAGTGTTTTTACGTTATCATTATGATGTCCATAATCGCAACCCAGAATGCCCTCTGTGGTGTTTCTGCTCTAATGCAGCCCATTTAGTGGAGGTTACTCATCTTCCTCTCTGCTGTGTGTGAGTCACAAGATTAGTCGACTGCTGGCCGGGATATTGATCACGCATCAGAACTTTGGATATACGGACTCAAACACGCGTGCACACACACACACACACACACACACACACACACACACACACACACACACACACACTAAAACTGATTCACGGTGTCAAGAATAATCAGTCATTACTATTGATCACAGCTAGCAGCCTGCACCAATCGAGCTTTCCCATCTCTCACACACACACACACACACCTAGTCGTATACTCAGCAGCTGTAACTCTCTATTATTTACAATATGACTCTTTCTTTCTTTCTTTCTCCCTCTCTCTCTCTGTCAGCTGCGGTATCAGAAGTGTTTGGTGGCTCGACCCCCCTCCCAGAAGGCCTGCGCCTCGTCACCCCCCGGTGACTCTGTGTCCCGTCGGGTCTCGACCAGCGTAAAGAGGGGCGTCCTGTCTCTCATCGACACCCTCAAACAGAAGAGACCCGTCACTGAGTTGCAGCAGTAAATGTGGTTAAGCACTACCGACTCCCTGCCACAACCCCCAGTCACCATGGTCGCATCGCCGCCAAAGCCCGTCACCAAGTAACCATGAAAACACAGCAAAGCCCCAGGGTTTGGGAAACCCTGTCACAGTTCCTTCGCTTTTCTGGAGTAAAATTGGAATTTCACCTCAAGAGTTCATCAGCTCGAGCAACAACTCGAATCCGTTTCCTTTTAAAAATAACTAAGATGTATAAAGACTCTTATCTGACATGAAGAAGGAACAGAGAAACACCAGAAGGGTGATCGTAAACGTGATAGTGTACATAGAAGTAACTCTTACCCCCCTCAGCGCAGAGAAGGAGTGAGGAGAAGAGAGCAAAAAAAACAAACAACTGAAGAAGTAGGAAATGCTCCTTCAAGCACAGCACGTGTGATGAGCAAGCTCTTTGCTGCCCAAACCGCTTATCTCTCCATGCTCTAATTGTATTTGTGTCTGTGCCCGTGCTGCCAGCATGACCTTGCACACCTGACCACACCCTCCAGTCATTCACCTGGTTGTCCTGTTAGTCCCCCCCCCCCCCCCCCCTCTTTTTCCTTTTT
>NC_060153.1:12749061-12791715 GCF_021292245.1 Micropterus dolomieu | reverse complement strand
ACCCTCCAGTCATTCACCTGGTTGTCCTGTTAGTCCCCCCCCCCCCCGTCCTTCTTTGTCATTGTCCTCAGTAGACTGTAACGTGAGGTGGATGGAAGGAAGGAGTCATGAAAGCCATCGTGTCTGATTTTCAGATATAGATAAATAGATAAATAGATTTGTCAGTCCACCCACTCTCACACCTGCTCAACTGATCCTGCATGTACTTTTTATAGAAAAGTGAACCATTCTAGACAATATTAATACACTGCTGCTGGTTTCAGAGACTGAAGGGGCAAGAAATCCGAAGCCACTTTTCTTTTTCTTTTTCTTATTTCTTTGTTTCTCGTCAAATGTGCAAGAATCAGCCTGGGCATCGACGAGTGGTGACCTTTCACCCAAAAAAAACCCCTTCATATACTTCCTGTTGTTGTCTTTATTCTTTTGTCATCCTTCAGAAAATGACAAACGATAGCCGTGACGGAGGAAGACATGCAGGGATTGGTAGACACTGCTGCTCCAAACACAGGAGACATCAGCATGCTGCTGCTCTTTGATACACATGCTGGAGAAGATTTGACAGGTTATTCCTTTAAATCCCACCTCAACATCAGTCCCCAGAAACTTCATGTCCACTAACTAAAGAAAGGCTAGAGGAATCATGCAGAGGAGAAGACTGGAGGAATGTGGCGATTTGTCCACAGCTGAGATCTGAACTGTGAGGAGGTGAGAAGGAGAGTGATGGGTTTCACCTCCACCCTCAGCTGTTTTTTGAGAGGAAAGCCAACTGAGATATGTTGACTCAACCCAACAGGACTGTCCTGGGCTGCTATCTCTCTGTCTCCAGGGTTCTGTTCACTTGAATGCATCTTCTTCGTTTTTTCATTTCCTACTTCCTTGCTGTATGTCCAGTACCACGAGATCACTCGGTCGGTTTTCTGTAGTTTTTCTCACACAAATCTCAATTCTACACTGCTAGCTCCTTATTATCGCATATCTGACAAGACAAGCTTGGATGTATGGTAATAACTAACAAAGTCCTTTATTACGACAAAAATCATAAACACATTTTACCCCCTGGCACTTTTCTTGATGTAGGACAGCAGATTAATACTGAACCTCCTTTGCTAAACCCTCCTCCACTGGACAGCGATTGTCTAATCAGAGTTTATGAACCGTAACTATGCATGGCCACCCTGTCAAGCTCTTAAATTGCTCCACATGTTAAAGCTTGTGCAGGGATGGTAGGAAGGGTTGTATCTTTTATTTTATTTTTTTTTAATAGCCTTTCCCAAACAGTAACACAGCTATGTGTTTTTCTGCTTTAACATAAGACGCTAATGTTAGCATGTCCGGCTAACTAACTTGCAGTTTATGTTAAAAAAGAAAAAAAATAAGTGAAAACAGCTCAGTTCTCTCTATAGTATGGATGCTACTATATCAGAGTTAAGGGTAACTTTAGCAGCTTTGTCCTGGTCTTTATTGGATTTGAGGATGTTTCACTCAAGCAACTCCAGCCAACCCTCTTCCTAAAACCTTGAAGATCTCGTTTTTTGAAATGTTGAATGTTCATGTTAGAAAATATTAACACTTCAGTATAATCTAAAATCGGTCTTGCTTGTCAAAGTATGTTCTATAAGCAGGCAAAGAGGGTTATGATAAAATAAAATGAAATAACAGTCTGAAATTATTTTCTTTTATAGTTACTTATTAGTGCTAGGGCTAACTAGCTCTACATTACAAGAATGTATATGTCTTCTACATGGATCATCAACTGGTGAGGAGGCTAACATGTAGCTTTAGCTTCAGTATTTTAGCAACATATTTTGTATGTAGCCATCAAGTGCATATACCATAATCTAAAGTCAGCCAGAGACGGGACTCATGGAGCTAACGTTAGCTTAATTAGCCAAACTGTCGACTGTCGCCGGTTAGAATGACAGTGAGAAGCTGCTTTCGTTTATTTCTACATGAAATCAAAGAACCATAATTACTAACGACTTACAGATCTGCAGACCTCATGTATGGCGTGAGTGAAGAATAGCTAAAGGGGAGGCGGGGCTTAGCGGACAGTCAAATTGTTACAGCTGTAGGTGCATCTGCTCGTTGTTTCCGTATCTTGCTTCTAGCGTCTGAACTCCGCAGTTGACACACAGGTTGAAGGAACCAGGAGTGTAATTGAGATTCTGATGAGAAGATTCGGCCACATCACCTTCTTTTGTCACAAGGATGTTGAAATGTGAATGAGATGACAAAATCTATGTGTACATAATATCCATTTAATGTAAGATTTGGCATTAATCATTGTTATAAGCTACCTTTTCATTTTGAATGTCTGTCTGTAGTTTTCTGTTATTTTCTTGTAATGAAATGCCTTTTTTTGAGAACTCACCAAATGGCCAAAGTGTAAAATAGTGATATACATTGTTGTAGATAAGAAAAAAAAATACGAGAGCAAATAATGAAACAAGGAGAGGTGATTGGAAATGTTCACAGTTGTCAATTAAGTTGATACTGAATATAACTAAGTGATTATCTATGCATTCTTTTGATCTCGAAAAACAGAAAGTCATAAAAAGCCTTGCATGCCCTTGGATGGTTGAAAGAACGACTGTATGTACTGAACAGAAATATTTTTTATTTTATTTATTCTATTTTATAAAGGTATATACTGATTTTATTAGTTGGGGCAAGTAAAGTCACTTGATTCTCTGTCATTATCTCAGTCCCTGGTTAACTCACAATGCTACAACAAGCGCCGCTTTGTAGGAACAGGTAGACAAAGGAATATATCCTCACCTTGTACAGTGCACTGAGAGCTGGGAGTCCACTGTTGGTCTGAACAGTTAACAGGATTGAAGAGGAGGAGGAGGAGGATGGTGGTAACAGCAGTGGACTCCCAGCATCTCTGTCAAGCTCACACACATGAACAACAACAAACACACCCATTTCCCACAGATGGATGTGTCGGCTTGCGTTTGCTGCTCACCGATTTGTACACTTTATCAATGTAACCAATTGTGAGAATAAACAGCATTATAAAATAGAACAGCCGGCTTTTGTGCATCTGTGTGTGCAAAGTTTTTATGTCTATGAGCCCTCATCACAGGTTTCAGTCTGTCCAAGAGTGATTTCTATCCTTCTCAGATGGACAGAATAGTACAAAGATTTTAAGATAATGGATAATATAAGTATGTATACAGGTGCAATTCAATTCAAAAAGTGAAGCTTTAGATTCTAGATTCATGACACACAAAGCGAATTATTTCTAGCCGTTTTTGGTTTTAATGTAGTTGATTATGGCTTACAGCTCATGGAAATTGAAATGCCAATATCTCAAAACTATTAGATTTTTAGAATAAATGATTAATAATACAGAAACGTCGATCTGAGAAGAGCTCTAATCGGCTAATTAACACAAAACACATGTAAAGGTTTCCTGAGCCTTTAATCTCCCAGTATGTCTCACAAGGGGAGTATGAAATAAAAGACCCTCCACTGCTCCCCCCATCAATTTAGGCGACCCTACTTTGGGCTAAAAATAAAATACAAAACCCTAACCCCTTTTCAGCCTTCTGCCCTCATAATTTACATACCGTCTCCAAATACTAATAATCTACAGAGGCTTCAATTTGCAATGAAATAAAATGTTTTACATTTGAGTTCAATTTGGCATTTTCTTACTAAGAACCATAATTCAGGTTCATTTTGATTGACTGATCGATTAACTGACTAATCACTTCAGCAGTGTTTATGTGTGTTGTATGACGAAGTCATACCCTGTGCCGTGGGATCTTTCACATGTTTATTTCTATTAAGCTGCCATCTTATGACGGGAAAAAAAACGAAATACAATCTAGCACACAGTCAAATAAGTAAAACATGCGTCTCTAAGAATACATTTAATACAATAATTACATTTAAAAAAATTTTTTTGTTAAATAATGTACTTGGGAGTCCTTTATGATCTGTAGTGTCAGAACATGCCAGTAGTTTAATTTACCACATCAGTGAGCATGATCTCCACATTTCTATAATCCAGGCAGAGAGACGGAGGTGGAAGATGCAGATATTTAGGTGAGCTGAGAGGGGGAGGCCCGTGACAGACGCTGAGATGGAGAACTGCCATTCCTGCTGCTTGGGGAGCTGGAGGATGGGAAGGAAATGGGTGGCAGGACAAAATCTGCATGCTTTGACATGATCTGTGTCTCCACCTCTGTTTTAGGTCTGACCACCTTTCCCCTGGCCTTAAACAGGCTTTCTGGTTGAGCTGCATCCTTGTGTGTTTTCCCTGCTCTCTCAGGCTCTGTGTTTTGTCTCTGCACCTGCTTGGAGGCTGCATGGGGAGTGGGTGGAGCAGGACGGGCAGGGGAAGGGGTGCTAGAGACAGTCTGCTGAGATTTAATTGCTGGATTGTCACTTATCTTGTGCGCAAGGGCTGTGATTGGTGACAAGTAGTTGGAGGGTTTTGCAGAGGACATTAATGACAGTGTGAGACGAGGTATTCTTCGCGGTTTACTTTTTGTCAGACGCCTCTTGTGATGCGGTTGTTTGACTTTACTCTTTGTTGGTTTCTTGTGGCTTTCAGGGTTATGCTTTGAGACTGTGGTCCTGTTGGTTTGTCGTTTGACCTTTCGCTTACTCCCTTTAAGCCCTCTCCTCTTCTTTCCTCCCTTACCCCCCAAATCTTCCTCCTGTACCTCATCATCTTTTTCCTCCTCACTACATTCACCTTTCTTCTCTTCCTGTTCTGAAGAGTCGATTCTTGCCTGCCTCTCTTGGTCTGAGGTGGATGAAGGTTCGCTGCTGGCTGAAGCTACGCGATTCTTCCTGCTCTTTCCCTTTTTACCAGGTTTTGATTGTTCAGGAATTATTCCACCCAGGAGGCCCTTTGCTGCTGCCCTTGCCAGCACATCCTGGACTGTTTCCACCTTGGTGGGATCTGCCTAAAAAAGCAAGGCCAGTTTAAGATTTGATGTGAAGAAACAACACATTAAAATTACAGGCCTCTAGAGTAACATCGCACCACGGAGATCTATACAACAAAACACTGAGGCTGTAGAAATGAGCCACAGTTATTAAACTAACCTGCAGAGGAAGAGAGGAGAGATCGCAGGGGTTTTGATGGCTTTTAAATCCCAGGAGCAGAGTGTAGGATATCATTTGAAAGGCAACACAATAGCTACTGTCACAACCTACATATCTTTTCTTCTCCTCTTTCTATGTGAGAAAACAAGACTTTACAACCACGCTAGCAGCTCTGTGAGGCCATAGCCTACTTAGGCAATGCTAACTGCATTGTCAGCATGGTAACAAGCTAATGCTTAGCATGTGTAAGGTTTACCATTTTCACCATCATGACTTAGCGTGTTGGCATGGTAACGTTTGCTAATTAGCACTAGATGGAGAGTACAGCTGAAGCTGAAAGGTATATCAGTCATTTTACAGGTATTTGGTCATAAATAACACTAGATGATCGTAAAGAGAAGCAATGTGACTACAATTCATTCAGAGGAACACGTGAATGCCTGTAGCAAATGTATTGGTTACGGAAGCCCAAAGAGGCCATACATTCATAAGTAGTATTTACTCCGTTTTCTTGTGATAACAAGTTTGTTTTCTTGAGTTATTTATGCCATTATCTTGGGAAAACACAGTTTCCTAATCTCAAAATCTAAAGAAAATTATCCTATTAACTCAGGAAAACAACATTTTTTATTTCGAGATAATGACATGAATAATTTGAGATCTCGAGAAAACAAATTAAATTAACTCTTTATCATGGGAAAACAGAGTAAATTAAATTTATGTATGTATGTATGGCCTCTTAGAGCTTTGGTACATGACAATCCATTCAATACTTGTCAAGACATTTCACTGAAATCAACAAATGTCAGCCTCATGGTGGAGCAAGAGGAAAATTCAGGGGATCACCAAAATCTGTAGGCTTCATCCTCTGGGGTCCATAAATGCCTGTAGAAGATTTCATCCCAATCCATCAAATAGTTGCTGAATTCAGTGTGTGGCATCAGCAAAGCAATAAACAAAACATAAGACAACAAGCTTGGTGGACCAAAGTTTTCCATCCCTATTAAGTAACGCCGCTTATAATTTGTTGGCTGTGGCTGAAAAGCGGGCATACCCATGGTCATATTTATCATACTGGATATTTCAGGCTGAAATGGGGCACTAACCATCAGACCAACACTGCCATTCAAAGCCGTGTTGCTGCATAACAGATAGAAGTGAAGAGAGTACTCATAATATGTCTATATGTTTTACAGGGAGCTCAGTGTGATTAATAAGATGAACTGAGTCAGAAAACAAGATGTGGCCAGTAGGTTCTTCAACACCAAACTTCTTTCTCTGTGTGCATACGTCTTAATCTGTTGTGACATTTAAACAGTAGAAATCCCTTTAAATCTCCTCTAAGCTTTCCTCTTCCCTCTCTCTGTCTCAATCTCCATACAACATCTCTTCTCTAATGGAAGTTGAATGATGTTCAGCACACTGCTCAAAACATTGCATTGGTTAATGCCTTTATCCCATCAGCCTCAGCGGTATGAGCAAATATTAGCATGCTAACACACTAAACAGAGATGATGGACATACCCACTAAACATCAGCATGTAGCTGACAGCATTTAGCACAAAGCATCGCTGTGCTAGCAGTACAAAGCTGTCTTTTTTTTTTACTGTAACAGCATTATGAGTCATTTAATGGAAAGGGTGAAGATTACAATATACTAGAGGCATGAATGATGGCAGCCTGTCAGATCTGTTTACAGATAAGATTTTTTTTTGTCTTTTGTCTCCCTTTGATTTCGAGGAGGCTTCCTGTTGCCATGCCCCTTCTCTTTCTCTTTGTTTCTCTATCCTGCCATGTTGTCTATTTCAGATGCCTTTTAATGATCCTCTCTAGCGCAGTTTGACTGGGTTGGAGAGCGGCAGTTAACCTCCCCAGAATTGTCACTGTAACTAAATCTGCAGCCGCAGCTCTGATGTGATTTGGCTCACCGTAAGAGTAAAATGTCGATTTAATTAGACATGATGATCATTAGATTTAAAATTATTGCACTGCCACCGGACAGGTGGGCAAGACCTGCCCCCTGTGTGTGTATATATGTGTGTGTATTGATATTAACACACATACAGGCACAGTTCCCTCCCTGCACCATTTTTTCGAGCTGCAGGGGATCAAAGGAGAGCAGCATCTCATTTCCTTGTGTTGTATTTTTCTTCGTTTTATGAGTGGAGCAACGGCAAAGAACGAGGAGGGGGCAAATAGATGTAGCAACGAGGTGATGCAACAAGACTGGAAGGGGGGATGGAAAAATTAAACAGGATATTATCCATTCATCTTTGCTGTAAAATACCGAAATATTTCAGGGGCTCAAGTGTATTTCATCTTTAACTCGTCTCTTTTTTTATGGAGCATTGGAATAATGCTGCAGTGTTTCAGGGAGCGCGCGCGCGCCTGTGTGTGTGTGTGTGTGTGTGTGTGTGTGTGCGCGTGTGTGTGTGCAGACAAGCAGAGCCGACCGACCTCCCAGCAGACAGACAGTAAAAGATTGCAGCCTCAGCACTACTGGAAGGTCTCGTTGCAAAGCAATCACACACACACACACACACACACACATACACACACACACACACCACAAAATCACTGTTCCCTCTCAACATTCTAAACACAACCTCACCCCCTACATTTCACTCTTTATTTTTTTTTTTCCTTTCAGCCTCCACGTCTTACACATTTCCCTCCTTCCTCTCTCACCTGTCGGGAAAGCCGCGCAATGAAGCAGCCGTTGGTGAACTCAGATGTTTCCAGCCTGAAGAACTTGGAGTCAGTCGTGTCTCCTGCCTGGGGGTTGTCTGGGAAAATCGGACCGTTCACCCTGAGAGAGCAGCAGAGCGGCTTGTGAAAAAGTTGTTGCTGACAATAATTCATGAATGCCACATTAATTAAGAGTATTACTGTAAACAAATGGCAGTATCGCACAAAGGAATTGGCAATTTCAGGAAATAATAATAGGGTACAATAAATTCCTTTGACAACCAAAAACAGGACCTTTTTTTTCTTTAAGTGGCACCTTAAATATTTTGTTTTTGAGTGTTTTCAGGCAGCTGGTGAGGACTTTTGTAACTAAACTAATAAACTGATGCACAGTTCTTCTACAAATAAACAGTTTTTACTTAAATTGTAGGCACAATAATGTTAGAAGTTCAGGGTCAACTTCATTGCAATAGTATTTATACACAACTACTGACTCTTGGTGTAAGTGGGGGGGAGGGGGGAGTTGGTCCATCAGTTTATCTCTAGGCTCAGGAAAAGCATGTTTACGCACCCCTGCACTGCCAGCTGTCACTGCTGATTCCTGTATATTGTACATCTGGTGTGAGTGCCCTCAGCATTATACTGTATATGTTGGCAAACGTTGGTTAACAATTCTCAGCGGACCAAACGCTCTCTAAATTCTGTTAAAATATGGAGAGGATGTTCTGATACGACCTTCATTCGCATTACAATTCTCAATGAAAAGCTCTTTTTGGAAGCAAGGCACATTTGTTGAGAGTGCACTTGCTGCCATTTTAAGTGGGGTGACCATTTAAAAAAGCAACCCAGAGCATTATTATTTCCAGAGGTCCAGAATTTGTACTTGTGGGATTATTCTAATGAGTTTGGTGAGCTTAAAATATTATAATTTTAAACAGTTGCAGTGAATTAACACTAGCCTGAAAAGCAGGATTGGCCTGCCCTCTCTGGTTGAAAGCTTCCCATCAGCTGCACCTCTGAACAGAACCAACAGCAGTGATGTGGCAGTGTACACTTCTACATCACTGCACCAAGGTGAGAAGATCAGCAAAAACAATGTTTTGTCACCAAAGTGTTTTCTTTCAAATGTTAATAATTATTTTTTATTGAGAAACTATACAAATGAATACAGACATCCTCAGATTGAAATTAGGAAACAACCACAAAAAAACAAAAAAACAAACAAAAAAACAATACAAACACACATTGTCACTCGCACCCTGTCCCAGGACTTCCTGCAGTGTAATATTGTTGAGGCAATAATTAGTAGTCAAGATCAACTCAACCTACTCTTTCAAGGTACTGGAGAAGGGGATTCCAGGTTTTATTAAAGTGTCCCATTCTGTTTTATAAGACAAATCTTATCTCTTTTTTCACAGGTGCAACCATTTCTTAACCATTTCTTCCAACCATATTTTAACAGAAGGGATCTCCGATTTCTTCCAGAACTGTAAAATAAGTTTCCTCGCTACAATTAAAGCATATGATAGCGGTTTTTTTCGACATATTGTTAATGAGTAGATGGGCTCACCGCTGTACTTAAACCATACAACTTTGAAGAAGGCAAAAATATCAGGAAATAAAGCGTCAATGACACACATATAATTATTCATAAAGGTAACTGAACAGTTTACTCTGTTTAAAGACACACATAATGTTTGTTTTACTGCTAGTTCCTCCCTGTCCCATTCTTCCTTCCCTGATGTTTAAAAAAATGTCTGTCACACTCAAGAATGAAGAAATTACTTTTCTTATATTTCTTAGTTTTGATGGATCGCAAACTTGTTATATACAAGGGAAGCAATTTGGTGGCAGTTTAGAAGATTAGCATGTATGTTAGTTACTGTGCACCTGTGCCACCTTTTCTGATGCAAGCAGTGGTGTTTTCATTGAACTTCATTGAATTCTAGTACTGTAAACACAGATGTGAAACAGCTGCTGGTCATCTCATCGCACATTGGTAAGTTAATAAAAGATTTTTTTTTATTATTGTATTTCTATTAAACCAAATATAATAACATTTGGATTTTGTTAAGTGGGTGGATGGTAGAAAATTGTGAGTTGTGTGGAGCAGCGAGCGTGAAATAGAAATCTTATCCACCTGATTCACCCCAACTGTAGGATTAACCACTGTCCCCACGGTTTCCGCTGCTGATCCTTTATACTGTCATCAGCCTGGTGACTGTAACCTCTCTCTCTCTCCCACACTGTGCATACAGTATATAGAGTATATGTGGAGATATGAGATACCTTGTCATAATTACTTATACTCATTAAGATTTACATTATATGTATTGCATGATGCACAGCAAATTATGTCGTCCAGCATCATAAGAGTGCGAGAGCAACTTGCTAAACTGCTGTTAACTGTTACATGGATTGCCATGACATTTTGTAGACACTCAATGTCCCCAGAGGCAGGCCTCCCCGGGGGGGGGGTTCCAAACAGTTTCACGGGAGGCTCAGTAAATAAATATTAAGGGGTTATGGTTAAGAATAAGGGGTTGATGATTGATGGATGGATGGATATAGAATAGTCTAAATGTGTATGATTTGGTTAAAGAGATAGATTTGGGGAATTTTACAGTTTTTCTCATGTTCACTTAATAAATTAATAAATGCCGTAGGACAGACCTTTATTATACTAACAAAATTATAAAGGCAACACTTTTGTTTTTGCCCCCATTCATCATGAGCTGAACTCAAAGATCTAAGACTTTCTCCATGTACACAAAAGGCCTATTTCTGTCAAATATTGTTCACAAATCTGTAAAAATCTGTGTCAGTGAGCACTTCTCCTTTGCTGAGATAATCCATCCACCTCACAGGTGTGGCATATCAAGATGCTGATCAGACAGCATTGGTATTGCACAGGTGTCACCGTAGATTGGCCACAATAAAAGGTAACTTGAAAATGTGAAAAATGACCAAATACCTGCAAAACTAATGACATTCTTAGCCTCAGCTGTATTTTGTGCTAATTAGCAAACGTTAGCATGCCACACTAAGATTGTGAAGATGGCAAAAAATTATACCCGCTTAACTTCAGCATGTTAGCATTGTCATTGTGAGCATGTGGAAGTTAGCATTTAGTTTAAAGCACCACTGTGCCTTCAGGAACAACCTTACAGAGTTGCTAGCAGGGCTGTAGATTCTTAGTCATCTTATTTAGATTAAAGCCATGCGGGTTGGTTTTATAAGCTGACATCTTGTTTGATCTCACTGAAAGTAATCACCTTGATGGATGGACATGAATACAATAATCTGACTGAATCACAGTGACAGTCAGAGCACAATTACTCAGCTTCAAAGTAAATGTCCAGTTGATGTAAACTTTAAAGCAGGTGCCATCACTGTGAGCTGCCAGTCACCTGCCGCTCTCACACAGGCTGGTTGGGTAGGGAAGGCAAAAACTGGGTCTAAATTTCTTCAGCTTCCTGTTTTCCTTTAAATGCACACTTATTGCTTTATGTATGATCTGTAGTAGAAACAGTACGCTACATGACTAATTTCAGTCAGTTTCCTCGTAACATTTGAGCCAGTGGACGAGTAATGAAAAATCTGATTGCAATATCAAATACCTGCACAAAGAGAGAGCAGATGTTTGTGTGCGTCTGTGTGTGTGTGTGTGTGTGTGTGTACCTGAAGGGCAGCAGTTTGGGGTGACTGTGTGTTTTCCCTAACACACTTTTCACCAGCTGTTCGTTTTCCTCAGGATACACTGAGCGTGTGCAGTAGACCACTGTCTGAACCTTTGGGACTAGGAGAGAATACAATGTGCAAAGAATAATCCTCTATTCTGTCCTTTTAACACTGGCATCTTATCAACAGTAGGCACAGAAGGAATTGTAATACAGACAAAGTTCTTGTATTTGTGTATGATCTCCCCTGACATAACAAATGTATGACTCTGTTCACTGAAATGTTGAATGTATTGTCTTTTGTTGCTTGGAGAGTGGCTTGAAAAATATGTGTCTGTGTGTGCTATGAATAAATACTTACAGGAGAGAGTGTGTGCTAGTAGTCGTGCCTGCTGGGTGGCCATTGTGTGTATTTTGCTCTGGGATACAGAACCGTAGGACAAGTCTGGCAGCAGATCCCAGTCTGTCAACAGAAAAAAATCATATTTGGGAAATATAATGGAAAGAAACTACCACTTCATATTACCATCAATACTAGTTCCAGCCCTGAGAGAGATCTTCTTACATTTACATTTATTCATTTAGCTTTTCTCCAAAGCGACTTACAACTGCTATATATACAGGTGCTGGTCATATAATTAGAATATCATCAAAAAGTTGATTTATTTCAGTAATTCCATTCAAAAAGTGAAACTTGGATATTATATTCATTCATTCCACACAGACTGATATATTTCAAGTGTTCATTCCTTTTAATTTTGATGATTATAACTGACAACTAATGAAAACCCCAAAATCAGTATCTCAGAAAATTAGAATATGGTCAAAAGGTTCAATATTGAAGACACCTGGTGCCACACTCTAATCAGCTAATTAACTCAAAACACCTGCAAAGGCCTTTAAATGGTCTCTCAGTCTAGCTCTGTAGGCTACACAATCATGGGGAAGACTGCTGACTTGACAGCTGTCCAAAAGACGACCATTGACACCTTGCACAAGGAGGGCAAGACACAAAAGGTCATTGCTAAAGAGGCTGGCTGTTCACAGAGCTCTGTGTCCAAGCACATTAATAGAGAGGCGAAGGGAAGGAAAAAACTTTAATTTTGTGTACATTACAAATATAAATTGTACATTAAAAGGTACAGCAGCATGTATCTCACATTGACCAAAATACCTTCAAATAAAAATAAAATCAGTAAAATGATGACATATGATCAGTATTACTGAAAAGTACACTATACACATCCCATCATTAATGTTACCCAGGGCCCTTCATACGGTTCGGACTCTGGGCACGGCTCAGATGACCTCACGGCAAGCCATCCCACTTCTGACACCATATGCGGCCAAATGTGAGAGCAGTCATCCTACCCAGATTCAAACACAGATCTACAGAGTTCCAAACATGCAACTTCGACAGCAATGCCAAAAAGCCAGGCTCGTTGGTATGGCAGTCCAAGCGCTTACTCAACTGTAGTGAAGGTACTCCGTCACAAGCACACAGTACAAATGGTGGAGCCAAAAATGTCACAATCCTTATCCTTGGAGCGGAGGATCGTTATCTTTGAGTAGGACTCGTTGCATTTTCTGTGACTGCAGACACTATGGGATTTGGAAATTGCTTTATCACACAGCATCTGTGGAAGGGAAAAGGAAATAATTTGTCTATATCAAAGCAATATTACCTCTAATTAATTAACAACCATTGTCAGATTTTTTATTTTGTTTAAAGTTGCTGAAACACAATATGACATCATGTCTAACTGTTCTGATGCTAACTGTTGACAGAATGACAGCGTAAATGTGGCGGGGGAGGGGGCGGCTTTAGCAGGTGATATGCCGAATTTCGCTTGCCTGCCGAGAACAGCATGCACTTCCAAATACTGCTTTTAAACACTATCATTTTCTTTGTGGGGTAAATGATTCAAAATGTTTCATGAACGTTTAGAGCTATTGATATTTTATTAGCTACAGTTAGTCGAAGCAGCATTCCTTGAGATTTAGCAATAAATATGTGGTGATAACCGAAGTTGATCAATGAGCACAGCAAAGAGTCTTAAAAGGTCCTATACAGGTGGATGCATAATTTGGCAGAACAGATGATGTAGGCTAATTTACCTGCCGAGATTTGAGTCCACCTCTTTTCTCAGCATAAAAGGGCGTTACCACACGCGAGGTGCATCTAATTCTCGGCAGGCAGGCAGAATTCTTCCCAACACCTGGCGCTGCAAAACATCACCATGACATAACATTACCTTGCGGGAGCAAGGCAGTGGCAGACGCCGAGTCTGGTGCACGCGGTTTCTGCACAAAGTTGCAACCACCTTTTGCCTGATCATTGTTCTAAGCTCACATTAAACTCACGCAGTCTACCGGAGGCAGATTATGTCTGACGGTGCTGTTTTTATACCCCGCCCCCGCAGTCGCCTGCATCTCACGTTAGACTAGCCTATCAAATCGGCGAAAGTCAGCCGCAGTCATCTCGAACTGTAGGCCCATTCTAAAGTTAACATAGCTATCCTTATTGGCAAGTTTCCTTACATGCTCGCTAATAACTTTTTTAAAGTGTGCAGTGGGAGCGACCGAGTGAGGGGAGCGAATATGTGCTGTGCAGCACTGCAATTAAAATGGGTTGCCAAATTTGCTCGGGCGGCTGTTAATCTACCTGGGCGGCCCGCCCAAGTAAAGCTTATGTGTGGGAAACACTGAGGTGGTGAAATGATTTTCCACAAGGGACCCGTCCCAGTAAATGCACAGTTTTTTCCATACAACATAATCAAAAACATTACATAAACACTACGGTGCATTCAGCCAAGGAGCTGTATAAGATAAAATGTTATTAAACAGGTACAACAAATAACACAAACATACAGACTTGCTTAACAACTGTTCTGTCTACATGTCATTTCACATTAACACAGCAATCAATTTGTGAAGTACAAAAGTAGACAATTACTTAATGTATAACAATATTTTAAATAAAAATATTTTTTCACAAGAAAGTCTGACCCCATTGACATGTATTGAGAGCAAGACCAGTGATCGCGTGCAGGAGCCAGACATACCTATGAGCACATTGAGCTTGTGAGGGTCCAGCTGGTCCTTTGAGATTTTCATAGCCTCTGAGCCATCTGAGTGAGGCAATGATCCCAGGAAGCTCTAACAGAAAAGAAATGCAGTTGCAAATGAGATATAATAAATATTCAGTTAGGCCAGTACTTCCACCTAGTTTAGTTCTTCATTTGCGTTTCATTCTAAACACTGTAATTCTATACTTATAGCAAATCTTTATTATTATTCTTTATTTAATTTTTTTTTATTTGAGCTAAGGCAGCAAATTCCAACTCTGGGTTTAGCATGAACTTGGTTAAAGTTGGCAAAGGGTAGGTTCAACTTTTAAAAGTTGAATACAGGATCTATGACCATACAAATGGAAAGTTGAGCAGTATTTTACATAACATCACAAGCGATTATATCATGTGGTCAGGCATTAAAAACATTATTTCAAGCGCGTCTTAAAACAATTCTCACATACCCGTGTACACTTTAACATTGCTGTTATAACTGAGTTATTGGTCACTGTAATAATTACCCCTCCATGGTTGCAGTGAAGTGAAATCTCTAAAAAAAAACAGTGTACCTTTAGAAGATATCCACTTTTGAATAGTCTAACGCAGATGCTTAGCTGATGATTCATAGTAGCTTCAGCTAAACTTTAGAATGAATTTATACAGAAATGACAACTGTGGTGATGTCTTTACAGACTATATGGGCAGGAATAATGATTAGTGACCAATAACTTTAAACACGGACATGTGAGTATTAAGGTAGACGATAAAAATGTGAACCTATTCTTAAGCACACAGACAGCAACACATTAGTTGCATTTATTACTCTGATAAAGACCTCACTGGTCATTTTAACAGTGCAAAAGCAGAATTGAGGGCTCATCCACACACATGCACAGGCCTACCTTGTTAAAATCTCATGCATCAAATTCCAGCAACAGGTTACTGAGATTGTTGATTGTTCCCGAAATTTTAGTAAAATTAAAAACTGCCGTTCAGCAAAAAGCAATACATTACTGTAAAGTTCATTTCGTTACTTTTGTAACGCGTTACTCCCAACACTGTTTAAGGCAGACGAAAGTTGCTGTCTCGATTATGAAGCTATTAACATGCTAACTAACGTTAGCTAACAAATATATTAATCCACGTGCTAGCATTAGCTAATGCACACCAGAGCTATCCACCAAGGAAAATATTTCCAAACCCAGAATGAGCTCAACTTTAGTTAACTTACACAATTGTGTTGTCTTGCTAACAATAATAAACTTACCAAGAAAGACGATTTTTGCTGGCAGTCTCTGCGTCTGTCCTCTCCTGCTTGTAACTTGCCAGTCACGCCTTTTTAGCTCTTTTCACATTTAACTTCTGACCGATATTCTTCTCTTCTGTGTTCTTTTCTTATTATGTCTGTGGTGTCCACCTTTGCCAAGTAAAACAAAGGAAACCTGAGAAACAGCTTCCCTCTCAACGACAGTTCACACTAACTTTCGTTAACTTTCGTGAAGCGGACTTTCACGCTGTGTGATTGGGTCGTCGATTTGAAAAGCTTGATTCTCCAACTGAATGCACTGTGCTAGTGGGCTGATTACATTTATTCATTCCAGCTGACGCTTTTATCCGAAGCGACTAACAATTGCTATACATGTCAGGAGCAACTAGGGATTAAATGTAGGGACACAATGGTGGATGTCTCACAGTGGGAATCGAACCCAGGTCTCCCACACCAAAGGCAAGCATCTTATCTATGCGCCATCACCACCCCTAACACGTGTTTACTGTTTACAAACAGAAACAAGTATAACTGCATTATGATTTAAAGTATGCGTATTTCTATATGTTGTTGTTTGTTAAGTTAACAACATGTGCTGCTTCCTTCTAGGCCAGGTTACCCTTATGAAAGAAGTCTCTGATCTCAACTAGCTATTTACCTGATTAAAAAAATTAAAACAAAGAAAAGAAATGGAAAAAAAAGAAATAATATGCTTTTGAAAAATATATTTTAATGTTAAAAAATATGTTTTAAAAATCATACTTCTGGAAATCAGGCTGAAACATGTGGCAATTGCATAAATAAAACTACTGAGTGGTTGCATTTCCTTTGGAAATCAAGGTCCCAGAGTCTGGAGGAAGAGAGGAGAAGCACAGAATCCACGTTGCTTGAAGTCCAGTGCAAAGTTTCCACAGTCAGTGATGGTTTGGGGTGCCATGTCATCTGCTGGTGTTGGTCCACTGTGTTTTCTGAGGTCCAAGGTCAACGCAGCCGTCTACCAGGAAGTTTTAGATCACTTCATGCTTCCTGCTGCTGACCAACTTTATGGAGATGCAAATTTCATTTTCCAACAGGACTTGGCACCTGCACACAGTGCCAAAGCTACCAGTACCTGGTTTAAGGACCATGGTATCCCTGTTCTTAATTGGCCAGCAAACTCGCCTGACCTTAACCCTATAGAAAATCTATGGGGTATTGTGAAGAGGAAGATGTGATACGCCAGACCCAACAATGCAAAAGAGCTGAAGGCCACTATCAGAGCAACCTGGGCTCTATTAACACCTGAGCAGTGCCACAGACTGATCGACTCCATGCCACGCCGCATTGCTGCAGTAATTCAGGCAAAAGGAGTCCCAACTAAGTATTGAGTGATGTACAGGCTCAAACTTTTCATGCTCATACTTTTCATGTTCATACTCATCATTCATTAGTTGTCAGTTTTAAACATCACAATTAAATGAAAAAAACATTTGAAATATATCAGTCTGTGTGTAATGAATGAATATAATATCCAAGTTTCACTTTTTGAATGGAATTACTGAAATAAATCAACTTTTTGATGAGATTCTACTTATATGACCAGCACCTGTGTGTATATATCAGAGTCCGCACGCCTCTGGAGCAACTAGGGGTTAAGTGTCTTGCTCAGGGAACCTGGGTCTCTCACGCCAAAGATATGTGTCTTAATGGAGGAGGAAAGAAAGATAGCTAGTTACAGAGAAACGCGCCAAGAAGATCTCTTTAAGTGTACAGCTTCCTGCAGCACAGTCTATTCCTTAAAATCACATACTTAATAATACCACAATAATTGCATACATTAAAAGGAAATACACATGTATATTGTATTTCATTTGATTTCTTTGTTTGATTTGTTTTAATTTGGGCATTTTAAATCTTCCATACATGACTGTGCCACACTGTGCTGGAGGGCTCTCACGTGTACTTTTGAGCCTTTTCTCTGCAGACTTTCCATAAATTTTTTGTGAAGTAATTAACTACAAATTCATCACATCATGTCAAGTCTATGAGGGTTTATTGCCGGCTCATGGTGGACATTGTTCCATCTCTTCCTCCCTGATGTTACGTACCTCCATATTCACTGTGGATGGTGGGCACAGGGTCACTGAGGGCAGAGGATGAACACTGAGGCAGCACCATGATGGCCTTTAAACGATGGACGGCGGCGTTCCTCTCATCCAGACCACAGAACGCTTCTGTCAGGACTCGCACATCTACATAGGACATGAATTCAAGATAGTCGATTGAAATGGAAATGTTCCTTCAAGGCTCAAAAAATGTCTAATACACATAATACGCATAACACACTTGCGTAAACGTTATCCTTTGTCAAGCAACAGAGCTTTTGTCCCTTTTGGACCTTTTATCACTCACTTTTGATGTCCATTTGTGTGAGTAGTTCTTGTATCTCTTCTATGTGTAAAGGTGTGTGATCAGCACCACACACCAGCACTCGGCCGGAGCGAGCAGCGGCCACGACAGCTATGTGCGCCACAGTCACTGCTGAGAAAGACCCCACCACCAGCACGTCGGCATTTTCAAACAGCAGGGGGCGTAACACGCTCACTGCCACACACACACTCCTGTCCTTCAAAGAGACACACATGCAAATGTGCACACACGTTATTTAAACTTTTTCATATTCTTAAAAGCTTGTTGTGTGATGCTCCGTAAGTAGAGGAACCAGGAGCAATTTATGATGAATGGCTGGCCAGCAAAGATTAGAAGAGTATCTTTATTTGCTTTGTTGGTGTAGTTTATTGTTTGATATATATTTTCCCCACTGAAAATGATCTAATCTGAGCTTTATAAACCAGCACTTGCACTTCTGCTTAAGTATGTAAAGAATTAGTAATGTACTAGTAATTCTACATAATTTGGACAGTACTTTTCCCACCAGTCAGTCTTGTCTTCTAAGCTTATCTTGAAAAGCATGCCCCTGAGAGAGGAAAGCATGTTTCTCATTAGTGAATTTTACCTACATTTAGCTCAATTACACACTTCACTACACACACAAATTCATGCGTACCTGTATGTAAAGTGCTTGTGTAACTGAGAGGCTGCTGTGCTGGAGCAGAGCATGTTGCTGTTGGGAGAAGACGAGTGTGTCTGGACAGAGAGGGTCTCTGCAGAACGTCGACCCCCCAAGGTCCTTCATGTTCTCCACTTCACACAAGCCAGCGCTTTGTAACGCTTCACACACTTCCTCAACACTACAGAGGAGAGGGGAGAGATTAGATTAAACATCAACACTGTCCTCCCCCACATGCAGAAGAGGATCAACAACCACAGGAGCACTTCTTACCCTCAAGCTGTAAGAATGCTGAACCTTTCGGATAGGCCCCAGTGAACTTCACTCATTATAAACCTCATACTGCAACCCCCCAGACACTTTGTTAAAGTTTAACACTATTGTTTATACTGACATCATGTGCTCCCATGCACAAGATAATCCATAACCCCTGCTGGTTTACACCCAGATAGACTAGATAATAGATTATATGTGTGGTGTCCGGAGTGTGCCACAAAGAAGAAGAAAAGGGAGCCGCTGAATGTAGAAAAATTTTTGCTCAACATGTTGTTAAATGAAGGCACAAAAAACACAAGGTTTGGACTGGCAGCTGCCCTGAAGTACAGCCTGTTTCAAGAATGGTGCTCTTCCTCAGGCAGCATCTTTTGGAGTGTGTAACCACAATAATTATAGACCTTTAGAATAAAGAATAATATTTCACAATATTTGAGCTCTGCAAAATTGAAGGCAAATAGAAAACGAGAGCAGAATAAATTTGCAAACAAATGTGAAATAAACCAATGACTGCCTGGCCTGACATGGCCCTCTTCCTGAGTGCATACCTGGTCTTGAGAGTATTGACCCATGCGTAAAGTGGTAGACGTTTTGCTCTGTGCTGTTTCATCCTGACGGGGTCAGACAGAAAACAGGAGACGCTCTGCAGATTCTGTTTCACTCTGCAGCGAGCAAGAGATGCTGCCAGCTTGGTCTTACACCTGTTATAAACAAACACACGCAGACACGTTTGTTCCTCTGACCCCGTGTGGACATCTCATTGACATAATGCATTCCCTAGCCCCTAACCCTAACCATCACAACTACATGCCTAACCTTAACCCAATTCTAACCCTATTATTCGAAGTCTTAACCTTCAAACAGCCCTTTAAACTTCTGGGATCTAGCAATTTGGTCCTCACAAAGCTGTCTGACTCCTTAACTAGAGTGGACCCTGGTTTTGGACCCCACCCACCCCTAGCCGGATTTATCATGAACATACTTCATGTCACATTTACATGTCTTCAACCTTCTGTTTTGGTGATTTCCAGTCCAGATTTAACTTTACCTGATTTGAGAACATACAGCTTGTGAAACAATTTCAAAGTTGCATTAGAAATAAACTTTTGAATGCATGACATTGAGACTTGACAGCCGCACCCACTCGCACCTCTGCAGACTGCCCTCCAGGTCCCTGACTTCCTGCAGAGGCTCCTCCCCTTCCTTTGTTGAACGTTCGCACAACAAAAACCTTCGGTCTTGGAAGTCAAACAGCATCACCATCGCCAAAGGCAACAAGTCGCCAGACTGCAAAACAACATCATCATCACCATCATCATTATTGTGTATATCATAGTCATAATCATTGTTTCATCAGACCTTTTTCACTGCAGACATTTTGACTTGTCTTTGACTTTGTTATCAGGTAAAGCCAAGGTGAAACAAATTTAGCAAGTGTCCCAGTAAGCAATGACTGCGGCCGAATAGTCTTTTTTGCTTAGGAAGGTTCCTAACTGACTGAAATGACCCGGAAGTGGCAGCCATGATTAGAGCCGGTCGAGTTCTCTAAAAGCTAAGGAAAGGTGCTTTCTTTTCAGCTTTAGCACAGGGTACAGTAGACCATCCTTTCAGAAAGGAAAGAAGATAATGCCATCCCACAATTCCAGCAGCAACATTTAAAGCGACCCAGCATTGTAGTTTCACCACGGCAGACCCACCCAAATGTAGGAACAACAGACCACCTATTTTATGCTTGACACGTGATCCATTAAAGTATAGAACTCCTTGCATGATAAGCTCCAAAACCATAAAGGGAAATAGATCAAATCCATCCAGTTAGAGTCTTGAAAAACAAGCATACTGAATTTGTAGTTTACAATATCATCATCATAACAAAATACTATACACATAAATGTGGTGGAATGCACTAAAAAGATTTATTTTCTCTACTTAAAAATTTTAAGGTCGAAGCGCCCATACCAGGAAACTCTATATAGGCTACTTACTTCTGAATATAATTTACTCTGGCCTCTTGTTTAATTCCTTATTTTTATTTAATTGTTTTAGATTGCCTTCCCCATTATATTATTCATTTCAACATTTCAATCCTATTTGTTTTGTTTTTATTTTTAACGACCATCTATTTCTTTGTTACTTCCTAGAGTAATTGATGGTTAAATGTACCCTATGTATAGAGTACACTGAAAACATCCTTCCTTAAGATTCTGTGCTGGACAGGAAACCTTACTTTTTTGTCCCTGTACTTATCTTCCATGTGTTGTAGACAATGGTTTTTAAAGCCTGGAGTAGGCCCCAAGTGCAGTCGGATTCTCTGAGCACTGCGGTTGTCTTGAGTTTTCCATCGAGGTCAAGGAAGAGCAATATTTTATTGAATTTTCGACTGCAGCCAATGTCTGCCGTGAAAAATGTCGATTATAATCGACTTCAGTGATACTGTCACCGCCCATTTCATCTAAAACCTGCATTAATATCTTCAGCCACTTGGAGGCAGCAGAAACACACTGTGAACCCGGACAATTCATCACCTTTCTAAGTTGATATGGCGAATGTGTCAGCAAACAGTTGCTTATTTATGTCCAGGAGATATGGAACAGCATTCATTAGGAGGTGTGTTTCCATCCACTTGATGAATGTAAGTCCAATTTTCACTCTCTTCTAGCTCAGTTTTTGGTCTCTACCAACTCCCGAGGGAAATATCCGGCTCTGTAACGGCTAAATTCTCTACTGTAAGTTCACCAGCTCGTCGCTAACTGTGTCTGTGTGCTGTGCTGAGCAGGTAGTGTGACACAGTGTGCTTTTAGATGGCTGCTGCATCTATGGGTTTGTCACTACAAGCTTTTACATTACATGTGAGTCACGCCATCCAAAGTATTGATTATAACATAACTACCTTTTGGAAAACTAATGATAAGCAGATTGTTTTCTCACACTTCCCTTTCTATGTTTTATAGCCACGTACACACTATCCTTTGTGTGCGCAGGAGGTTGAATATGTACGTTGCAGTAAAGAGGTGTGTGGAATTACAAAGAGCTGTGTGGCAGCTTTTATAGTCCTACTTGCAACCTAATGACTTGTCAGACTATTCTCTGTTTCACCCATCCCTCCTTAAAGTCATCCTTTACACACACACACACACACACACACACACACATACACACGCACACGCACACACACACGCACGCGCGCACACACATTCACATGCATAGGCGTGTTTCTTTGTCCATGTATGTGCCATTTCACAGTGTTTTATAGTGCCATTTACAGTCTCCCAGTTGGAGAGTGTGTCTGCCTCTCTCCTATGTACATCATTTGCCACCTATAACCAGCCAGACTAGGTACACATCTGAATACAAATGGGCTTTAACTGCATCCCCCTCCCCATCACCACGATTATACCATACTCTGATGGAGTACGTTCATATGGACAGAGGGGAGGCAAGATTCTTTATTTGAAGACAGAAAACTCCTAGACAGTTTAACCAACGTTGAGTTGAGTGCTGAAGTGTTTTTAATCAGTTTTGAGTTTGTGACCGCTCATGTCAAACCTGGTGGGACTCACAATATGCTGAGAAGTGTGGAAGCAGCTGTCCGTAATGATGTCCTCCAGTAAATCTCGGTCTAGGATAAAAACAATGTCAGTATCAAAACATCAGCTGGATTTCATACAAGACACTCTAAAGCTAATGAAGAGAAAATGTAAAGCCTCGGTTAAACCAAATTAGACATCTCTGAGATTTCTGCATCCACACCAGTAGAATCAAAGTAAAATGCAATTTTATTCGTGGTTCTTGTTTCTTAAAAGTTTGGATGGCACAATTTAATCTTTTTTTAACGTGTTTTTCTTACTCCAGATAATCCATAGACCTTCACCCGTATTCATAGGCACTATTTCTAAGTAGAAATTAGATCCAGTGAAAACCTGTTTACAGCAAAGTCTGACGATTGTTTGGGGAAACAAGGACACATTGTTTCTGTCAAGAGATGCTGCTGCTGAATCTTTTAAAACAGCATTTTTTGACTTTTTATGGGCACTTTGGGGCAGTAGAACAACTACCAGACACGTAGCAACATTATCACTCATTTGGAGTCATGTTTCTGATCATCTGACTTATTTAGGGCCAATATTCACTCTGTTTTACCTCTGTTTTTGGTCTCCACCAGTTTTGCTTCCGCTGCTAATTGCTCCACTGTGTTTACAAGCTAGTCGCTAACTTTGTCTGTAAACCATTTGCTGGTTGTGTACAGTGTATTTATCAGAGCTTTTTTTTTTGCTGAAAACAGCTGCCTGCTGCTGCTGGAAATAAGGTTGGTGAGAGCGGTGAACCAAAACAGTAAATTTGCAGGTCATAAAACCAATACATTGAGATGAAAGATGTCAAAATGCTCCATAAAGCTGGGGGTAACAGCAGAGTAAAATAATCATTCTCTGTGGGCTCATCACTAATATATATCAGTACAGCCTTAAATATGATTTTTTCCCACTGCTTTCAGCAAACACAGACCTACAAGTCCATTCAAGTACATCGTACTGAGGAAGAGGCAGACATCTCAGAGAGCAATGTCTCCACACCTGGACAAAGAAAAGCGAAACTATTTTCATAGCACCCCCCACATGTGCGGTGAAATACTGAATGTAAAACAGTGTGTGCTCACTGTATGAGTGTGTACGTGTGTGTGTGTGTGTGTGTGTGTGTGTGTGTGTGTGTGTGTCCATGGCATGCACTCCCTTATCACCTCCCATACAGACATCTGCTGTAACTCCGGCTCAAGTAATTTGCAGTCACATGGAGAAATGAAATGTATGACTATATATTATTTAATCTACAGGCTACAGTTGAAGCTGCTATTCAAAAGTGAATATTGGAGTTGAAACACGCTGCAGCTTCACTGCTATTCATTACAGAGATAAGGCCTCCTTATAAGAGGAAGGTGAGGTGCAGACGTTGCAGTAGATCAAATTAATTTCTCCCTGACTTTATGTTTAACCATCAGTCCGTCCTCACCAGGCAGGGTTTGTGGTTCCACTTAAATCTCGGCTTGTTTAAAGGTACGCTAAGAGTTTCCACAACTGCGGAAAACCATATGAGAAACTTCAGTAATCCATACATTTGAGTGTGTTGAAGGCGAGCTGGTAGGCCTGTCTCTCTGTGGTTTTGTCGCCGCTCTTTGGTAGTGGTGCGTCTGTCTTCTTCCCATAATGCAGACGTTGTTGCGTGACTGTCTTCTCTGTTCGCAGCTGCTGGAAAATGGCTGCTGCTTGCAAGTAGGTCTGATCTGATGGAGGGGAGTCTGCCGGAAGAGGGATTGATGGAAAATTATTGAAGTTTATGGGAATGTTAAAGCAGATTGTTTTTTGACAATTGGAGAGAGGAGAACCAAAACAGTAAAACGTTTAGAGATTGGTCATTTGTGTTTTTCACAGCTTACATTTTATCCTGAACTCAGTTTCACATTTTGAATGGGTGTTTTTTTTGTTTTGGCTTCAACTGGTGCGTACAGCTCAGCTATAGGTGGCCACAACCTGACGCCACATAAGTATATTTGAGAGCCTTGTCTTTTCACAATAAAAGCCTTCACATTGTCCAGGAATAAAGAGCTGCTTTTACCATCACTCAGCATGTTTGATCAGTGTACAGCCACACTTCTCTTAATGGTTGCTTAATGTAGTTTGAATATTAAGAACACTGTACCAGAAAAGAGGGTTGAATACTTATGAATGTGATTAAATATCCTCAGTAGGAGATAAAATATTGATTGAGAGTTGCATTTCATCTTGTGAAGGTAATGATAAATGAAGAGGAGGAAGAGGAGCTAGGAATGAGGCGGGCTCCATGTTGGTCTATTGGCTGTGCTCTTGATGTGAGCTGAGGATTTCCTCCGTCACAGAGCTCGTATTCACATCCTCGCTGGAGCCCACTGTAAGAGAGGGGAAAAGTGTGTGTAGCTCCGATTACACACACACACACACACACACATAAAACAAACACAACAGCAGCATAGAGACCTTGCCTTTGTCTGCCATGATCACAGCAACAAAATCAAACACTTGTCCAACCCTTCTGAGAACAATTTTGAGCGTATCTCTCACATTTATGTCTCTTTCTCTTTCACACTCCTGCCTGTTCACCCAACTAGCATCTAAACAGACACAAACATTGTTTGTTTATAGAGTTGAACCTGAGCTGTGCAAATGTAAATAAGACGTGTAGTGTTAGTCATGGCTGACATGTGATCCATCTTCCAGTTTCTGTAAATGTGAGTAGGACGCGGTGGGTAATTGGGCTCCTCCTGGTGCAATTAGGCGGCAGGTCAGATACATCAGCATGAATAAATAATGGGCTGCTGTCCGACCCTGGACAAAGGTCCACCTCTCACTGACCTGCTTAAGTCATCTCTATGCAACTGCTTCACACACACACACACACACACACACACACACACACACACACACACACACACACACACACACACACACACCGAACACACACGTGTTCGGATGACATCTCTTGACTTGACAAGGAGAATTGGCACATAAGGATTAACACCCAAAGGTGCAGGGACCACTAGCCTCTAATTAAACTGGATTAATAGAGAGAAACACAGACAGTGTAATCGGCTTTTACAGCGCTCATCAATGTTTAAGCACAAAGTCTGACTGGACCAGAAATGCGCAACGTGTCCAATAAGGCCATCAGGGCAAATGGAATAAATTAATGAATATCAAACAGCAGTGATTTAATGAGTGTGAAGCAGTTTCCTGTCCTCCGCAGGAGAAAGTCCACTTTAGAAGAGGTGGACAGGACGAAAAGGCTACAGCAGCTTAGTGTAATCTGCATAGACGATGATGGGCTGTTTAAAATTGCATAGCAGATCTTACCTTTGTCATTCAGAATCCTCCTCGCGGGAGCAACGCAGCTCATCGTCTCAGAGAAATGCAGCCTGAGCGACTATTAACTATCAACCACAAACGGGTATTTTCTGCTCTAAAGGTCGTCTCCTGCTCTGCCTTAGGTGCCATATATAGTGTCCCAGTGAGCTGGTGCATACTCACTACCTCTTTGTCACGCCTGGTTCTGTTCTGGAGCTTGCCGCCTCCTATCCTGAGTTTGAAACACCATGGCAACAATATGATAATGAAGAAGGCCTTTCCCCTCTGTGACAGTAAAATACATAATATACTCTGTATAAGACAACTTTTAACATTTAGACATCACCATCATGTATCATCAGTGCAAGACCTCCTGTAAAGACTTGCTCTTTCATTTTTGGATCCATTTATGAGGAAAAACACAAAAGGATCAAACTTAGCACCTGCTCTGAGAGGCAGTTAAAGAAAAGCTACGCGTGTATGTGAGTATATGTGTATGTTGGAGTAATGTGTTGTCATATACATCAAATAGCATGTGATGCCAGTACACAGTACCATGTCTGACCAGTTGGACTTGTTGTAAACTTTATTCATACTGCGCCTTCTCTTCATGAATGACAGCTGGGAGGCATCAGGCCGGCGCATCAGACTGAGACTGCCCCCTGCTGGACACTGCAGCGCTTCACACAGCAAGTCTGTCTGGAATGTACCTAAGTACATTTACTCCAGTAACAAAGTATGAATTCGAGGTACTTGTACTTTACTTGAGTATTACCATTCTATGCAACTTTATACTTCTACTCCACTACATTTCCCTGACAGCTTTAGTTACTAGTTGCTTTTCAGATTCCAATTTTGCATACCCTTTACATCTCTTTACACGCAGAGTCTAAAAGAAAGTTTAAAAACGGGTTGTGCATCCTTAGTTTAAACAAAACGACTCTTTCTGCAACAAAAAAGGCCAAATAAGTTGTTATTTGTGACCTCTTGCGCTATATAGTTTCCCCTCTGAATAAAGGTTTTCCCATTTAGCCATGAAAAAAACCTTAATCAACCTAATGCTAAATCTAAACACTTTCTGCAAAACACTTGGACATGCAGTATGTTACATGTATCTTTATCCGTCGCCCCATTCTGCACTATGACTGTTTGGCTGTCAGCACTGTGTGTCAGTCAATGCGCTGGCAGTTTATGCATCATGAAAACACACTTTTTGACACGTTGTGACATGGTTAGCTCAACTAACCGTATTTTATTTTCCAACATTGAAAGGTATTTACCATTGAATGTATTTGTTGTTAAGAAATCAAGCTGATTTCTAGCTTTTAGAAACAGTTGCTAATACTCTGTATAAATAATGACTGTCTTGAGAATTCACTGGGGATCTTCCTTTAAATATACAGTATACTGTAAATCAAAATGATGTAATGTCTGCATCAGACCAGCAGAGGGAGACATTTTATTGTGTTATGCCGGAGATGCAGTGCAGCCTTATTCCTGCAGTTTGTGTGACCCATTTCAAAGCCACTTTCTGGTTTGTGTTTTTGATCTGAGTGCTTGACCATTAAGAATATATCAACCTGACTTTTCATATCAGTCTCTCCACTGCATGAACAGGGTGCAGACTAACCTCTGCACCCACACAAGCAGAGCTGAACCCAGAAGCAATGGACCATGAAGGATAACACAAAGGTTTTTGGGTATTTTTTGTAGCTTACTTGGTACACTTCAGAACTTGCCAGAAAAAAGGCAGGGGGAGGGGGGAGTTTATCAGTGTGTGTGGAAAAACCTCAGTGAGCTTTCTGGGGCCAAATGAGCCTCACTTCTCCACGGGTGAGAGTACAGCTGGAGAGATTATCCCATCCAACACGCGTCATCAATGTCGCCTCACAACAGGGCTCCACTTGCTGTGTGTGTGTGTGTGTGTGTAATGGCGTATTCAATAATCGGCCCAGTTGGAGACGGCGGGTCGTGCGGCCATAAGCCGACCTGGAATTTTCTCAATAAAGGTCTAATCTTTACGGGAAGCTGTACAGTGCTGGAAGGAGTTTCTCTTCTCTCTTTAATCAATTTACCTTCACAAACTAACACCACTCAGTCACATTCAGTATTTACTTTTTTTTTTTTACGTACGTGTGTGTGTGTTGTCTACTTGAGTGACCTTGAGTTGAGCTCTACAGCAAAAAAATGGCCAGGTATCCTGCACTATGTGAGCAAAAGTATATGGACACCCAAACATTACTGAACAGCTCATTGCAAATCCATCTGCATTAATAAGCTGCCAAACAGCTTAAGCTATACAGCTCTGGGTCTTCTGTCTTCTCTGAGATTTGCTCCCTTTTGGCCACCATTACTGAGGTTGGGCAATAACGTCCGGCTCGCAGTTGATGTTCCAGTTCATCTCAAAGGTGTAAGATGTTGTTGGGGTCAAGGCTCTGTGCAGGACAGTCAAGTTCTTTTCTTTATGGGCCCAAATAGCGAAATGTCCAGTTTTAAAGGACTGGGGAGAATGTGGTGGTAGAGATAGCATCCTGTGAGTCAATGCTCAGGGGAATATAACGAGGTTTGGAAGATGGGACTTCCTCCTGGGACCATCTAAAAAGAAAATACCTGTGAATAGTGTCTGTTTATATTTCAAGCTAAGAACGTCATCTGAATGTGACAGGTTACTTTTTTATTTTAGTGTGGACTGGGTCTCTCTCTCTTTTATATTTTTATTCACTGAACTTCTTGAAATTCTTTATTTTCTACCCCATGCCATTTATTGTTATAGTTTGCACTTGTTGTCATGTACCAAACCCTTTCTTTAAAATCAATAAAAACTCAACTGTCTACAACATTGTTAACAAAAAAGGCAAAAAACAACTAAGCCTACAGGCCAAACCTTGGAAAATAGCCTGTACATGGACAGGGGTGTCCTCATACTTTTAGCCACACAGTGTCTTTGATGTCGTTGTGTGTGTGAGAGAGAGACTTAGTGGAGCTCATCAGGTTAGGTTTGATATCTCTCACTCATCAAGACCCAATTAGAATCTATTAGACCCACATCTCTGTCTCTCTCTTACACACACGCATGCACAGACGCACACACACACACACACACACACACACACACACACACACACACTTCATATATGTATATTGACATAATGCATTCCCTAGCTCTTTACCCTAACCTTAACCCAACTGTAACCTGAACACTAAAACCATGGACATACGGGACAAAAACATGAAACACACTCTCCTACATAAGGCTAGGCTTTAACTATTGTAGCAAAGTGGAGAATGCTGCTTTTGTGTACAAGTGCAAGGTCAGAACTTGACAAGGACGACGTTGTCGCTACATCACAGCCAAGTGTATAAATGATCTTGAGAGACAGGGAGAGAGAGAGAGAGAAAAGTAAATGACACAGTCTAGCAGATTAAAAACAACAAGACCCACAGCAAGGCCACAAACATCGATTACAAGCCCACACACTTGATACAATCTGACATCATAAATCCAGTTTGCCAGCAGATACAAAAGTAACATGACCCAAGTTTGCCTCTTTTCTCAGCTTTTCCTCGCAGCGTGTGATGGCTCGATTGGGCCCACTTGTTCCAGGTGAATAGAAACACGGCTCTGTCTCTTTGTGTGTCTTTGTGTCAGCCCTTCGGAGCAGCAGTGGAGTGTTTTCCTGGGAATCTCTGCTGTCTGTGTCTCAGGTCTCTCTGTCCATTGTGTAGCAACCAGGGCAGGGTCTGAGCTGCTTATTGTGGGAAGACTTTGCTTTTGTTTACACGCTATGAAAAGACTGCATGTGTACGTCTGCAGGTCTCTGTGTTTATATGTAAATTAAACGTGCATGAAGCTATCATTAGTGCATAGTTGCAGTTTATTACAATTGGGCCCTTTTTTAATTAGTTAAATAAATTATGGACTAAATTAAACTATCAAAGGAATAGTTTAATATTTTGGGAAATACATTATTTGCTTTTTTGCTGAAGAGATATCACCCAACATCTGGAGTCTTGTTGTGAACCGATGTTACTGCACCAGACCATGAAATAGTTTGGCACATCCTTCAGTTTTTTTAAACAAACAAGCTGCAAAGTGTTAATTAGTTAGCTTTAGAGGTGCTGGTAGACAAGTATGTTCACCTTTAAACGGAGCTCGCTCTTTCCCCCCGCTTCCAGTTTTTATGCTAAGCTAAGCGTCTGCTGGTAGTACCTTCATATTTATTGTACAGACACATGAGTGGTATTGATCTTCTCATCTACTGTACTTCTCATGAATAACTGTTTTTCTTAAAATGTCCAGCTATTCCTTTAATGGCTTTATACCCACCAAAGTAATTGCCAGAGATCTTGGCCAATCGCAACATCACTAAAAAGGAGTCTGGCAGGGCAACAAACAATGAAAAATGTATTACCCACACTGTCCGTCGGAAACATGCATCACAGGTTACAGATGGACTTTGCGGTTAAACTTTGACCTGCCGTAACTGCAGCAGTTTTCCTCTGCAGTCAACATCAAACAAATAAAACGGTTTAGATAAGGTGCCATGTTTCCAGATGTATGCAGTGACTTTGGTGAGTACAATCATAATCAACAGAAGCAATTGGTCTTAACTACAAAAGTAGGTTTTGAGGTGTAATAAACCAGAATTATCCGTTAGCTTGGTTTTGTTTCTGATGAACACATAGGATTTTCCCATTTATTTATTGTTGTATGTAAGCTAATTTAATTACTTTTGATGATGTGTGTACTCATAAATGAACAAATGAAAAATCTGTTGCTTTTTGGCGACCTCATACTGAGCCAGGACGTGTGTATAGAAACTCCAGTCAATAAAACAATCATAGATGTTTTAACAATCCTGTCCCTTCCCAGAAAATACAATTACCTTTATCTCTACAACTGATATCCCCTTGGTTTGTGAATGATCCCTCCCTTCATTAATCATCCATGACACAACCAGTTGTTTCAACAGGAAACAGTACAAAAAAAGCGTGACTTCATTACTGACTGCACACAAACACTATGTAGATGAAATGTAGTCTTGCTCCAACTTTTATGTGTCTATTATGTTAAAAACTACATGCAAGCTGTAGTATTTTTAACACACGTCCAATGAAGTATGACATACAAAAACATCCTGTTGGTGGTTTGTTTAAAGGTTTTCAGTACAAACAAGCGCTGATATGTGACTTAGCCCACACAGTTACTGTAGGCCTGTATTACACTGAACCAGAACTAAACACATAGTCAAGAAAAATCTTACGTTACTGTTAAATGTTTCTGTTGAACCAGTGCATCAGATGTCTCGTGTCAAACTTATCGTAGTGTCAGTGTTTTTTTTAGAACTTAGTGCAGAGGACTTTCAAAAGGCTGCACTGTAAACTGTAACTGTAAACACTGTATAAACATGCAACAATAACTTAACTTAAAAGAAACTCTGATATTCACTGTGATGGATTAAACCTAAGCAAGTCTCTGCACGTGCATTTTCATACCACTAAGAAAATTATTGAATACCAGGAGCACGTCGGTCTATCTTTGATAACTGTCAGCAGTAACAATGAGTAAATGTGAGTTGTAAATAAGATAAAATATAGTAAAACACTGGATATTGTTGTTCCGCACATGTAAATAGGCCCCTGCAAGCTGGGGGCCGTGGATGTTGAGTTGACTTAAAGTTGCATGAATGTGATGTGAAGGCTATTTTGCTTATATGAATCGTGTGTATTTTAATCGCCTGTATTGTTAATGTTTTATAGAAATGAAATCCAATTTTGCTGAAGTGGGGCGGCATTAAGTTTTCTTTTGCTTCTGGGGGGGGGGGGTGACTGAAAACGACTGGCCTACACACTGTTACCCCATAATCTAATAATGATGACGCAAATAAACAACTATACTGCTTCCACCTGTGAAAATAAAGTAAGAAAAGTTACGTGTGAAAGATTTTCCATGATGTGTTTAGATTACTAGAAGGTCAGCTGTGAACTGGGCGGCCTCCCTCTAACATGTACAGATATTAAAACTTAACTATAAATGTTTCTGCACACGTTATTCAGGGCTTGTGCGTTCTGTTAAGTAAGCATTAAAGTGAAATGTATTGAGCAACACGTCCAACGGCCTTGGCCTCCTCCCAGCCAGAGCTGAGCTGCTGTGTTGAAACGTTATTTCTCTGTGTGAGCACGTCTGACTCAATCTCAGTTTCCTACACACACACACAAACTCGCAAGTTCCCTACTGTGTGTGCAGTATGTGCGGAGACTTTATCTGAATGTATGCTGGTGTGTTACTGTTAGTGTGTGTGTTGTTACTCTAAACAGAAATCCAGCTTCCTCACTTCTCTCTTCTGTGTGTCAGTTTGGCTGACTACAGTACAGCTCTCTCTCTCTGTCTCTCTCTTTCAGATCAAATCAAATCACCTATATTGGCAGAGCAGAAACCTATATTGCCAATGCAGGAGCCTACAGAAGATTATTACCTCTCTCTCTGTCTGTGTCCCATTGACAACTGAAGACAACATACTCACCAGGACCTGATATCAGGAAGAAGGAAGTGCAAGGAATTCAGGTAGGCAAACACACACAATGTTGAATGAATGGTGAATGCTGGAGATCTGAAGGGTTGAAACTGCTGTACATGATCAAACAAGTATATGACATTGTCAGAAGTGAGGAATAATAAATAGTGGGTGGGGAGAGAAAGAGGGAAAGAAATATGGAGGAGGAGAATAAGAGACACCAGGGGATCCAGGATTAGCGGTGTAACTGTAGGCCTACGTGCATCCGTCCTGAAGTTTGCTACAGGAGGTAGCACCGTTAGGTTTGGTAGGCGACTCCCTCGGTTCGGGACGTCATGTGACCCAAACAATTAGGCTACTGTCAAAATAGTCTAATACTGTCACGTGCACACGTGAGTTTTTTTCTCGGAAAGTTTTGGCAGTGCACCAGTTGCTGTCATATCAATCAGCTGTAGGCTTTAGCCTGGTTAGACAAGTTCTTGCAGTTTCGCTGCCTCCACATGGCAAAGACAAATAAGAGACCTCTGCAACCTGTTGTACCAGCTGGAAGTCCAGACTTAGCCTAGTTACAAGGTAAATTATTGCTAAGTTGTATTACAAAAATAAAAGCTATTGCAGTAACTCTGTGTAGGCTACACACGCCCAAGTGTAACGTTAACGTCTAAAATGTCACAGAATTAGCCTAGAATGGAAAAACTGCAGTTTATCAGCTCCACAGCATCATTTTTCAACACAGTATTCCAGGAGAGACCTTATTGACTGATATGATATTTCAATAGCAATCTAATTTTACTACAATGTGCACAAATTAGAGCCTTACCCCAGATTTGTTTTTGAAAATGCATTTCCCACAATTCAATGATTTTTATATAGCCTATGTAAATTCGCACATTGAGAATGTATACGCTACTTTTGACGACTACATTGACCATTTGAATTCACATTTAAAAGAATAGTGTGTGATTTCTCTGAGATAGTGGCCGCCACACCATTTGTTTTTGGTCACATGCGTACTGTTTGCTGACTTTAAACATACCAATTAGACAACTGCACTGTGACCAGATAGGCAATTATTCTCCCAGAAGAATAATGACTGACCCTGATGATCGTTTTAATTTGGATAATCTGCTGTTATTACTAGTATTATTTACAGTGGACACAAAGGCCTAGGTTAAAACTTATGTGATCAAGCTGTTTAGTCTCAGATTCCAATTTCTCACCTGATTGTCTGTATCTCCAGAGCATGATGTTCCTGTCTGACCACTGCTTTCAGTATGCCTCTCCCTGCCCCTGTGCTGCCTGCATTGTGACCAGAAACCATTACGTTAGGACTTGCTGTTCTACCACTGGCTCGATTGGTTAGTGTGTTTATGTTGTTGTGTGACATAGGTGTTTTAAAGGGTTAGTTCGAACTAACGTGATAACTGACTGAGCCAGTGGGAGACCAGCAACTCCCGTGTTCTGCGAGGTTAAGCTATTGTTTCTGTCAAAGGAGTCAGGTGGCTTTGCAGAGAACATAGATTCAGTTCCCCTGTCAGAAAGGGATGTCTGATAGTAAGGTAAAGTTGTGAAAATATTTTAAATAATTCTACACCTAATTCATAATCACTGACATTTGGGGTATTTATTATTTCTTAATGGCAATATGTCTTAATTTGAGTGCCTTAACTGTTACAGTAAGAATTATTTTTATTTAATTTATGACACACTTTTGAATGTTTTTTTTGTTTTCCCTGCTGTACCAAACTGTGACCCCAAAACCAAGGTACACAACGGTGTAGCCTACCATCACACCCCTAAATCTTCACTGTTATACTTTCACTTCAGGTTCAGAGCAGCAACCTCAATATCAAAAGTGAGAAACTGTTTATATTAGACATTGAACGTTTCAGATTTCCCCTCCGGCAGTGTGTCATCTACATGCTGACAGTTAAACACAAAAAATCTAAGCGAGTGAGTTGTTATTATTGAAAGTTGTAATTACAGAGGGATCTGCATACGTCAAGGAGTGAACACTTATAGCGTAAAGACAGCGTGTCATCGTGACATCAGGGGTGTTTACATTTGTGAAAGGGGCAAAAAGCTTGCCTGTGTTTGATCATCGGTAATAAGCATGCGGTGGACGTGATTGGTCATGCGGTGTGAGGGTATGAACAAGGTGTGCAGGAAACTCCTTTAGAGGAATGCTGCTGTAGCTGAAATGATTCAGGTCTGGCTGTTTGCGCGCACACAAAACACACGCACACACATAGAAAAACACAGATTGGCTAGGGCAACTGGAGGATAGCATTTCCTATCCGGAATGATAGGAGGGAGGGAGGGAGGGAGGTGTGTTGGGGGTTTGGGCAGTCAGATTCTGGTTTGGTGAGTTTCAGGAGCAGGTAGTGTGTACACCATACACATGCAAGAGAGAGAGAGAGACAGGAAGAGAGAGAGAGAGATTTTCTGAAATGAAAAGAGACGGAAGAGGAGACTAAACACTTGCGAGGAGGTCTTTGGAGGGTTTAGGTGTCGGACGGTGAAAGCTCCATCAGAAGCAGCTTCCCTCAGCTTCATGCAGCCTTGACTGGAGCGACGCGTCAGCTATGGTGTGCTTTAAGGAAGACAGGTTATTGTTTGTTGTCGGGTGGAGAGGGTATTCTCTGATGTGTTGCCTGGGATCATTAGTGCGCTGGTGTGTGTGCATTCAGAACTTTTTCCTTTCTTTTCCTCTCCCTCCCTCCCTCGCTCGCCTCTCTCCCCCTCCTCGCTTCTGAGGAATGTGGGGCTTATGTCAGTGAGAGTCAGGTACAGACTCACTAATTACCACTGCCATTCCTGCCTCCATCTCTCCTTCCCTCCCCCTTTCTCTCTCTAGCTCTTTTCTTCATCTGCGCCACCTTCAGCGCTCCCTCACTCTCCTCTCGCCTCCGCTACGAGACCTTGTGTGCCCCCCCCCCACACACACACACAATTTTACCCGCCGCCCCTCCTCTCTCTTCTCTCGTCTCCTGCTGTTGCGTCTACAAGCGCTGTCGTGACTGGGGCAGAGGAGAGGACAAACAGAGAGGATCTGAGTCAGAATCCAAAAAACACCAAAAGGAGAACAGAAACTCTGACTTGTCCTCTCTGTCTCTCAGTGTGTGTGCAGTGTGTGCACTAGATGCGTCTGCAATAACTTCTGATTGTGCTTTGGGGGACCTGTCATTGAAGGCAGGAGGCGTCTTGACAGCGAACAAGAGGCAGCAGAGAACCTGACAGGCAGCACAAAGGCGGAGAGGAAGAGAAAGGGAAGATGAGAAAGTGACAAGCTGGATCCTTGCTTTTGAACGGCGGCACAAGAACCTACAGCGACACAGTGACTACACATCCCATCATCCTACAGGTTGGCCATGAACCCGTCATGTGTTACTTTTTGTCTCTCCTTTCTGTCTGTTTCTCATTTTAATCTTAAACTTTTGACAGTTCTGCTTTAAGTAAAGTGTTTTCTCACCTGGAGGACTAAGAACACACACACGCGCACAGTGGGTATCTGGAAGGACATTTCTACAGCTGGTCCAGTGTTCACACTGACCCAGCTGACAGCTATAACCTTCACTACAAGGTTATGGGACAGGGACTCGATGTTTATTTGTATGGTGATGTGTGTGTGTTTGATCATTTGCTATCGAGTCATTGTGTGTATGCGCGTGTGTGCGTGCATGTGTTTTTTAGAAACTGGTTGAGCGGGGTGCAAGTTAGCCTTGGGTATCCTGTTGTGCAAACGAGATTTAGTTTTGTGAGCATGTACGTGTGAGCGCATTTGTGTGCATTTACAGTATTTGTGTCCGTGTCCAGTCCTCTGACAGTCAGCCTAGACACTACTTTACAATATCTACCAGATTATTAGATAGAAGTGTCATTTCTTCAACTGTTTGGCGACCGCTGATGTTTTGAAGGTGCTCATGTGTGTCTCTACAGACTCATTATATTGTGGATAAGTGTTCTCTTTCTAAAACATTTTACAGTTTTAAAATATTATATTATTTAAACCAATTTGCAGTTTTCCACAAAAAAAAAATTAGGAGCCAAACTTTTTTAAATCTAACAATATTTTTTAAATTTCAAAAATACAAAATAAGCTGTAGTAATGTAATCTGGAGAGGACTTATTTTATGTAAAATTATGCTCTATATAGCTGTAACGTGAGACAAAAGTTATAGTTTCACTTACTGTTACTCTCAATAACTTACTGTTTCCTGACAATCACATGGAGATGGAGGACAGGGACGTGCAGTGTGACAACTGTAACACACTCCTCAGTAAGTATGCGGATGTGTGTGTGTGACGTGTGTCCTCCATTGCAAAAAGGTGGCTGGCTTCCTTGTGAATACTGTAAATACTTCCACGAGTTTTAAGGTGTGGTAAAAGTGTGAGTGTGTCAAAGTGCTGGTCAAACCTGATGAAGTGGTGACACTCAGTTTCTTCTTCCAACTGCCTCAGACTATCCCAGTTAAATGTTTAGTGACAAATGTTTAGTATATGATGATAACTGTTCAAATCGACATACGCATGTGTGTTTGACAGTGGCTTTGGTTTCATTGCTGATTGTGCAAGAGGGTTCAAGGGGTGAACCATTTTTTCAGAATGATACTCATCTCTCAGCCATAGCTCTCAGCCCACTGTATCACATTCCACAATTGCAAAAAGGGACAAATAGTTATCCAAGACAGGAATTTATAACTAGACATTGACTGCTAGCGTGACCTTAGTGGTATCGTGTTTGGGCCCGCTCTACTTTCAGCAAGTCAATCAACATTGGAGAAACAGAGGGTGACAGAAAGAAAAATATAAGATCTCTTTTGTTTTTCAACCTGACAAAAGTTAAGCTGATTTTTTTAAAAGCAGGAAGCTGACGACAAATTATTATTCAGAAAACCTCAAGCTAAAGGAAGAGAAACAGCTTAAACGGCATGAATTGTCCACACACAGTAAATGGTCGTGTCACATGACTGTCACATGATCATCTCATGCTCATGAGAGGGAAGCACAGATTCATTTGTGTGTGTGTGTGTGTGTGTGTGTGTGTGTGACAAAGCCATAAGCCTAATCCACCAACACTGAAGCAGAAATGTAAAGCTGCAGCGTAAAGAGACAAATGCAGCTGATAGAGAGAGAGAGAGAGAGAGAGAGAGAGAGTGAGAGGGGAACCTGTAGCACTATTGTGTTGTTTATGAAACACCTGTAACAAGATCTGATCACCCGCTCTCTCCCTCTCGCCCCTCTCTCCTTCTGTTTGTTACAAACACGCATACCTGGAAAGCACAATGACCACATTCTTCCCCTCATTCCCCCCTCCCATTAGCTCCCTTCTGATCGGCAGCGAGACGAGGGGGAAGCTGAAACAGGTAGAAATTAGGGTAACACATACAGGAGAGGAGGAAATAAAGGAGCCGTTCACTGGAGAAAAGTGAAAGATATTTAAATGCAAGCACTAAAAGGCAGAATGAACACTAAAAGTCTTGGACCAGCAGGTACTAGTTTGGAGCTCTTCCTCAGATGGCAAAGATAAACAATGTAATGTAGAAAAAAGGAACTGCATAAAGAGAGTCAGGGTGTTTATTAGGTCCGGTAACAACAGTCAGCTTTCCTTTATCTCCTCAAGATAAATTGTTGGCTCCCCTAACTACAAAAACTCTCTATCAACAAGTCCTTCTTATTAAACGTCAAAAATGACCTCCTAAACGACATATACAACCATTTTTTGATGGTACGTCTCTACAACGACAGCGTTATTTATATTGCGTCTTCCAAATTTTTTTTACAAATTTCTTTAGGAATAATAAATCTGTTTAATCATCTAACAATGTTATTGTTAAAGTTTGGTTAGGTTCAGGTACAAAAATGGTTTGGGTAGGTTAAGGAAAAAATCATGGTTTGGGTTCAAATGACTGCTTTGTTAATGTTTGGGAATGACCATGTTCTCCGTTAAAAGAAACCAGCATTGACTGTTGGTAGGAACCAAACAGTGCCCTCCCTTGTTTAAGTGCTACGTTTTGTTGACCCATCAGAATAACCTCAAGCTGTATCAAGCTGTCGTGCTATTTTGGTTTAATTTGTTAGCAAGTCCTCAATAATTGTTAAAAATGACCGTAATGAGACTGATTCATATTATTGTTGTCTGATCTTCCGCCTTTATGTTAAAAGCTTGGTCAAGTTTAGGCAACTGTTGGCAGTAAAACGGTCTCAAAGACTCGGTCATGTCAAAGTCACACGCTTTATTGACCAAACCACCAACACCAACCTCCTTCCTTAATCGGTATAATGACGTCACGCTACCTCTGCCTTTGCTCCTGACAGACAACAGTCATTATTGACACACCACAAGACCACAAGAGGTCCTCAATTGATATGTCATTTTTGAAAAGATGACCAATGCGGTTTTCTGTTAAGGACAGCCTCCAATTTGTCCAGGTTTTGAGATATCTTGAGATTGTTTACCTCCTCCACAATACAGTTGGGACTGAATATAATTTTGTTGAAAAATGAAACATCTCTTCCCAGAATCATTGCCCATAGATCCAACCCTGTCTCATAGAAATTACCTTTATATCAAGCTAACAGCAAATACGTATCCTGGCGGAAGCATATTTCCGCCAGGATTATTTTTTTTAATCAACATGAGAAAACACTGTTAATTAACAGCAAAAATGTTTATGTTGAATTGAATACTGCAAAAGTCTAAAATCTCTTGAAGCACACGTTTTTATGTTACTGACATGAATCCAAAACCACGGTCTTTTTATTAGCCTGTTGCCTAAATCTAACCTTTTACACACATCCATCCACCCGAGTGCCTGCCTATGACTGCCATGTTGGACGCAGATGTGGTGTAATTGGGAAAAGAAATTATTACTGTATTAATGTAATTTCTTGGAGACAGGGTTGGACAGACCTCACTGTAAACCGTTGCCATAGGGACTATTTCTTTAGTTGAAAGTAGTTCCAGAGTAAGAGGGGGAGTATTAAATGTCATTCTTATCAAATTTCAAGTCCCATTCGAACAGAGATTTCAAAACCAAAACTACCTTTGTTTGTAATGAGAGCAAGCCGATGAGATGAGACATTGTGCAACTATCCTTCTTTCTGAGAACGTGGCAGGAACGATGCACACTGTTGAGTGTGTAAACAGGTGCCATCCACTCACTGTGAAAGGCTGGATCAACACTCCACTGACTCCCCCCTTTTCCTTACACCCCCGCCTCCGCCTTTCAACCTTTTCACCCCTCTGTAACCTCTCCCAACCCCCCAAGCCCCCCCCCACCCCCATGTGGAGGCACTGCTGAACCCTCCGTCCTCTCCTCCGATCCCGCTCGCCTCCCTCCTTCCTTCCCTCCTCTGTCCTTCAACCTGCTCATACGCTAATGCAGTTATTTTTCTTCATTTCACTCCTAGTTCGAGTGAGGACATAGGTATATTAAAGGACAGGCTTTTTCAAGACTTTAAACAATACTTACATGCCCAGACTGTGTGTACATTAAACAAATTATTTATTGCTGTAATTGTCCATGAAGAGATGCCTTCCTAATGTAATACCAGTTTGAGTGATGGGGAACAAAATCCACGGTGTAGAACCAGGACACTTTCATTGGAATTTCTTCTTCATGGCTGGTATGGACAAGAGGAACAATTACAGCGACTAATAATTATTTTAATGTACATTTAATGTACATTAAAATAGTTATTAAAATGTACATTTGCATTCTGGTATTGTTCTAAATAAACTTGAAAATATGTGAATCTATCCTTTAGCACAGAGCATCCAGTTGCTTGTTCTCAAACAGGCTCTTCTCTGCATACCTGGTGCTACACACAATGGACTAGTTGTCTGGACAGCAAGCCAAGAGGCAAGGTGTGTGTGTGTGTGTGCGTGTCAGGGAAGGCAAGCAAATTCAAGTGGTGCTGAGGGGTGTGTGTTTGTGTGTGGAAGTGAGTAGTTTTGGGGGACAGAACTACAGGTGCTACACTGCATCTCATGAAAATATCCAGCCCCAAATACACATGTGAACACTCACATGAAAACACACACACACACACACACACACACACACACGCAAAACCAGAATGGAATGTTCCATGGGCCTAGACTGATTCTCCCATTCACAAAACTGACCCAGAGTAACCATACTAAGGCCACACACACACAGACACACACAGACACACACGCATGTGCAGACAATCAGGCTCACCCCCCACACTTTCTGTCGTCTGTCCTTCATACATCCTCCCTCGCTCGTTAATGTTCTCACTCTCCCCTTTTCTCCCTTCTTTTTGTCTCATGGGTAGGTTCAGCCCATCGTTCAGTGCAAGATCAGGTGAACAGGTCAATTACATGCAGCGTTTTAGTTTCACGCTTTCCCACCAAAGATGACTTCTTTTTCCTTCCTGTCATAAAACACCTGTTTCGGGTTGGTGTGGGTGAAACTCTTTAGCAGTTTAGCCATTGTGTGTTCACGGATCTGTGTTTAGAAGGCGTTAGCTGGAGTTGGCTGACGCTGAATTCCTCCAGCTTTTCAGCTCTTATCTGCCTGTTTTACTTTCCCTTCTCTGGCGTGTGTGTGTGTGTGTGTGTGTGTGTGTGCTAGAGAATGGTTTGTTTTTCCAGGAAACGAAGGAAAAGTGAAATGTCTGTACAATTAGAACAGATATGTACATGGGTGTTGATGAAGCTGGCATTCCAGTTGCAATCACTAGTCAAAACTTTATGATCCTTGATTTTCCTGCCATTTAATGAGATGCTACTTGCAAAGGAAAAAGGGCAATCAGGAGCTCTCATTGGACTATTCATATGTTTACAGTAGGACAAGGAAACAACATGTGTAGGATGCAAGATTTGATTATATCCTTTAAGGATTTAATAGGAATGTTTAGACTTGTTGTAGGCTGTTGCACAAGTAGTTGGTGACACTGGGTGGATTAATATATTTTAAAAAAGTATTCATTGCTGCCTCGAATGTCTGCACAGTGGGACGAAACGCCCGCCACCACAAAAAGGAGCGAGACACAATGAATTGTACAAAATGGGATAATGATGCACACTTTTGTCCAGCCTCTCCACAAAGGCATTCATGGTGTTGCACTCTACTGTTGCTGGATTGTCAATTTTGACGGAAAGAGGGTGGGGGGAGGCGTTTTCAGATGCTGTTACTTGATCCGACAAGCACCTCATTGAAAGTATACTGACACCTTTAGACCAGATTTTAATAGAAAATCCTTTTTTTGTTACAACCAGGGTCTTATTTATGTAGTTGTGGTCGTCGTACATCTATTTGTTTCTTTAACATTTCACTCAGCAGCTTTATTTGGTGAATGTGAACCATATAATTTGACAAATAATTTAGAGGCAAAACAAAGAGGAACACATCTGAAATGTCCATATCAAATGCCCACTGTTTTGTAAAGCTGCATGTGTGCAGTACAGAAGGTAAAATCTACTGCAGTTATAGTTGGATTTGAATGGACACTAAGACAATTTGAGCGATAATTTCAGCGTTCACCTTTGTTTTCACTGCCAGATAAGTCATTTACATACTGTGGCTGAAGTGTGAATTTAACAGTGGGTTTGCTTTCTGTCTGGACTGTTGAGTTTGTCTTAATGGACTTCTCTGTAAACTTGATCTAGTGGCGTCTCCACACAACCAGATGCCACAAAAACAACACCCATACGCTATAAATCTTTTTATAGTAGTCATCTCAGATATAAGCATATTGTGTTCTATCCAGTTGTATTATTTCTACTGCATGCTGGTTACACTCTGTCACATGATAGTTAGTGTTGTGTCCGAGTGTTGGGAGAGAGGACAGTCACCCATGTTGACGTTGCAATGGTTACTGGTCAGATAATAAGTGGCTTCATTGTGCATGACTCTGTTTCTCCTTCTATTGTAATTTAGTTTCCTACCTTCTTTTCTTCATGTCGCCTTCTTTCCCTCTCTGTCCTCCCTTGTCTCCTTGACCTTGGCTGTGGTTGTAGCACCTAAACACACAATGCCCCTGCTCTGCCATTGGTTAGTGACAGGCCACATCACTACAGTGTCAGCTGACCAAATTCTAGGCAAAAGGGGAAACTTCTTTCATCAGGATGGAAGAAAAAAATAAGTAGGACTTTAATGTCAGCTCTGTGTGTGTGTGTGTGTGTGTGTGTGTGGGGGGGGGGG
>NC_060153.1:12717296-12748961 GCF_021292245.1 Micropterus dolomieu | reverse complement strand
GAATGGCCTTTTCCTGACAATCCTCTCCAGGCTACGGTCATCCCTGCTGCTTGTGCACCTTTTTCTTCCACACTTTCCCCTTCCACTTAACTTTCTATGAATGTGCCTTGATACAGCACTTTGAGAACATCCAACTTCTTTTGCAATTATCTTTGAGGCTTTCCCTCCTTGTGGAGGGTGTCAATGATGGTTTTCTGCACAACTGTCAGGTCAGCAGTCTTCCCCATGATTGTGAATTCCACTGAACCAGACTGAGAGACCAATTAAAGGCTCAGGAACCCTTTGCAGGGGTTTTGGATTAATTAGCTGATTAGAGTGTGACACTTTGAGCCTACAATACTGAACCTTTTCACAATATTGTAATTTTCTGAGATTTTGAATTTGGGGTTTTCATAAGCTGTAAGCCATAATCATCAAAATTATGATATCTCACTTTGCATCTAATGAGTCTATATAATATATTAGTTTCACCTTTTAAGTTGAATTACTGAAATAAATGAACTTTTTCACGATATTCTAATTTTCTGAGATGCACCTGTATAGTCCACCTACTCACATCTAGCCGGAGTCTTGCGCTGTGTCAGCTCAGAACATGGTCCGCCCGGCGAGTTCTTGATCCGGTTGTTGAGCAGGTGCCTTAATGAGCGTAGTTCACACTACTTGATTGTGTGGCCAAGCTTGCCGACCGTGATCGGGGGCAAATCAGCGATCAATCAGCACTTGCCAATCATTATGTGAGAACTACTCGCTGACGCATCACAGACGCAAGACAGATACCTCAATCACTCACTCACTCACTCAATCGCCAATGAACCTAGCCTGCATGTCTTATCGACGGGGGGAAGAAGCCGGAACACGCAGAGAGAACCCACGCAGACACTGGGAGAACATACTCATAGAACACAAAACATTTATTTACAGTATGCCTAATAAAATAATCTGATTACTGTGTCCATCACTGCTCTTTTGATTGTCTTGAGATCCCCCTCTAAGGGCCCATGTCCACCAAAGTGGTTTTTACCAGCTGAAAACGGCAGCTGCTGCTCTGAAAATGCTGGGGTGTGTTTTGGAGGCGCAGCGTTATTTTCGAGACGCTGTAGTTGCTATGAAACATAATTTTCATGGATATGATGTGCTGAAAGTAGGCTACCTAAATTTATTGAATGTAAAAATGTTTCCACAAAGTATGTAGGCCTACTTACTCTGGTTCTTGCTTTGCGTGAAGAGAAGACTGAAACATGAAGAGCGAGGAGACAGACTTGCCGTTCGTGGGTTCATGAGATTTTGCGGACGAGGAAATAACTCGCCTAGGAGGCACATTAATTCGTTCAAGAACGGATGTGCTCGGTGTGGCGTTTGTCCTGCCCCTCCTGCACTGTGATTGGACGGCTGGATAAAAATTGACAGTGGCGCAGCGTTTTTTCCCAAAGTTGAACATTTTTCAGCTCTCGCCGACCGGAAAATCACGGCGCTCAGCGCTCAGCACCCAGCCTGGAAAAGACGCTCAGCGCCTTGTCACGCTGCTGCCGTTTTTACCAGGTTGTAAAAACGCGGCTCTCCCATTGCAATGAACTGAATAAAGAGCTGGTATCAGAAAAAAACGCTTTGGTGGACATGGGTCCTAACTGTTTAATCTATAAGACATCAGAAAATAGTGATAAATGCCCATCAAATTCTTGGAACCTAACTTGACTTTTTTATTGCTAATTGTGGCTGGTTTGTCAATTCTACTACTTTAACACAACTATTTCAATTTCCTTTGAGACGATGGAACCAGGGACTGTTTTTTCTTTGATAAATGACATAAACAATTAATAGACTGTCTAAATCGATGACTAAATCGATGTTGAATAATATAAAATAGGGAATAGGTTTTTAATGGTCTGGAAATTAGTGGTGTGACATCTAAGATGATACTCTTGTGTTTTCTTGGACATTGCTTCCTAGAAGGATATGTTTAATTAATTAATAGCATAATTATAATAAATGCATAATTGTGAAATAGTCACATTAATAAATTATGATTTTTAATGCACAGTACTGTAAATCAAACTAAAATTTCTGAAGTAGAGAAAATATTAAAACTCAACTCATTACTATAACATTTTATTTAATTATTTTAATAAGAATTTCATACATTTTTATTTGATGTAATTTATATTTCATATTGGCTTTTTCCCAATGTCAGTTTTTATTTCATAACGACATTTTATTACATAGTACCACTTTTTATGGACACATTTATTTCATGTACCTTTTCACGGCGTTGTCTCCGACCTCTCAACTTCTGTTAGCTAGAGCATAAAAAGTGATTTTATGATACAAAATTTGACATAAAATGAAAGTGTCAGCTGGAGATGTATCATTATGAGTGGACTTTGAAATTAATCAGTGATTATGGTCAGATTATATAGTCAGGTGGTGTCAAACGTGTCATCAGGGTAAATAAAACGGATCGGGACCAAGTGCATACTTTCAGCTCAATCAAAATGTAATTTGTTTTAATTCAAAACAAGGTGAACAACAACTTAAAAACGTTATAATGGTGAGGCAGTCCAAAACTCAAAGCCAACATATGCAGGTAGGAATGAAGTCCAGAAATATCCAAAATCCAATAAATTCAACAGACAGGCAGAGGCTATTAAACACCAGGAAACACAAAGACCAATCAGGTAGACAAGACTTGCTTACACACACAAGGTGGCAGGATGATTAAACAGGTGAAACTAATTGTAGGCAGACAGGAAATACAGTAGAGCAAGACATTTTCAAAAATAGAACAGGAAACAAACAGAACAGAAACCAAAACCACGACATCTACAGTGTTGTTAAAGCAAAGGAAGAGGTTGAGAAGGAAAGAAGGAAGCATGTTAAGGGAAACGGAACATCGGTAGTAGCACCGTGGCGCTCTGTCTCTTACTGACAGTGTCCTTCAGAGATGCACATCATCAAACAGTTGTGACTGATTTTCATGTTTACAAACTGATCAAGGTGAAAATTCTCGACTGATGAATGAGGCAGCCTTGCCAAAAACAAACAGAACGAGGCTGTGGCCGCTTTTTCATTTGCGTTCTGAAATAAACTGCACCCAAGATGAGACATAAAATACCCCAGTCCAGCATTTGCTAATTCTCACCCTTGAACTGACAAACTGAATTGCCTACATGCCGGATGTGCAGGGAAGCAAATCAAGCAGATTCATTTTTATAGCCAAGCCCTCAGTCAGTAGTTATCAGCAGGGAGAGCCCTTCATTCAAAAGCAGCTTTGAATTCATTTTTAAAGACAAAATTCAAGGGAGCCTTATAGCATTATAGACGCTCCAGCTCTGATGGTGACATTTGAAGAAATGACTGAGGTGGCCTCAGAGAGATGAGGTCATGACTGGCGTGAACAGTTTGGTCATGACTTCCATGAACAGTTTGCTTGGCTTTTCCTCTCATTATTCATTGATTTTTATCATGTCAGATGCTCTAAAGGAAATTGCCTTGCAGAAAAAGATGCCTGTGCATGACAAGATACACAATCTATTTGTGCGCTCTACATGAATCAAGATCATTTCAGAGCCAATTAGTCATGACATTAACTAATCCTGTAGCCAGCACCAACCATGGGAGCAGGTCAATGCTGTCACTGTTTCCATGGCTTTAGCGTATTGACTTTGTGCGTGAATCCTGATAACAGCAGCAGAGCCAGTGAAGAATCTCTTTGCATTGCCACTGTGACACTGTCACAAACTGTCTCATAATTTCTGGCTGTGCTCCGACTGTCGAATGTCCCCAAATGGGATTTGCAAATCTACCGTAAGTGAGATTCAAAAGAGAAAGAGATGCAAGAGAAAGTTGTGTTTTGAACCATGTTTGCAAAATAATTATCCTCAGCCTGTGATGTGGGTAATTATGCAGGTAGGTTGACATTATTCAAATGAAAAGCAGTTTAGCAAAATAGTTTTGTTCATCTTTTGTGTGTATGTGTGTGTGTGTGTGTGTGTGTGTGTGTGGTAGTAGAACTAACCAAAGAGAAACAAACAGCTACAGCTATGTGTGAAATAGAGGCACTTGAGAATTGTGTGCTTTAAATGAGTTTGAGGAAAAGTTGCTGTAGTCTTCTGGTGTGAGGTGAAAAGCAAGTTATAATTGTAATGTCCAAGATAGTGTGCCTGAGTAGATTTTTAGCGATATTGATTTAAAAAAGAATCATATGTCTGTGAAGATTCTCAGTCATCCAGGTCATCGTTATCCAAAGAAGGTTAAAGTCAAGAGCAACTGGACTTGGTTGAAGATACTGGAAGACGTTTCGTCCCTCATCCAAAGGACTTCTTCAGTTCTGACTGGCAGGGAAACTCAGCTATAACTGAGTAACGACAGTCATTATGGTCGTTAGGACTACCCTTGGCCAAGACTGAACGACCATCGTTGGTATCTTCACCTGAGGCCAATAGGTTACGTTTGTTGAGTTTCCTGGGAAGTGATGAAAGGACAGCATTGTAAGTGGGGGATAAGTGGTGGCGTAGACCCCCTCCCCTGTTCAATGACAGCTTCTCAACCCAGGTGTAGATGGCTTCCTTGACACCTCTTTCAAAGCATCCATCTTCTCTGTCTAAAATGTGCACCTGGTGGTCCTCAAACGAGTGTCCTCTGTCCTTCAGATGTAAGTAGACCGCAGAGTCTTGACCTGAGGAGTTGGCCCTTCTGTGTTGAGCCATGCGTTTGTGTAGTGGTTGTTTAGTCTCCCCAATATACAGGTCTGTGCATCTTCAACCAAGTCCAGTTGTCCTTGACTTAACCTTCGATGGATAAAAAGAATCATAGTTCTTCTGTTATCTAATGAGCAATTCTTACTTTAGCTTAGACCCAGTTTTCTTTGTATAGCCTAATGAAGGAATTTAAAGGAGCTGAATAGATTTTGTTGAAGAAGTTCTGCTACTGCCACTAAGCTTCAGATAAAGTCATAATCCCAAAAGCAGCTCTAATCAATATTTTTTTTTACAAAGTATTAAATTATGCTGTACAGGGCCGCTCATGGTGATGAACCTATAGAGAATTACCACCTCAATCTGTAGCTCACCTCGGCTTTACAGAGCTTTATAGTTAAGTTTCAGCTGATTGTCTAGCTGTCTACCTGCAACTTTACTGACTCACCGTTATTATATTGAGATTTTATGCGAAAAGACTCTCTGCTACCCAGCACCAAACAGCAGGCCGACACAGTTCGAGACTAGCTGGTGAACATAGTGGCACATTTAGCAGTTAAATAGCCAATATTCATGGTAGAGTGAATGTTGGACATACATTCGAGTCAGTTGGCCAGAAAACACGACTCCATGTGAATGATATTGGGGTTGGGGTGTATGGTACTACATTTAAATAAAATAAATTACCAACAAGAAATAAAAACAGCTATGTACACCACGGCAGGTGGAACAAGCAATATTAAGTTACATACGTTAAATAACCTGCAACAAACAACAAGATCTATGGAAATGATAAACTCCACAGCAGTGAGTAACAACAGTCATTGAGTGTGTTGTTGTAACTCACCTGTCTGAACGTCGCTCGGAGTCTTGTGCACCGCAAGTCCTCCTCAATCTGCTCCAGGTTCAACTTCCCTGCTTATTCATTCTCAAAGCATAATAGAACCAGTCCCCTCAGCCTCTGTCCCACTATGATGATTTGGTAAGTAGTCCTTGATTTATTTGCTTGCACCATGGTTAAGTAGGCAAGATAAAATTGTTTTGGGTTTTTTTTGATTCCAGTGGGATAAATTGGTAATTATTATTGGTAATTATGATCTCTGTTTTGCTTGTGTTAGCGCCTGCTAGATCTGCTCAGATCTGGAGTTGGTCCCCAGGGGGCTGCACAGTAGCTGCGCACTGCTCCCAAAATTTTGCTACGTGTTTGTGACAATAAAGTACCTTTTTCATATACTAACCTCCACACGTACACGCTCTCACATTCACATTATAAACATTCACATATAGACACATCTGGAACCAACAGCTGTGTTCCATGCCATTTTGGTGAGGACAGGAAGATGGCCTCCACCATTTTGAGTTTTAACCCTTTGCTTAATCTTTTGGATGATTGTGTGATAAACCACCCACATGGTCCCATCAACCATTTTCCTCGCTCTGTCCCCCTCTATTGTCACATGCACACCTACACACATATGCTTGCTGATTGATGATTGCTTTGTTTTGTTTGGAATAAATGGTAGCGGGTTATTAGCTGAAATTGTTAATCATTAATCTGTGCTAAAGTTAAATAAATCCTATTCTACCTTTAAAGGGCATTGTGTTGTAATACCAGCTGGTTGTGTAGTATTCAGATACTGGCATTTTTAGGTGGGTAAAAGACTGTTTTCAAATTTGGTTATTTGTCCCTGATTCCAGAGTGGTGGCCCATATTTATTAATGTTTAGTAATTTTTTTGTAGCATTCATAACTTTATAAATCTTTCTCAAACATCTTTGATATTTGATTGATATTTTGCTACTAACCAAACCTGCCTCCAACACATGTGAAGGAGAAACAGTCAGGAGGGAACTGTTGGAGGATAAACTCCATCACACTTTTTGTTTGAAAGTGTCTAAATACAGGAATTGAAGTTTATCTGTCTTCCAACATCTGTTGTTGATAAGAGGCAACTTACTTAGAGAAAACTATCATCTATAATCATATGGCATGGTCAAAAGGAATTATGTTCATTGGATGCATTTATTTGAAATGTACAGATGTTAATCATTCCACACTGATCCCCAGAGAGTTCAATAAACCAGCTGGAATTAAATGTTTGAAAAGAGAAAATAGAAGTATAATCTAAGCATACTGTACACTTTAATTAACGTGTAATCCTGTAATCCTGCCTTTAAGTTCTCTCCTATAATTTTCAATTATTTCTTTGCTCTCTCCTCCAAGGCAGCCGAATACATTACACGTTTAGGTTGGTTAAGGCAAAATCATTTGGGTGAGATTACACCTGCGCTAGTGTTTCTAAATTGTCCCTTTCACCTTAATTCATGCAATTATTACACTGACAATCCAAGGTATGGAGTCCTATCTGTCTTTCTGTCCCAGTAAAGCCAGTCCACTCAACCTATAAGAATAATTACATAATATTTGGCATCCTTAAAAAATGTTTCTAAAAGTCATGTGAGTAGTGTGTGTGTGTGTGTGTGTGTGTGTGTGTGTGTGTGTGTGTGTGTGTGTGTGTTAGAGAAGGAGGAAATGGAGCGGGTGTGTGTGTGTCAACAGGTTCTCTGGTGAATGGCAGCAGAGCAGAGAGCAACGGGTCAACAATAAGCCTTAGTTTAACAGTAATGTGTAAGTTACAGTGGCCTTACAGTGAGCTCCTATGTGTTGCTTGCCAACTATTGAGGAAAGAGTGAAGGGGGAGAAAAAGAAAGTCTCCCTTGTGCTTCCCGACTACAGTCTGGGAGCCGGACAGTTCGCGGTCTTTAACAGTAAATGATTTTCAACATAGTTCAAAGTCATACCACCTCCATGTGATTGAGGTTGATCCACGTCTAGAGAATGAGTCTAATAAAGTAGATTGTAACTTACTGCATGCATGTTGCATGACGCAGTGAATACACGGCACAAGGTGTTTTGAGGTGTTTACTCGTTAATGTCTGCAAACACATTGTTAAAACAACAATTAAGGTATTATCATAGACGATGCATATCGTACACCCCTACTCTGAAGGAGTTTCAATCTTCAGCTAGGAGGCACGAGGGAGACTCTGTCAGCTGGAAAAAACTCCTATGGATGGATGGGACCAAGGTTGAGGTTTTTGGCACATCACCATAAACATCCCATCCCTTGCGTGAAGCATGGTGAGAAGGCAGATTCATGCTGTGTGAATACTTCTCTGCTGCAGGTCCTGGAAGGTTTGTGAGGGCAGAAGGTATAATGACTTCACTGGTTTTCCTCCAGGACTTACTTGTATTTTGTTGCCAGTCTGCAAGATACCTAACACTTGGGAGAAAATTTGTTTTCTAGCAAGACAATGTAATAGCACCCAGATCTCCATCCAATCAAGAATGTGTGGCTGGACTCTTCACCAATGATCCCCATGCAACCTGACAGAGCATGATTATCTCTGTGAAGAAGAATGAGAAAAGTACTGTGGCAAATCTCATAAAGCCCTATTCACAAAGACTTTAGAATATAATTGATGCCGAAGGTGCATCTGTGGGAATACTGACTTGGAGGGGATAAAAACATATGCTAATATGTATTTCGTATTTTATATTTGTTATAAACTTTTATAATTGTTTTCACTTTTCACTTCGATGTTGTGAGACAAATAACATGAGGGTGAATACTTCTCTCTGTAAAGTAAGTTTTTGGCATAGGACATAACATTTCCCACAGTCCTTACACTTACACTTACACACTCTTACCCATTATGTGCTTTGCAGTTTAGTATGGTAGTATATATATATATAGACTCTCGGTTCATCCAGGTCATAGTTCTCCAAGGTTAGTTAAAATCAGGGGCAATTTCACTTGGTTGAAGATACTTGAAGATGTTTTTCCTCTCATCCAAGAGGCTTCTTCAGTTCTGACTGACTGGCAGGGAATCCCAGCTATTAAACCTTTCTGGGTCTTCATCAAGGGGATGGATACCACTCATTATAATGGTCATTGGAGACACCTGGGGCCAAGTCTGAACGACCGTCGTAGGTATTGTCACATTAGGCCAAATGTGAACTTGTGTTCAATCTCCTGGAAACGGATGAAAGTGGTATTGCAGACCCCATCTCATATGTACATTGTTGTCCTCAAAGGAGTGTCCCTTATCCTCCAAATACAATTAAGCTGCTGAGTCTTGACCTGAGGAGTTGGCCCTTCTGTGGTGAACCATGTGTTTGTGTAGTGATTATTTTCCCAATATACACATACTGTATATTAGTAGTATAGTTGCTAGGTAACAATTCATCCTGCAGTGTGGGCCTCAATGCAGTACAGTAAGACCAGAGACAGAGGCAATTAATGAGTCAGTTTGTCTCTCTCTGAACTACAGTGATTTGCTGCTGTGCAAGTAACTCTGAAAGTTGAACTTTGTGATAGGCAATTTAAACAACTCATTATTGTGATGTAATCTGTATGAGAAACCTCTCGTTCTCCGTTTCTGATTTAATGAAGCGTGGGCACTGGAAGGAGAAAAGATCTTTTTCTCTCACAGGTGCTTTGATGATTTCAAGCGAAGTGACCGGAAGAAGTACAAAAGAATATACATGACATGGCATAATTGCCCTTTGTCTTCAGTCAGACATCCAGACTCTCTGTAATGAAAACAGATCTAAGACACAGGGAGATATTAGGGGACACAGCTGCTATTGAAAAAGCTGAGACAATCTAAACGTCAGGTTCAGGAAAAGGCCTAAAAGACCAGAATGTTGACTGCCTGCAGGCTAGTTTCTTACCACTCTACAGCTACTGCCAGCCATGACATGTCTGCAGTAGGGCTGTCCCCGACTAAGGATTTACATAGTCGAATCTGAATAGTCAAGTGCTACCTATAGTCGACTGATAGTCAAATCATGTGTGTTTTTGTGCACGGCGATTACGAATTGGGGGGGGTTGCACATGGTAGCTCCACTTTAATCTTGAGAAGCTGCAGAGCTGCAGTCTCTATTCATTCAACTTACACCGTAAATTTCCAGCTAAACTGAGGCTCTCTCTCTCCCTCTCTATCTCTTTTTCTCTCTCTCTCGCCTGCCATTCACCGGTCTTGTGCAGAGTTGTGCGTGCATGCCGTGCTGCCGACAACTGCATTCACGTCGCAATTCCTCGTGGTTCTTTTTCAAGTCCTACTATTTAAAAACGATAAAATATTCTTTGGGTTCTTCTATTCTTCTTTGGTTCATCAGCTGTAATAAATGATCTGAAAGTCCCGTGAAGTGCGGACAACTTGGCACAACACCAGTGAAGCTGGAACTCCGTCTCTACAGCAGGTGTTCCTCTTGAGCCACCACACGCTACGCCTACATATGCTCACAGACGACCCAGGGTCAGGGTTACAATTTTGGATTTACAGCATTGGTAGTTCTATGTAAAATCAGACGTTGAGCACCCTCATATCGCCAAAATGGCATGATCCTTGTTTCGACGCGAAGCGTCGACTGTGAGATTGACAGCTGAATCAGGCTCCACCCATCGAAGCATTGAATCTTCGACTATTCGACCAAACCAGACTTCGTGATTGTTGGAACAGTGGAAAGACGTTGGTGGGATCTGGAAGGGGCAAGTTTGGTTATCAGCAAATATCAAAGATATATAGAAATATTTATAACGTTATTTATGTTTTGCAATTAACAGTTATTATTAAAAATAACTGCAATTATACTAAAACACAAGTGTATCACACCCAAGTTTCATTTGAAATTATCTATTCATTGTGGTTCTGAACAACAAAAGGATCGCAAACAACTGTTAATTTATTAGAAAGTTTTTCCTTCCTGTTTTGTCCAACAATTAACTTCTATTATTGATACAATTAAATTGGAGAGTGTGTCTGAAGAATTTGACAAAAACAAAAAATTTCGGTCACGTGTGAAGCTGTATATTCCAGAGCATCAACTTTGATGTGAGTTACATCATTTCAATTTTCTCTGAAACATTTAGCCTAATAAATCAAAAGCCACCATGATCATATTCAATAATAAAGTCACAATCAGAATATCAATATTCTGTCTAGTGCTAAGCACAAAAGCAAACATGCGGGATGCGTTGTCTGTATTTTACATGTACATTTATTGATTTAGCTGTCGCTTTTATCCAAAATGACTTAAAATTGCTATATATGTCAGAGGTTGGACACCTCTGGAGCAACTAGGGGTGTCCTACTCACATTGATGGATGTGCTGCAGTGAGAGTCGAACCCGGGTTTCTCACACAGAAGGCATGTGTCTTTTCTACTGAGCCATTACCACAGAAAACAATGGCGCTCAGGTTACAATTAACTATATCTCTGCCCAGGCACAAGCTTGAAATTGCTCTTGGTAGCGATGTAATGCTTCAATCCGTTTAGGCAGTCCTTCTCAGCGGGTTCTCAGAGAAATCAGGTGAGTCGACTTTGTATGGAGGGAGCTGGGCATCAGAGGTTATCCTTCTCTCCTTAAAGAAAACAGTAGAATCAGTACCTTTGTCTAAGATTGTTATGTTGTGTATAACCATCTCCTTTGGAATCCAATAGTTTGTTCGGTAAACACAAAACAAAAGAGAAAACTAAAGGTAAGAGTCAGTTCTCGACCACCAGTGAGTTAGACCTTCACCTAGAGAAATAAAGTTCAGTGCTGAAAATGGGTTCCCTCCTGTAGCAGCTTGCACAGCAGTGGGAATGCAAGGAGAGACTGGTGCATCCTTTCAGGCGAGAAAGAATCCAGTATTTGAATTCCTTTAAAAGTCACTTTCAGGTGTGATTTAGTGGACCAGAGGGACTGTGGAGCTGTTTCTTTGTTCAAGCTTTTTGTCTTAGATGCAGGCCGCTTAATTAAGGCTTCTGGCCTCACATGTAGACCGCTTCTTTGTTTCCCATAACGTGAGGTTTCAACAACGGTTTTGGGGAGTTTTATTTTGTTTCTGTCGAGTTGATTGAGATGTGTTTTACTTTGAATTAGCAGGGCCATTCGTTTGGTGAAAGAGAGAAACTTTTATTCAGAAGGTGTACGGTTGTATTTTTCAGTTTGATAAGGAAATAGGTGTAAGAATATTTCCTTTCTTGACATTTAATGAGTTTATTTAGTTTATTTATTAAACCCCCCAAAAGCTAAGAGAGCTTGTGTAACGTGGAGAACTTGCTGCTCACACACATCTCCCAGCTGAAAATACTAGGGAGAAGCCCGAGCTATGTATAGTTTCGCACTGTTGCCTCTCGATATACAAGCATGCTAACTGTAGTAGATATCCCTGCAACGCAACACATATGTCTCTGACAAAACCTCAGAACTTCTTCAAATTCTGTTGATAAGGTTAGTTCAATGTTTTAAGCAAAAATTCTGGCAACATTGTACCTTTAGGGTAAAGTCATCGTTAAATAGATTCATGGCATAGCTGCAAGCTGTCCCATTCTTCCACATTATTTGAAAGCTGTCTACTGGTGTGCTGTCCTGTTTTTGTTTTTAACCTTTCTTTTTCACTTTCCCTGAATGTTGTGACAATACCTGTAGTAAAGCTGGGCATACGCTGTACAATTTAAAAAGTGTTCCAACTCCTACTCTACGAGTAAATGGTCTGCGATGTAAAGCCAAATCTCACGATTTATTTGCTGACCCTGTACAGTTTGATAGTCAATCCATGACCAGTGCTTGCATTAAACGTGTATATAGAAAATAAACCGACATGTCAGTCCCTGTTATTGACAATAAAGATTCTATTAAAAGCTCTGAGGCAGTAGCTACAGTAGCTAAAGACTGATTTACCAAGGTGCTGAGCCGGACTTCTAAATCACTGAGCCATGTCTACAAATAAACTACACTTGATACACGTACCATTACCACTAAAGGAGGCAGAGGAGTAACTGAACATCTGACACACTGAGCAGGAGAAAGTAGGGAGAAAGAGAAGTTATCTGCTAAGCTAAAGTCGCTAGCAGCTAAGCTAAAACACGGTAGCATTAGCGACCAAAACTTTCTAAAAACAACGAGATTAAACGGCAGTCGCTAAAAGATGGAAAGAACTGTGAGTGCTTAGGCAAAACTACTGTAAGAATAAGTGTTTAGCGGACAGTTAGCCGCAGTAATGACAAATCTAACTGGTATTTAGTGAGAACAGCAAAACATGAAACCAACTGGACTTGCAAGTGGCTAGGAAGATGTGGGCAGCATGTCGGGTGACCATACGTCCTCTTTTTCAGACCTAAAAAGTGCGTCCCGCACGGGATTTCTAAATTGCCCAAAATGTCCGGGATTCGGACAATTTTGGCAGATGGCATTCATTGTGTGCGTTTTTGCATTGCTTTGACTAGTATTAGTATTGGCACTTTTAAGTTTACTCCTTGGCATACAGGGATGTTTTCTTGTGCACTGGCACTTCTCACAAGCTGCCGCTACTCTTGTCTTATCCAAGCGTGTGCATGAAGTTGCTTATCAGTGTCACTTTTTCTGAACAGACCAATCATGGTCTGGATGGGGCGGGACATTAAAAAATGTTGACGTGGTGCTACAACAAACATTTGAAGTGTTGAACTCGTTCTGCGTGAAAAAATAAATAAATAAAGTGTAACCTATAAATATATTAGTATTATACTAACATTAAACTAAACTACTGTACTAGTACACAGATTTATAGTTCCTCCTCTAGATGGACAGAGCCTGTGCAGTGGACAGATGTAGATTTAGCCAGAGCCAGGACGTCTTTGTACGAATGTTTGCTCCTTTTGCCACCTCTCTTCTTGAGACCAACGTGTTCCCCTTGTTCTGTTTTACTAAAATTATTGTGTGTAGAAAGTGTGTGTTTGTGTGTGTGTTTGTGTCCATACACATTTCCACGGTGCCACCAATGACTTGAATCCTCCCCAGCCCCAACCTTCCACCCACTCCCGGTGTCCGTCTACCTCCTGCCCCCACTGTCCTCTTTTTTGAAAACCATAATATGGCCCTAGCAGTGTGGCTTATCCGTTTTGCACAAACATAACTACATAAATTTGCAGCTGTATTTAGATTTTTTAGGTGGGACGCAGTCCTGCACTGACATTTTGACAACAGCTAACATTAAGTTAGCTGGCCCTTCTTCCTGCGCAGAGAGCAGCTGCCCACATACCTGGAGTTTTTGTGGAAAAACAGAGACTGACTCTAAAAGTAGCTTGTTTAGTTAATTCAGAATAAATGCAGTTAATAAAAGTACACACTGAAAGTTAATATTATGGCTCTTTGCCCTTGTGATTACCTCATTTAGTTGAAATTAATTTTATGATGGTTTGTTCCCGACATTTATAATTCAATGTAACACCAAGTAATATTTTTCAGTAAGATATATTACTGAATTAGGGCCCTGCTTCAGTATCACCTTGCTATTATTCTCTACTTTTCAGCAGTCCATCATAGTATATCAAAGCACTACAGTGTTTTCCCCCCAGTAATGTCTAATTCCAGACTTCTCTCCTATGCAGTCTTGGCTAAAGGTCAAACAAAAACGAATTATTTGTTTGATGCACTAGATTGTACTGCTACATTAACTCATTCTGACCGGGGATTTGTTTTGAGACTCTTTTGTCTGCCTGGATGGAGCTGAGTGATCACGCTGGCAACCTTAGCACTCTGAACAGTGAGCGCCGCTAATGTCATGACATCATCTTGAGAGATCCCCAGGCTTTTACAGATGGAGGGTTCCATCCAAAACTCTGGAACATGGGTAATGGTCTGCTCATTATAGTGAGAGTAATTCCACCAAATACGTTCCTCAGTCAGGCTTTCTTTCCATTATCTCAATAAATCCAATGCGTCATCTTCAGCATTAAATTATACCTTATTTCCTCCTTTCTTTGCCGAGGGAGGCCCTTTGCCATTAAAAGTCTTTGGCATTAAAAGTAATTTAGGGTATAATTTTGTGGAATTGTGTCGAAGTGGCAGTGTGAAATTTTGAAGCGGACTAAATCCTCCTCCAAGGATTTGATGGCGACTGCGTTTTTACCTGCTGTGTAGTAGAGATTTGTGATTGATTTTCTTTCTGCAATTTAAGCGTGGAGCACGGATGTGACATAGATTGCCCATAAATGCACCAAAAGTTACTCCAAAGAATGCAGTGAAAGAGTCTTTTCACTGATGAAAACTAATGGGATAACAATAAAGAGACTGTTCATATTCATGAAAGAGGGTAAAGACAAATCAGATGAAGACCAGCAATCACCACCATTGTAATAAAGTGTCAAACAAATGAAAGTGGTATTAAAGTCCTCTTCATAAACGGCTTACAATTGCTTGCGTGTCAACAACAAGACATTATACAGAAAAGCAGGTTTGAACAATGCCTTACAAGAAAGAAAGCTGAAGGTTGGTGTAAATTGAGGAGGCACCAGAAAACATGTTGCATTTTTGCAAGGAAAAGGTAGAAAAAATACCTTTTACACCTTTTTCAACAAATATAGCTGTGCCATCACTTTAATGACAGTTTAATAGGTTTTGGAAATACACACAGAGTTAGATGAGAAGATTGATGGCACTCTCATGTCTGTACGCTCAATATTAATAAAGAGCCAGCTTGAGGTAAATTTAGCTCAGCATAAAGAGCAGCTCAGTCCAAAGGTTAAAGAAAAATCATTCAACAGCTTCACAAATGAACACATTATGTCTCGTTTGTTTAATCTATACATAAACCAGAGTTTTGTTGACACTATGAGCTTCCAGAAAACCAGCAGAAACTCCAATAATTTTCTGCACACGTTTGTGTACAAATTAAACAAATGGAAAACAACATGTTAGTTTGTGAACTTTAGAAGTTCCGCTGCTTCCAGCCTTTACGCTAAGCTAAGCTAAGCTAAGCTAACTGCCTGCTGGCTCTAGCTTTATAATTAGCTTACAGACATGAGGGTGGTATCAATCATGTCATCGAACGCTCATCAAAAAATATGCGTGACGTGACGTCTGGTGACGTTTGTTCTTCGAAAGCGAAAGGTGGAAGCAGCTTAATGTTGGGGAGGATGGTTGTGTCAGCACATGTGACCTCCTGCCACAAGGTTTCCGCCAGAGCTGACCTTCCTTTCTGACATGCGTTTTGGAATAATATTTATCAAAATTTTAAGCACAAATACAAGTCTCACACATCTCTGACATCACCACATTTCTTATCTTCTAGCTATAAAAATCAGGTCATCTAACATGTACTTCAGTGTAACTACAACATGTTTTGCCTTAAAACTGGGCATCCTGGTTGAGTGAAACTGTGCCTTTAGATGACTCACAAAATACATGAAACACCAAATACCACTGCACTCTTGAACTAACACTACTGTATCAACTAACAAGCTGTGGAAGCAGTGTTGGAAGATCAGCCACCTGGTGTGACTTAAGCCTCACCCACACCCCATTTCCTTCTAATTGGTGTTTATTCTGTATGCTTGTTAGCACTTTCAGGACTGCCTGTTAATTATTGAGTTAATAACAGTTTCTTCCCCTGGATGGCTCTGCTTTCTGTATGAAAACATGGAGCTTACTTGTTCTTTATGAAGAGACCTTCCAGTACTGGGGTTTTGTGAAAATAGTTTGAGTGAAGAAATGAATTTTCTCCGGCCGTTCACTGACTCTTGGTTGATGACCTCGGACCCCTTCCCAGTGGATGCTGTGAGTGGTTTTGATCTGGTGTGCACTGATAGCTTATGTTGTCTGTTTCTGCTATTCATTCGGTCTCTTGCTCAGGGTCCTTGCTGTTTCACCAATGTAGTGTGACTTGAAAATACTTGCTAGATGGTCGGAGAGCCCAGCCCTGTACAGGGGTCCCACTGGGATTCCTGTGGGAGTCTGCATGACAAAAACCGTAACACTGCACAAAATGTTGACTTACTATATATAAAACTGCAGACCGAGTGAGGTTTATGGGAACAAAAAAAGGGAATAAAATAATGTTGCGCTTTCTTTTTTGCACTAAAAAAGAAGCTCACTCCGCCTGACATGTGCTCTATCTGATACTACAAGTACAAGAACCAAAGGGCTTCCGTCTCTCCTTCACTCCTTTTCCCAACATGCAGTTTGACGCTGTGGTGACAATCTGTTAGTGAGGCTGAGAGCACACCAAAGCTTTTTCTCACTGACGATTTCCCCACAGTCTTCCCTTGCAGCTTGTACTGTATTTCAGATTCATACACATCTTCACTGCCTCTCCATCTATTTTATACTTTACATTCCCACTCCACATTGTTAGCAAACTACAGCAGGCATTACTGTCAGTTTCAGGCTCTGCTTCATGCTCGTGTTTTACTTAAACCATGGAAATCTCTCTGAAAACAGACTGTACTATCCTGCAAAGCACAGATATGTACCAGGCTAAAACTCTCTAAAGTTGGATTCAATTATTTCTCTCCTCTTCCGTTACATTTTTAATATGTTCTATGATGAGAGACAGTCCATTGCAAATAGAGTGTATGTAAGTTTCCATGGGGATGCCGTGCTACAGCAGGTGGATTAAAGCACATGCCAAGAAATAAAAACTGCAGCAGCGAAAAAAGACTGTAAACCTATAAAACACATTAAGTGCAGTGCAGAAGTGCCATAGCATCATTAAACAATGGTATAATACCTCAGCAGGCAGCAATTAAAATGGCCATTAATGCAAACTAATGCCACTATATCTCTCTTCTGTCGGAGTCCATTAGATGCCCAATGAAGTTAGCATGTTTCAGCTCATTCGGATCAACCTCTCAGTGAGTTAATGCTGAAGAATTCCAGTCCATTTTCCACTGAAAACGTCAGTGTGATAACCTCTCTAAACAGAACATTAATGGTAATTTTTCTGCACAGATTCATATCACATTTTGACAATGAGTGGTGACATTCCACTATCATTACAATGAGTTAAAGCTCATTTGGTTGGAAGAGCTAATAAGAGCTGAAAAAAAGTTAGATTCAACAAATTTATTGTTAATGGATTGGCTAAGGGCTATGTCTCCTGATAACAGAATGGCTCTTATTCATCCTAAAATATTTTACAGCACTAGTTTTTTCTCTTCTAGATGTTGCTAGACTTAGCTCTGTAGATTCATTCTCTGTGGACACTGCATAGACATAATGTGACTGGCAGTTGAAGCACTTCCAATTCCTGGACGGGCACAAAACCACTGAATCATCTGTATGAAAGATATGCAGCTGTGTTGCTATAGAAATGTCTGGTTCTTTGATAAAAAATGTAAGGCCACAAGCCGCTGTAGCTAGAATAAAACATTAGCGAGGTCAAGGACGAGGTTATTTTTTGGGAAAAATGTTTTGGCCACTTGGCAGCAGCAGAACAAGTTGGCAACACTGGCATATTATCACCATTTTAAAATTGATATGGCTAATGTGTTAACAAACCGTTGCCCATTGTCCACAAACTCTTGTCAAAATCTCATTTCAATGTCATTTTAGCTGCTAAATGCTCCCCTTTCTTCACCAGCTGTATCTGTTTTTTATTGGGAAGGTGCTATACAAAGAGTTCAGCAGCTATTTCATTGAAACAGCTGTCATGTTATAACTTACAGTTAGCTAACTTTTTGCAGCATAAATAGCAGGGTGGTTGTTCTTCCCACCTAATTTGTAGCCACAGGGCTCTCCATCTCCCATTACTACACTGCATTGTGTTTTCTTTTATGCCGAGTTATAAATAAAATGTGTCTCTTTATTTTTTACGACCCTGTGTTGATGTCATCATGTTGTCATAATTAACTCGCTGTCAGTTTGGGACAGCATCACCTGGGAATCTAGGAATCTGCACACATCACATCAATCTGCACACGTCAAACAGTGACAGGGATGCATTGTTTATATTCTGACAGACAGACTAGATGCACCAATGTCGTAAAATATCATGCATTTTTCAATGTTCAATAGCCCACCACTAACATTTTATTCCCGTCTCGTCTCATCCATGAAAACATACATTATGGTAGTTTTTATTATCAGAGATTTTTAGCTCGTCAACGTCTTGTCTTAGACATGGAAAAAAGGTTGTTGGCAAACATTTTTCATCATAGTTTTCATTAACGAAATTAACACGGATGCACCACTAACAGCAAGCAGAAACTAAAGATTACGCTCAGTAGACAGTTCGTAATTTTGAGGTGCTGGGTCAGCTTAGAATGAATTCAGTAACCATACTGTTTAACAAAAAAAGATTACCTTAACTCAAGGTCCACTTTCAACCACATCTCGCAATTTACCTCAACGAATGGCGTTTGCTTAATATTGGCGCATAACTAGAGCTAAAGAAATAAATAAAATAATCCATCAGTTGATTGACAGAAAAGTGTCCCTCCCACTCTCTCCTTCTCTCTCTCTCTCTCCTCCCACTAAAATGGCATTTAATAGACTAAGCTATTAATAAGAAAAAAATGCTTGATAATTCAATAATGAAAATAATCAGTAGTAACTTAATATTACTAAGTGGGACGCTCCCCTAGCCTGTACACTGGTTCAGTTGTGGGATACCCATCAGAGTACTATCTTTTTAGATAGTAACAGGGGAGATAGAAAACATCAGCAATGGAGATAAAAGCTGGAATCTATGGATTTGTTCTTTGTTCAATATTGTCACTGCCTGCTAGAGAAGATTGCCACCAGCTGCCATGTCTTGCTCCATAAGAGACAGAAAGGTTAACTTATTGTGAGTACGACAGGTCCCACATAGCATCAAACAAGATTAACATGCAGCTGATGAATTTCCAATAGGATTAGCAATGTTATCCATTCATTAATAAAAGAATTATCATGTTAAAGAGGGAGACTGCTGGTGATATTTTGCCTCAGGGTGATCCTCCTCAAGCTTCCTTTTAAGTATGATGGTGTATGGAGCTAAGAATACATGCCTTTCCTTCTTTTGGAGCCCTGACAGAGTCTTGGCTGGCCTTGACTTAGCTGTGGAGACATCACACTTCAGACTCCCAGCCCATTGTAAATATGACACGCTGTCAGAGATATGCAGTAGTTTTTTGTTCGATTAATTGGATTTGCAGTCTGAGGGTGCAGGGACAAGGCGACAGAGGAAAGCTAACACTAGACGAACATGCTTTGGCACGTTACTATGTACTGTGTATTTTAAGTATGCTGACGTAGAGGGCAAAAACATTTTTTATGTTCACAATCTCAATGTTCTGCACTGCAAAGACAGTTTTAAATTAAGCAAGTTTTAAATTAAATAAACAAAACATAAATCTTGTTATTCTAGTTTCCTCTAGCGTCCCTGTGTTGTGGGCTCACCAGTCAATCAATTTTGCTGCATAGCAAAGAGTATTTACAGTTCATTAATGAGGCAGCTGGGGACAGGAATGCTGGGACAGAGAGCTCCTGGGACAAGGCAAACATTTGAAAGAGAACAAGCAGAGTGACAGTGTTACAAAATGTACATCTGAGAGAGGACATGTTCGGGAGGCGGTTAGGGGTGGTGGAGTGAAAACTAAGAAGCTGAACTGAGCAAAGCAAAGTGCTTCATGCTATAGCAAAGTTTTCATTAGACATGTGTCTGGGAGGAGACAGCCGCTTAGCAGTGCAGGAGACATGGTTTACTGTGCTGACCCTTGATAATTAGCACTGCTAAGCCTCAGTGTAACTATACTTAACATTTGATTCCCAGATTTTCTTTTCACTATCACGTCCTCTTTTATAAAATATTTGATTTCCATGTAAGGCAGCAAAAGTTTGAATCTTCATCATTTGCTGAGAAAATTAGTAGCTTTGGTAGAAAGTCTGTCAAGAGTTGCTTGGTTTTCTGTCAGAGCGTGTAAAGTGTCTTAGCCTCCCTGCAGGGAGGAAGCACATGGCGCCTGAAAAGAAATACCATTTCAGTGCATCTCAGAACAACCTGCAGTCGATAAGGAATTGTCATCTTGCCCCTCCTAACAAAAGCCAAGTCTGTCAAAACCAATAAGCGTCCTCATCGATTTAAATATCCCCCCTGTACTCAGCTGAGCCAACAGCAGGGGGGATTAGGAGCATGGTTGCAGCTATCGGAGCGATGGATCTGGACACACCATCAGTTATTCAGAAGTAATTTGATTTAGCGACTGACAATCAGGCTGTATTGAGTCCAGGGAGGAAGAGTGCGTGGTGGTGGTGGTGGTGGTGGTGGTGGGGGGGGTCATAACAGATTAATAATTGTAATTGACATGTGGCCAAGTTACTAGCGCAGAGAGCCGAGCCCCTTGATGGATGTCATTTATCAGCACAATAATCGAGGTCCCTCGGTTGGCTGGAGTTGGCTGAGGCGAGGTGAGGTGCCCCTGGAAATCTTTTGTTTGAGGTCCTCTGCCAAAGCGCAAACGGAGGTATAGCAAAGATGAAACTGCAGCAAGCTAACATCTATCAGGAGGCTGTGGCTGTAGTAAGTCAATTGGCTAGTCAGTCACAGCAGGGGTTGTCCATCCATCTCCGACTCTCCCCAAGGTGTTAAGACTATCTCTCACACACATTGTGGTTTTACACTTATGAGGACAGGCAGGAGTAAAGATTCTGTTCTGTGTGGAGTAAAACTAGAGACAAGTCTGCGCAAATACCATAGTAACCATCCTGCCCAGCGTATTATCACAGATGTGGAATATCTACATGGAAATACAGTATATCAGTTGATGATACATGAGGTGACAGAGATCTAGCTAACAGGTCTTCTCTTGCCCATTATGGGCAGGACATGGGCTGAGGTACTGGGCTCATTGGCAGTGGTTGGTCCCACAGATTTGGCCCTAATTCAACTGTGTTTGGGCAGCCCCTTGTTGACCTTTCAAGCTGCCCCAAATGTTTTGTGCATTGCCCCCATATGGATCCACCACAGGCTGTGTTTCTGCTACATTCTGCAGTGGTGGTACAGCTCCTGTGTGGGACCGATCTCTTAAGTCATTTGGGTGGTATTCCAAAGCAGTTTTTGCTTTTTCGAATCTCATTTCTCACCGTTTACACTGCATTACCTACAGTAAAATCAGTGTGTGTGGGATATAAATAGCCATGAAAGGCCGACACTAAGGTGGTGGAAGGGTGGTTGGGTGGATAGTAAGTTGGTCCCTGACCCAGGAGACCGGCATACAGTTCCCGTGTGAAACGAAAAATAAATAATAACAACACATTCATTTTTGTTGTTTTACGTAGGTTTTGTAAGTTGGGTAATTTCCATTAAGTGGTTACCATGCTACATCGTGTTAGTTACAATGCTAATGTTAGCTATGTTAGCTACATAGCATTAGCTACCTTACGTTAGCTACGTTAAAGTTTAAGTAGATAGCTAGCTAAAAATGCTAGCACTGACATCCCCCCCGATGTACTTTATGCTAACCTTAACCATCATTGTTTATATATGCATGTTGACCGGTTCACCCTACAGCTGCACAGATAGGATTAACCTCCTTTGTGTTGCTTAGGTATATAGGGACTGAACAGCATGAAATGACACGCGAAAAGCAGAAAATGCATTGATATGGCACACCGAAATGTCCTTAAAAGTGGCGCGCTATTAATATGCCATTCCATGATATCACATTGGGCACAATAATACCTACCAGTGTTTGCTGGGAAACCTCAAAAACCAACTTGTTTGACTTATCAGGCTATTCCAGTCATACACAATGAATTTGTAGTGAATAAGATGGAGGTGGGGTTTGTTGAGTAAACGTATGCACTGTGCTATCATATAAACAACAACTGACTGGGCTATCTGAGATTATTTTGTTAAATGTTTAAAAAGTTTTAAAAACCTAACATGGCTGTAACTAGCTAAATTTTGTGTAATTCATTTGCAAAATATATAAATCCTGTAGGCCATATAATAAGACAAAATATCCGAAGCCCTGCCTGCAACCCTAACACTACAAATAGCATTTCACCAACAGAACCAAATAATTACAAGCAAATGTTGCTGTTCTTAGAGGCTTGTTTTAGCCTATAGGGGCCAAAACGTGTGAAGTTTGTATCAGAATGAGTCATGAATGCATTCAGCATATGGCATGGCTATCAGCTTATTACATTAAGCACACATTACAACAATTCGATTTGCAAGTGGAAAGTTAAGTGCAGAAGTTACACTAAACTTGCACGGGTGGTGATGGAGCAGTGGATAAGACACATGCCTTTGGTGTGAGAGACCCAGGTACTGTGGTACAGCCATCAATGTGTCCCTGAGCAAGACACTTAGTGTCTAGTTGCTCCAGAGGTGTGCGACTTCTGACACATATAGCAACTGTAAGTCGCTTTGGATAAAAGCGTGAGCTAAAATGAATAAATGTAAAGACCATGAGATCATTCACATTATTATGATTGATTCTATGTGGCCACAGCACATTTCACAAAAACCTGACCATTAGTTTTGTAGACACACTGTCATCAGAGCCGGTCCTGGGCCCTAAGTAAAATTCTGCTATGGGGCCCTTCTACCTGACTCATGAGCTGTGTCATTTTGTCATTGCTGCACAGCCTCACCTGATACTGCTCTCACTACGACCCTCCCTTCTGTCCTTAAACATTGTAAAAATTTAAGTGTTAGCACAGAACAGCAGTGTCAGCATGCTCTCTGTCTGGGGACACGTTCATAACTCGGTGTCTATGTTCTTGTCAGTTAATGGCTGAGCTAAACTCAAACTGAATTCCAATATTAATCTTAAATCTTATCATAAACCCATCCCCTGAAGTGGGGTTTCTTCATTTTTCTACCCAATGGACATATTGGTACTCAGAAGGATAGACATACACACACTGACACAGGCAAAGCATGAACAAAATCACAGCTCAGTAGAAAAAGCGATGAAAACCCTAATACAGAAAATCTCCCTAAGATTTGGGCTTAGGTGGGATGGAGCCTGCTGGAAATGAGAGCAAGCATTACACAACAGTGAGCTGACGGAGATGAAAATGTATCGATTGTTTTGCCTGTTGACCAGATTAAATCTAGGGGTTGTGCATTGAAATTATTAAAAGAGTCTGTACTAGTTTCACATGAGCATAAAATCAATAACCATTTCAGGAAAGCACTGTTAACATATCCTTTCTTTCGAAGCCGCAATTCCCCAGGAGAATTTCTTTATTGCCTTATTGTTGGCTCTGTCAGTTGAAGTGTTTCTGTAAGACTGATGCATCAAAACATAAATCTCTTTCCCTGATCGTATCAAAAGGTGTATTTGTAGCAGATATTATCTTACTTTTGGTAGAGCATGTAGACATTCTGAGTTTGCTCTGAGAGACTTTGAATTAACAGCATGGTTTTAAAGTTATAAAAACATGAATGATTCATACTGCACTTCTTGTGTCAACTTTCAAAAGGAACATTAAAGAGACAATAAAGAGAATACATAAAAGGACTTTCTCTCTTATCAATGAACAGCATTGCTGGGATAATGGAATTGGGTGCTTGCCTCACCCTTTACACGAGGATGGACAGGAAGACATACATTTACAGGCAAAATTCAGCTGTTTACAGACAGTGAGAGTGCCTCTGTCTACTTTCTGAAGGCACATCCAGCAGTAGTAGAAGGTAATACTGCTGTATGCCTCCAGAGCATCTTCAATTCAATTGGGTTCATTTAAAGTTGGAAATGTTCTATACGTAGACACTGGTGCAATAATATCATTCAGCTCCTGCGGTTTTTGGCAGCACATTCAAGCAGGTAACGTCCTTTCTCCCCAAATCAGTGATTAAGTGACGATAAAGTCACTGTCCTGTTTCTGGAATCATTCTGACATGGTGGAGCGCTATCCTGCTTTTTTTTTTTTTTACTTATCACTTGGAGTAACTTATATATAACAGAAATACAATAACAGTATAATGCATTATAAAATTGTTATAATGTATTATAACTATGAGTTATATAAGCTGACAAGCAATTATGAAGTATTATGATATTTGACCTGAAGTAATTATAAAATGCTTTATAATGTGTTATGATTATTGTTATAAAGCATTATGAATATTTATGAGTCCTATGTTTATAATGCATAATAGGCATCTGCGTCATAGAAAGGGAAGGGATCCCTTTAGTCGACACCAATGTTACAATTGTGCACTGTGGTGTGCATTTGGCATAATGCGGCTTAATGGGAAGACCAAAAGGATTTAAACAGTTACCACTGACCTACCATTTTGTTTATGTTTTATGAATGACAACACACCGTTAAAAGTAATTAAAGGGTAACTTTGGTATTATTCAACATGGGCCTTGTTTTTCCATGTTCTTGTGTCTATGTGACTAATGTGGGACACCATTTTTTGTAATTGGTCCGGTATTGAGCGAGCGCACTGCAGTCAGCAGCAGTGAAACAGGGCGGCAACATAATCCTTGCAGGCAATTGCTCCCCGTCAAAGTCACTATGTCTCTCTCTTCAAAGCCACCAGACTCCACTGATAAAAACAGCAGCATCTAAGACTGACCCAATATTAAATGTTGCTAAGGAGGTCAATTTTCATGAGACACTGGGGATGGGATGGCAAATGAGAGGCATATCCCGAGAAATTGTGAGAGATGTAATAGAAGGATGGATTGAGCCTGCAGGTATTTGTGGAGGCAGCCAGTTCAACAAGTCAGCACCCTCTATCTTTGCAAATGTTTAGCTTTATGCCAGTTTCATTGCAGGACAGACCATATTTTCTGCATCTTCTTTCTCTTTTTCTCTTTTTCTCTTTTTCGTTTACTTTTAAAAACAGTTTTTTTACATTCCATTCCAACACTGCTCTTCACAGGTTTTTTTTTTTACAAAATTATTGCAGAAGTGGTTGTCTTGTTGAAATGTTTATTCAAAAACCACCACTTCTGCAGTAATTGGAACTTCTGCAATAGTTGGAATTGTCAATGGACAAAACTGAGTGGGGCTCCGTGCTTTTATTCAGCGTGAGCGACCACATCGAGGGTGGAAAAATGGATCCCTACAGTTTGAGCATAAGTCCCAGGTCCATGCAAGAACATGCAAGAATAATAAAAACACTGTCTGCCCAGCTGTTCAATATGAATATTCAGCTATTTGGATCAACCTACATGAATCTCAACATAAGATGTCCACACAGTCAGGGAAAGTAAATGTTTGCGTCCTGCTCCCGCTGCATTGCTCTGTGTACGACTTGTTTCTTTAGTTGCGTAGCTAAAAAAGTGCACTGGTTCCACTGACAAAATGCGAGTCGACTACAGTTGAGTCTTTGAATCATGACTTTTAGGGTGACAGCCCGATGAATGCATCCAGCCAATGTGGCTACTAAGAGTGACTGTTTTCCACGCCACCACATTTTTGGCAGTGCTAAAGTCCTGAACAACAATATTAGCCAGCTCACACGCGGACTGCGAAATCAAACCAGGGGAAGCAGAGGAGATTTGTTTTAAATGAATGTAAGCCTTTTATTGTACTCCTTATATAGAACTCCCTTCAGATGCTGCTCTGCACTTATGGTTTTACTTGTAAACCTTTTAACTACGGAGGCAGGCAGATTTCCTGCAGAGTGTGGGACCTTTTACCCTAGCATCCACTTCTTACTGCAAACTGCTAATAAACTCTTACTGTATGTGTCACAATCCCATGATGCAGGCTCTTTCTTTAATGCTTAAACCAGTGCATTTAGCAGCAAACATAATATTTATAGCCACTTCAATCACTCACTTTACCTGTTCCAACTTTTAGGCCATAGGGACCCAACCTATTGTCCCTATCTGCGTGCATTATGCTTTATTTATAATGAGTCACGTATTAAGAAAGCACACTCCACGGAGATAAGGACAATAGGTTCTGTCTGGAGTGGTGTGCGTCTCCCCAGGGTAATGCATATGTTGAGAGCTTAACAAATGATCCAAAACAAAGACAAGGCAGCTTCGTCATGAGGAGGCAAACACAGTGCTTCACACGCAGCGCTATCTACCTATGCAGACGGAGGGGCAAATTTACCACTAAAGATGCACTAATGCAGTCAGTCCCAGAGGAGCTTCTATCCGACGGTCGCTGCCTCCTCAGCGCTCGCTGTTGTCATCGGCTCATCACATCCCATCACAGCCCATTTGCCTCTCAGTTAATCCAGTCCTCCAAACCCCTCTAAATCTTTACACTCTCAGCATGGGAAAATAGATGCATTGGCTAAACATGTCAGCACAGACTGCTGGAACAGAGGTAATGATCCGGAACATTAAACAGCGCTGCGGAATTAAAAAAAACTCAAAACGTTGCTGTGTAAAATCTTTCAATGCTCCTAAAAAAATGTCACCTCACAGCGGCTTTGAAGACTCATGATTGAGAAAGGGCGAGTCTTGCTGGGCTGGATGTATTACTGTATGAACAGTGAAATCCTGTCTGAATTTATTGCCTCACTAATTCAGATTTTAATCAAATTCTCCTTCTTAGGGTTATTGTTTTATCCGTAGTTAATGATTTTGATCCTAATACTGTCATCATTTTAGGCCATCTTGGCTCACAGATGAGTGTTAATTGATCGCCATCAGCGCTGTTTAAAACAGATCGTCTGTCTCTGCAATGAAGGTACAAGTCAAGAATCAACCTATACAGCGTCAGAGCTGTCTGGCTGTCATCCCTTCCACTCCATCTATAAAAATAACTTCTGCATAAAGAAATGTACCCATGTACCCTCTGGCCACTACTTTAATACATCTAAACAATCTAATTATCAATTCCATTACCTCCACTCTATTGTAATGGAACTAATGTTGTGGCAAATTGTAGGAAATGCCAGTTTTCACGGGCACAGTTATAGCAAGACTTGTGTCTCATCAGACTTTTTGTTGCCCCCATCAACTGTTCTCTCTCCCCTCTGTTTTCCTTCTGTTCGCATCTAAAGTGACTCCACTGCTTTGGTTTCAGTCCATTAGCTGCTGTACTTCTCACACATTGCACTCTTATTGGAACTCATACCTTATCGTTAGCTGCGTACTTCAGAACAGAATTGCTGGTTTGAAGGCTCCAGCCGTTGTTATTTCTGCTGATCAACCAGAAGTCATTGCTCCTGTTACACATTAAGGGAGTCGGGCATATGAGCTGTGGGGAACATAACGAGATAAAAGAAAATATGAAAAAGCGGAAATGAGTGTTGTTCCCCAAACCTTTAAAAAATATATATATAATATGCTACTAGCATGATCTGAACAGAACACTTGAAAAAGAAATGACTCTATATGCACGTGATAATTACTTGTAATTTACTCATCCTGGCCTGATGATTCCTTATTCCTTTTAGCAGAAATAGAAAAGCTGATTTATTCTAGCAAGTAAAGTGTTACCTCAAACAGTGACTCTTGGAAATACAGAGCAAAAGTCTTGCCACATTTTTCAGTTGGCTTCTTTTACAATAGCTTTTTGTTTTAATTGTATTTATTTCATTAGTCCTTCTGAACATCTTAAAGGGCAACCACACACCACAGGTTTTATACATTAAAGTCTGTTTCCAGGTGTTGGGGAGTACTACTGCATTATGTATAAAGCCTTTTGTGCAGTGGTTTTGGTGTTTGATTTTATCCTGTTTTATTCCCATGTTTATGCCCTTCCTCGTGTATTTATCACTCCCTGTCTCTGTATTCGCATCCTTTGCCCATGATTATGTTTATTTATTATTATCTTTTGATAATACCGTCCTCCAGCTTTTAGGTTTACTTTACTTCCTGTGTTATTTTGTAGTGTTGTGTCTCTGCCTTATCTAGCTGTGTTTCCTATCAGTGACTGTTTTCTTCTTTGCCTCCTTTTGTCACCTCCCTCCAGGGCTGGCCCGTGGCATAGGCGTCACAGGTGGGTGCCTAGGGCGCAAAATGTCAGGGGGGCGCCGCAAGAGAAAGTTTTCGACTCTGCACAGCTGAAGCAACACCAGTGTTGGCCATGACAGTAATCAGGTGCACGCACCTCGCCTGTGAGTCGCAGCCAGATTGTGACAGAGTGGTAATGTAGCTGGTAGTTTAGCAATATAAAAATGTAAAAACAAAAGCGCAACCTTGCTCTGTTTGGGACTGTGAGCTGCACTTTATCAGAGGTGCTGAAGTTAACATTTGTGTGGATTTGTCATGAGATTCCTGCCTGATTACAAGTGTTTTCAGTTAGTTTCTGTTTTCCACCCACTTGTCTCATCGCCATATGTTCCCAAATGGGGATCTGTGTCTGTCAGACAGCCTGAAGGGGATTTTATCATGTCAGCAGAGCAATAACACAGACTAATGCATAGCAGAATGTAGGGCTATTGTCATTAAATTATCATTAATCACGTTATTCTCATAATAATCCGGCTTTTTTTCTTGACATATCAGAGAACACAGATATGTGGGAGAGATTCTGAATGTGCAGAAAGTTTTTAAAGAAGAAAGAAAACTTGCTGAAAGACAGGGGCTGCTAGTCCACGGGTTTATAAGTGAATTAAAATTAATTAATTTATCATTGAGCTGAAAAGGTGCCACCTTCACATTTAAAGAAGTTACGTCCCCAAACAAAATCATGCCTGCATGTGTGTTGATGCAGCAGGGATTTTATAAAAATAGAAAAGTTGTTTAAAAGCTATTGCTACAGAATGCCTGAAACCCTTACTGCATTATATTCCATAAATTTTTGATATTTTGAATTGTCACCTGCAGCCTGAATTTTGTGTTTCCCTTTATATAAATATATCAGTTCATAAATTGGTGCAGGAAATGAAGTATTTAATGCTCAGTGGACCACCAGACCCCCAATTAACAAGTGTTCCTTCCAGTGTTGAAATAAAACCTATGCTCTTGCATTTCTACAGATTTACCCCATATATTCACTAGAATAAAAGAAAAGAGTCTCTTTTTGATACAGTTACTAGGTTAGGTTTGGTCTCCCTATAGGCTATGATGTCTGGAGGATGGCAAGTATGCTGATCATATTTAGTCATTATTGACCATGAGTATTGACTTGTTTTTTTGGCTGCTGAACTTTTTACACACTGTGGTGGGCAATGTCCTAGACAGTTTAGTGTGAGCACATGGGTTGGGGGAGCTGCCAATATAAAATCTTGCCTAGGGCTCCATCACTGTCAGGGCCTGCCTCCCTCTTCTGTTCTTATGTCTCTGTCTGTTCTTCAGTTGTTGTGGGATCGTTGCTTAATGTATCTGCATTTTGGGTTCAAATCCCTCGTTACCTGTGTCTACACATGACAAACCATCACAGTTTGCGGCTCCAGGGGGAGCTGCATAAAGTTTGATAATTTGTCTCAAGTGAAGTCACTTGTTGGAAGACTACAAGTGTGAAAATGAAGCTTACCAGAACTCTGTAGCCCGCTCCTTATGGGTGGAATAAAACACATGATATCTATGATTCTGCAGCATCAATTTATATCATTTCCTTTCATTCTAAATCGGTGCAGTAGTCTTTTAATCATGCAGGACTTTTCTGTTCATATCCTAAGCTGAATGGATGAGCACCTCTCTATTTTGACAATTTTTGGAATTATTATCTGCAATCACCAAAACTCACCTATGTCTTGGCCACTGGCATGCCATCAGAACCTCATGGGAGGTACCATACTCCTCACCTGAACCACCTTCTGTTACTGCTCCCTGTGCTGCTGCTGTTCACCAGAATTAGATGAGAAAAAGCTTTATTACCAAGTAGTATTTTACACGTACGAGGAATTTACTTTGGTGATAAGGTGCTCCACGCAGACAAACATACAGCTGACATAAATAAATGTAGAAATATATAATATGGAATAAACAGATGCAAGTTAAATAAGAATAATAAAATGAAAGAATAGAGAACAATAATACATTTGCAGAGAAAGAACAATGTGGCAGATATTTACATGTGCATTACTCTGGTTTATGTTGTGCAGACGTGTTGCAACTGAAGAGGATGTTGTGTACATAAATATATAAATTGACAAAATATAAAAATATAGGACAACAACGATTAACAATTAACAACAAATATGTGCAAAATGCCAAGTTTGTGCATGATATTAAATGAAATAATATTTACACTTGCAGAGATATTTGCATTATTTTAAAGAGGGGAGTGTCAGTGGGGGGACCCGGGCCTTGTTAATGAGGCTAGCTGCAGATGGGAAGAGGATCTTTTTGTGGCGAGAGGTTTTGGTCCTGATGGACCGCAGCCTCCTGCCAGAGGGGAGAGTCTGAAACAGTTTGTGTCCGGGGTGGGAAAGGTCGGCTGCAATCTTTCCTGCTCGCTTCAGAGTCCTGGAGGCGTACAGGTCCTGAAGAGATGGAAGATTGCAGCCGATCACCTTCTCTGCATAGAGAATGATACGCTGCAGCCTGCCCTTGTCCCTGTCGGTGGCAGCAGTGTGCTAGATGTTGATGGGGGAGGTGAGGATGGACTCAATGATGGCGGTGTAGAAGTGCACCATCATTGTCTTTGGCAGGCGGAACTTCTTCAGCTGCCACTGGAAGTACATCCTCTGCTGGGCCTTTTTGATGATGGAGGTGATGTTCAGTTCCCACTTGAGGTCCTGGGAGAGAGTCCACAGTGGTGACTGTGATGAGGGAGGGTGGGGCTGGGTTCTTCCTGAAGTCCACGACCATCTCCACTGTCTTCAGAGCGTTGAGCTTCAGACTGTTCTGGCTGCACCAGGTCACCAGATGGTCGATCTCCTACCTGTAGGCGGACTCATTCCCCCCAGAGATGAGCCCAATGAGGGTGATTGGAGGTGCGGCTATTGGTGTACAGGGAGAAGAGCAGAGGGGAAATGAGGCAGTTTTGAGGGGAACTGGTGCTGATAGTCCTGAGGACAGGGAGATGCTTTCCCAGCGTAACATGCTGCTTCCTGTCCATCAGGAAGTCTGTGATCTACCTGCAGGTGGAGCCAGGCACGTTCAGCTGAGAGAGCTTGTCCTGCAGCAGGGCCGGGATGATGGTGCTGAACAAAATTATAAACACTTTTGTTTTTGCTCCCATTCATCATGAGCTGACCTGTGTGTACATAGAGACAGTCTTAGATCTTTGAGGTCAGCTCGTGATGAATGGGGGCAAAGACAAAAGTGTTGCGTTAGTAATATATATATATATATATATATATATATATATATATATATATATATATATATATATATATATATATATATAT
>NC_060153.1:12673460-12717276 GCF_021292245.1 Micropterus dolomieu | reverse complement strand
TTGAGGTCAGCTCGTGATGAATGGGGGCAAAGACAAAAGTGTTGCGTTAGTAATATATATATATATATATATATATATATATATATATAGCATTTCATTCTGTAAACCCTACCTACATCCTCCATCCACGTGCAGCCTCTGTGTCCATGTTTCAATCCCCAATTCTTGCTGCCTATCCGTGTAAGGAGCCTAGACATGTACCAAAGATCTCTGTACATATTCAACATTGAAATAAGAATTATTGCTTCATCCTAGCTGTTACTTGTATGCTTTTAAATTTTATCGTCAAAAAAGGTAGTACAAAGGGTTAGGCTTAGGGTTATCTTTGAATATGATTTTAGCTTTTTAAGAGAAGCTAATGGAAAATACATTATTGGATAAAAGCTTGTTGAACAGACACAAGCTCCCATAAACAGTGTGGCTAAATTCACACTGCGTTTGACTGAGGACACAGTGATAGAGGTTAGTTGGTCTGCTGACCTGCTTCATGATAGAGGTCTCTCAGTTGTTAGAAAGTTCTATTTCTGCAAGTGTTTGGTGTTTGTGTAAATGTATTTAATACCAAAGTGGATCCAAGGAGACTCGCTATCAGCTTTGACGGTGTAATGCATCAATCTTTGCAGGGGGAAAATGTGTTTGTAGAGGCAAGATGGACAGTATGAACTGTGAAAAGTATTACATTGGACATGTGTTTTTTTATGCATGTTGGGTTCAGGTAGGCTTTCTATGGGGCCGTTTCGGATCAGGTCCTAGATTGTGGGCCTCTGAAGACCTCTCTTTCCTCTATAATGTGGGCTGAATGGGGGTCAGACCCACCTTGGCTTTGGTGAACACAACTGTAGCTGTATCTTTTACCCATCAAATCTAATAAAAGACCAACTTAGAGAGTGTCTTGTGAGAAGGGTATAAGAGAGTGAGTAGGAATTCTAATCATCACTCAGTGTCATCACTATCAAACCCTTCTCTAATTGTCTACTTACATATAGTATAGTGTAGACTGTTGTACCATTAAAAACTGAATCAGGAAATGCAATTTCCCATATATGCCCACAGGGAGAAAATCTTATTAAATGATGTGTTCTAATCTGGTGTATAATTCGTATCTATGTAGAGATCTGGGAGCCTCTGAGGACGTAGAACATTTTTGTTGAATATTAAGTCTATTTATTGTGAACCGAACTGACCTGCCACACCCATAATCAGTTGTTCAGTATGCAGGCATTGAATGAGGGAGCTCATTCAGTGTAATACACGGGGAGAAGCAGGTGTAGATTTCTTCCCAGCACCTCCTGTGAGCAGCATTTGATGGTACAAAATATTCACAGATGGAAAGTTTCAATTGAGCGTGTCATGAATCCTTGTGCTGTTCAGCAGAGACAAAATGATTGGAGGCAACCTCCCCGCTGATCATTCCAGAAAAGTAAAGAGAGCGCATCAGCGGCCCCTGCATCAAAATCACCAAAAGATTGATTGTCACGATGCAATAATGTTCTGCACCTGTTGAGCATATCATCAGTGGATTAGCTTTTCTTATCTTACATTTTCCTCAAAATTGTTGTATTCATAGCATATGTATGTGGTTCTGTGGGAAGTGACTCATTCTAAGTACATCTGGGGATGAATAGGTGACAATATCAGTACGAGTGATGAACGTGTGTTGGCTCCATACATGGCAACACTAAATATCAACTTATTTGATCTGAGGTCTTCTATCACTCAGTATCATGTTAGGAGCGGCTTGATTAGAGTGCCACCTTGGGGAAGGAGCTCTATCAGTCTCTTGTCACCCCTTATAGTCCACTATTGACTGTACAAATTCAGCTTCCAGTGTGGCATTCAGAACAGAAACAAAAGGAGTATTCATTCAGTGGAATCCTACCCAAAATAGAGTACATATTTATATTTTTGCTTTGAAGCCGTTTGTTTTTCGTGCTTATATTCATAGATTGCTCTCATTGCTGTCAACAGAGTAAAATATTTATATCTGTATTTAAAACTTAATGTTAACAGGCATGGGAGAAGTGAAATCTCTGCTAGAAATACTTATGATGGGCATTCCTCTCGAGATCAAACCTATATTTTAAACCTGATAATCCAGTGTTGTGGCTTTAGTGATGGCAATGACGGTCTGTCGTTCAGGTGGCCAGTCAGCCACTTCGGTCGACACTGAAATATCTCACCAACAACTGGATTGATTGCCGTGAAAATTTGCACACACATTCATGCTCTCCAAGAAGATAAATTCGAGTGACTTTGGTGATCCCCTCACTTTTCTCTAGCGCCACCATGAGTTTGACTCACTTGCTGTCTCAGCATCTGTCGGATGGGTTGCTATGAAATTTATTACATTTTGGAACATTCAAGGGAGTGCCCATTCCATCTGGTATCTGGGCTGGTGTCTGGTAGGAGGGCTGCCAAGCAGATTGCTACCATGGCTCTGCTTTGGTCCCGACTCCATGGACCTGGAAAGTAATCCCGTCTTAGTGGCCATGACTGGTGTCCAGTCACCTCTCACTGGTGTGAGCTCTGGAGTCTAGACCCTGCAGTCCGGTTCGGGAACCTTGGTTTTTTTCCTCCTTGAACGTAGGGTGAAAACACAGTCAACATCACAAACGCTTGAGCCACGGAGAGTCCTCCGCTCTGTTTTGGAACCAACAAAACTGACACAGAGTTGGCTTCCATAATATTGGACAGGTTAACTAAATGCAATTACTGCAAAGCACATGAAACATATGTGATTTTGTGTTACGTTGTGTATGTACATTATTTCACCAGCTAATGCGACACATATTACTATCCTGTGTACCACCAGTATTATGTCAAAGTGTTGATTTTAGCCTGCAAGAAATGATGTAATGGCACAAAGCAAATGTGGAGCAACATGTTTATACTAGCCAACAGTGATGCAAGGCAGGAGCAGCCAGCTAACGTTTTACTGTTATCGTTTTACTGATACTCAGGTATACGGCTTCTTCAACGGTGTCAGTCTTTGTAACCTACACATTACATACAAGAATGCAACATAATGGCGCAGGACCAACACCACAGTGCAAGGCCCATTCACTACAATAATGTTACTTGCTGCAGTACAACTGTATGGTGTGGCACCAATCTAATTTATAATATTTAGTCCTGCTCACTAACTGTTTTGTTATCATCCAATACAGCTTCTGGCGAAAGATAAATAGTTACAGTGCTTGAAGTGGAAAAAAATAGGTGCTAGTACTCCCCCCATCCCCCGCACTATCCTCAACCACAAGACTAAACTAGTAAATATTATAACATTAACGACTTTGCGCATTAACCACTTAATTTCCTGCTTTCTGAATACATTTTCTACACCACTTTATGGAGGAAATGTCTTTATTTATATGAAGGGAAACAAAATTAAGGTGACAGGTGAATTCAATATTTAAAAATATAATGGAATATAATTCAGTAATCAGCTTTTGGACAATGCACATTTGTTTCTTCTATGTTTCAGCTGCATTGCATGTTTCCCTATTGTGCATTGTTTCATGTGTTATTCAACATTTCTTGTTGCTGTTTTTTAGAACATTTTTAACAAAAGCTTTTGAAAAGTGATGGAGACATTCAGATTCTGACTTGTCCTTGTAAATGACACCTATCTGTCGATACTGTTAAATGTCCCGCCCCTTCCAGGCTGTGATTGGTCGGTTCACGACAAGACATTGACAAGCTACCTTCAGCACACGGCTGCTTGAAAGGCACCTGAGCTTCTTTTCTCACTCGTCTCTCTCCACTGAAAGAGTTTAGCAGCCAGAGAGAACAGGAAAAGGTGAGCATCACGCAGCGCCCAGATATGGAGAAGGCAGAGAAGAGTACCGGCAGCTTGGGAGAAGTCCCGGTACGCCAAAGAGTAAAATGTCGAGGTGCTGGTACTGCATACCGATGCGTTCCAGCCCACTTCAACCACTGAATAGTTATTTAAAAAGCCGCAGACGTATCACATCGACTAAATGTAGTCAGCATAACATTATCATGCAACGAGCATGGATTAGTTCAACGCTCTACAGGTGTGTCGGATTCTGTATGCGTACATACTGTACCTGGTTGCAATTTAAAAACCGTGGCCAATGAAAACTACGTATAGCCCCTTCAATAACTTACTACTTATATTACCTGTGAATCTGAGGTCTGTAACACTCTTTCTTTATCCAAACAAATGAGTAACACAAAGAAATAATTTCCTGCACACCAAAGACGTTTTGTCAGTAAAGTCAAGGCAAGTTTATTAGTTTAGCACATTTCAACAACAAGGCAATTCAATGTGCAATACATAAAACATATAAGCAACACAGTGTATAAAAGACATTACAAAGAGAAGACCGTATTGTCTTGGGCTGTAGTGTGTAAGGCACACAGTTGCATGAGCAAGCATACTCAAACACATTCACACATTAATAATGCCTTTATTGATTCACTGTACTTACAGATATTACATGTTTGTGTTGTAATGTATGTCCAGCAAGTCCACCACAAAAGACTCCAAACACAACTGATGACTGATGACAATGAACTGTTTATTTTGTAATCAAGTGGATGTAGGTTACCAAACTGATACTTTAAGGGGAACTTGAGTGCTTCCAATGTTTCAGATGTGCTTTAAGTCTGATATTGCTTATATACCACAGTATGTTAGAGGTCACTCTTTTCCAAATAACATTAGTACGTATAATGTTGGTTATGAAAAAGGAAAATGTTCAAAGGTACAGCTGGGAAAATCACTGGTGAAGGTAAATAACAAAAAGGTAACTGAAGTCATCTGTGACATCGTAGATAGCGCTGAAATGATTATAAAGAAAGGCACATCACCAGCAGCGACAGACCATTATAGTCTATTACAGGAAATTTTGGCAATAAAAACAACTATGTTTTTAGTGGCCCACCACACACCGAGTCACGGCAGCGTCTCATAACGCTGTCTGGGATGACTCTTTCTCAGTATGTTGTTGTCTGTTACCTCTGTACCCCTCATTTCCTTGGAAATGTTCTGCAGTAGTTTGTTTTGAGGTCTGAAACACGCCCCAGCTTTTACAATGTGTTATGGAATGTAATTCTGTTTAATCAGAGATAGAGAATAAATACCAGGCTGTGTGCCCTCATGCAGAGAGAAGTGATTAACCACTGGCTTTGTTTAAATATAATCCTGTCAATCACAGCGTCCTTTGTCTGGGGTGCTCATAAGTATTTCATTGTTCAACAAACACGATTTCCCCCAAAATAAGATGAAGGATTAAAAATAATGAACTGTTTGCCTGCTCATTTGCATCTTGTGTTCAATGTGTGTGTGTGTGTGTGTGTGTGTGTGTGGGGGGGGGGGGGGGGCAGGAAGGCTCTCTTTTTGTGCTGAGTCATTTTTGTTAATCATAAGTAGGATTGGTTGGCAATACAGGATGAGAGGTGAACCTTACAGCAGAACAGATTTTTCCCTGTCGGCACAACTGTTGTTGTCTTGCTGTCTGAGGACTTTTAGCTGACCAATGTTGAGAGCTAAAATGCTGTGCTACCAGCATTTTAGCTCTCAACATTGGTCAGCTTACATCCGTCAGTCCCTTCACACACACACACACACACACACACACATACACACACACACACACACACATACACTGTGACCTGAGAGTTTGTGTTTGCTCCCTCTGTTGGGACTTTGATGAGAGTGTCAGAAGAAACTGTTTAGATAAGTACATTTCAACTTTCAACACCCTACCCTTTACCCTACCCTGATCAATGGAGTACAGTATTATTAATTATATGTCTTCAATTAATTTTTATTGAATTGTGAGTGTTAGATTTAAATACCATTCAATTCAGTAACATTAGCAGGCTTAGTTTAAATTTTTGTTTTGTAAAAAGAAATGTGCCCATCGTTTACTTTTGTTTACAGTTAAACTTAAATTATAAACTTTACAAGACCTTAAAACAACAACCCTGCATTTATTTGCCTCACACGCCCTGCGGGGTGACTCTGTTATCTCATCTCAGGTCGTTTATATTTGTGTAAGGTTTACGTTTCCATTAGCAGTAAAGATGGTCACCAGATATACAGTACAGAACAGTACCTCTGAGCAGTGTCATTGCTAAATTCAATTTGTCTGCAGACATCTGTGTTGAAATTTGTTTGCGATTGTGATGGGATAATTTTTGACTCAATGCTTAAATCTCACATGTACTAAAAATGTAGTGCTGATGAAGGCCACCTTGTAGAACATAACACATACAGTTAAGGCAGTAAATTTCAATGACCCAGATCCTAATAATCTTTTAAAGAGGTGGTATTATGCTTTTTGGCTGTCCCCCTGTCCTTTATTGAGTTATATATCTTTTTGTGCATGTAACAGGTTTGCAAAGTGAAAAAGCCCAAAGTCCAGCCCAAAGGGAGTTCCCATCTCCCACAGAAAGCTCTGCTCTGAACCGCTGAAAACAGCTCGTTTGTAGTCCAGCCCTTCACTTCCTTTACTTGTGACGTCACAATGAAAACGCGTCATAAAGCTTGCCAAGCAGCTTGCGGGGGTCAGGCACGCCCTCAAACCAAGCTAGTCTGAGCGGAGGCCCTTTGGCTCCACTTGCCTTTGTTTGGTTTTCCATTGTAGAAATGTTGTACCTGTACCTGTACTTTTTTTCGTATCACCTCACCTCCCTCGAGGTTCCAAGTAAGCTGAGGGATACTAAAATGTAACGTGAAAACACGACAGACTGCTGATTGGTCAAAGAGAATATTCACTATTCACTGCATCATTGTTGCGTGCACCAGACAGAGGCCAGCAACAGAAAGTTTTATATTTTACAGTTTTCGTATGGAATTTCATCACTAAATCCACTTCTGAGAAGTTTTGAGGTGAGAAATCAGCTGTGTAGATTTTGAATATTGACAGTTTTACGAGAAGTGATGGCGGAACAAAAATGTGCTTGAATATTTTCGGAGTTGAGCAGTGAGAAGTGGCTGCGGGGGAAGCCTGCGCCAACCCGCGGGAGGAGCGTGTGAGGCCGGCCAGCCGCCCGCTCACAGAGCCCTCTGCTCCCGCCGTCACACAGACCGCTGCAGCAACAACGGCAGAGGAAAACACAGCTGGAAGGTTTTCATACCGCTTATCTGTCTTTACATTCTGAGGAAGGTTGAAACGGTTTAACTTAAAAAAGAGAAAGCTGTTTGGATCGCTGGTGTGTGTGTCGCATTGAACATTATGTTGCGGCAGTTGTGTGTGCCGTCGCTATGACGACAAGCTACATACTATCTCTGGGTACTATCTACTTTTTATATACAGTCTATGGGTATTACCTGCAATGGAAAACGGAGCAGGGCTGAGTAGAGTTGAGTCTATCGATTTGCGCTATGGTAGCATTTTTCGGCAAGGCAGCGTAGATCGTCAGAACACCTGCAACAGTTCAACATTTAGTCCTAATGGTAAGATGTGGAACAATGATGTTGTGTGGTTGTGGACTGGTAATAACTTACACCATCTGCTAGGTTACGGTTGCAGTCTGAAGCGGCTTTTATTTGAATCACACTACCTTGTTTCTTACGACCCGACCTTCGCTGCTTCTGATTGGCTAGTAGTCCTTACCTGGGAACTGCGCATGTGCAACTCCCAAGATTTTGTACAAGTAAGATGCATCACTCTGTAGCTCAAGAGCGGAGAGTACAACACATAGGGTGAAAAGAGGAGCTGCAGCAATGTGCAGTATGAGAAAAATATGGTGTTTTTTGAAAATTAAACCATGTAAATCTGTTCTGGTACAACCCCTAATTAAGATTTTGAACCTGAAAAAGAGCATAATACTACCTCTTTAAACAGAATTATCAGTTTGAAAAGCTACTGATACCAAATGGAAACTGCCACACAATATACCACAAATGTGTGTGTTTATGTGCTCCAGTATGTGGACACGCAAGTGGGAGTGGATGCTACTGTATTATTTTCTTACTAGTGCTGGGCAACGATTAAAATTTTTAATTGCGATTAATCACATTGTTAAGGGCAAATTTGAATAATGACTTCTAAAGTAGTGTATTGCGCACTTTTAATTTAAATGTACTGCTATGTACACAAAAGTGCAATAACATGTCGTTTGCACACACTTTAAACAAATAAGGTGCTTTTTACCAGCAGTGTTCCCTTAACACAGTAGCAATAAAATATTTCTTGTAAATCTCAACTTAAACATTAATCTAATCAAATCAAATATTAAACCAAAGCTATTTGCCACTGCCAGGGCATTACCTTTTATCTAGCTTGTTAAAACAAGTTACCATCAGAGTCCAGTTTTCTTGGGGTTTTTTCTGAACAGGTATCAACAGAAACATTTTTCTTTTATCAGGGAGCAGCAGAAACGGTCTATGTTCAGTAGCAAGGTGAAGTGGTCGAGCAAAAGGTGTAGGGACAAGCGGGTGCGTTCCCGTGACACTATCGCAGTGGTGCTGGTCTCACGCACACGCCCGCCCGCTGCCGAAATTGAATTGTCTGGAACTTTTTGTTTGCGACACGCAGCACAAATAATTGGAAGAGAGACTGATCCCCGCTGTTTATGAGTTTCCAGAATCTGTTGCTGTTTACTGAATAGGACATCAACAGGAGGGAATTCGCATGGCAGAGCATCCCCAAAACTAGATGTAGGCCTATCAGGTAAAGTTATGTAGCCTATAATTTTAATTTAAGTGAAATAGGCTAGGTACAGCTGTGAAGCGCACAGAAGCTGTTGCCATGGTTACTCTCAATAGAGCACCTTCCGTTTACTCGCGGAGCGCTTTCTTATTCTCCCCCACACTGCATCCAGCGTAGTCTGCAGAGCCAGTGACCAACGGCTCTGGGTACACATACAGTCAAAAGAAACGTGCGATACAATAATTGTCGTCGTTAATTAATTAACGTGTTAACGCGATAACGTGCCCAGTCCTATTTCTTACACAAACACATAATATAAACGAATATTGTGTGAGGAAGACATGTCTGTTGAAGTATTAATGTTAATTTTGTAGATGAAGAAAAAAATTTAAGATAACAGTTTGTTTTGAACATTACAATTTATTTTAAAAAATACATGACTTAAAAATAAATAAAACTTTATTAAACTGAAAATTCAATTGATAAGTCAAGTATACAAAAATATCTGTTAATAAAACCTTTGTTGTTGCAATTTACTGTACTGTAATCTCTTTGTGTACATCTAACCTGCACAGAGATATGATATTGATTACCTGGATGTTAGTGTGTGTGTTGAGTATGACCCAAAAATGTTACTCTCATGTTATGGTCACACTATGAGCGACAAAGCTACAAAATATTGGACACTAATTTGTTTTTACATACTTCTGTCACTTATGTAATGTACTATATATTATATTGGATTGTATTTCTCTTGCAGTACTTGTAGAAGCACTGTAGGCTACTAATGAAATTGGGCACTAATTTGCTTATTGGCTAACTTTGGTACATTTAAATTGACATGTAAAACGCAATAATGTGCATTGTCCCTGGTAAATAAAAATAAATAAAAAAACCCCCAAAAAAACAGCCACACATGTCTAGCTACATTATACAAGTAGTACTCAGCGACATAGCTATGTTTTCATGGGCTTGTGTGTGTCCGGGAACATTAAAACAATATTTCGCACATCATATTTAAAGTTGGGCATTTTAACATGGAGCCTTTTGGAGCCAGTCTCAAGTGGCCATTTGAGGAACTGCAGTTTTTGACACTTTCATGTTGGCTTCACTTTTCAGCCCCGGAGGTTGCTGCTTGCACAATACACAGAAAGCTAGCATACTGTCAGCTAACTTAGCTAAAGAACACAGTACCACGGCTAGCTATTGTGTGTGAGAATGTTGTGTTATAAATTGTGCGTTACACAACTGGTACTCCCGTAATAGCTGCCGTGGTAAAAACAAGGGTTGGCTTCAATGGGAACTGGCTAAAGGCAAGAAAACATTTTTTATTCCATTTTTTAGACAGAAGGGAACAGGAATTGTGTGGACAGAGAAAGGGACCAGAAATGGTTAAAAGAAAACATAGGATTGGTTGAGGCTTCCTCCTTGGAGCGCTAAAAAAAGTTGAGGCCAGCTGAATTTCGATTTGGAGCACTTCATGCCCATCACACAGCAACAAGTTCGTACCTTTATGTCTTCGGCTTCCATTGAAAATGACTTGTAGCTTTATTACCAGTAGTCCAAACACACCATCACTTTGGTTGGCAACAAGACAGTAGACACAAACACAGCAGACTCTTCTTCAGACTCCCCCCCCGCCATCTGTCTCACTGACCGTTGTAAAGCTGTTTGTGTACAGCTTCTTACTGTTGTGCATGGGTTCTTATCAGACCTGTTGGGCCAGTTCCCGCATGTCTCTCTTTCTGTCTCTGTGCACACCAAGCTGATGGCCATCTTCATTGTGTCCTGCTGTCTTCAGTGCATGACTTGTGACTTTACCACAGAAGTATTGTTCGTATTATTATAATACCATTGTTGGATTTGTTTTTTTAAGTTCTACTGTTACAACTTTCTCTTTGTATTTTTTGCACTTGTCTTCCCACATACACATTCAGAGGTCAGTCTGACAAAGGGGATCCCTCTCTAGCATTTATAAGCAGCATATATAAATTAAAAAAATTGTTACACACATAGTTGTAAGTTGATTGACGTGTCTTTTGATGCAGGTAATCAGAATCAGGAATTTGAATCTGGTTTTGCTGGTAGCTCTTAATGTTACACACAATTTACATGAATTTAAAAATAGACATACAGCTGAACAAAGACAGGTAAAACTAGATATAGAACTGTTAATATTACATACAACACTTAAATATAAGGTGAATAATAGTTATTTAAATATACTGTATATACTGTCTACTGTATATACGCATACAATGTTTTACAAGTCAAGTGTTCAGGAAATTGTAAACAAATCCAAATAGTGCAAAGGAATTCATTTTGAATGGGTAAATTACAAGATTACTTTATGTACATGAAGTGGGTGGTTATGTATATGTATGTATACATACAGTATATGTATGTGTCTATATACAATACAGTATGCAAGATAATGACAATATAGTAAAACAGTGTGTAGTGCATAAATGTCTTCATCGGACAAGTTATACTTGTTGACAAATACAGTATTAATAAATGCTTAAAATGTCCTATTTAGCTGCTTACAATTACATTATAATGTGTTTGAAACCAAGTTTTATCATGTGTCAGTGTGTTTTTTGAGAAGGGTTTTTTCCTTGAACTAGGTGAGGAACGATGCAAGCTTGAGAAACATTGTGTGGGCTACGCAAACAAACTTGTCTTCACTTGATTTTCAACATGTGTGCGTGAGAGAGTGTGTTTGTGTGATACAGTGTGCCGGTAATAAAGTCATCTTGGTCTTTGACTCCTGCTCTCCCCCACGTTCAAAATAGGTTTATGGGTGCACTGCCTTCACTCCAACCTTATTACACGCTGTTTAGGAGAGACTAGATTTCTCCGTCTGTAAACTTTGAACTGGCTATCTACATATCCAGTGTGTGAGTGTGTGTGTGTGTGTGTGTGTGTGTCTGTGTGTGTGTGTGTGTGCTGGCAGAAAGGCGAGAATCAGTGATTACATGTCCTTCATTAACAGAGTCATTGGTTAATGTGTCACTTGTACAATGGCAATAACACACACATACACAAATACACACATGTACACGCACTTGTGCTGGAGTGGAACGACACCCCGTACGATAAGAGAATATAAGCCCCGTTCTCTTTAAGGGCTGTTTAAGGTTATGTACACTTCCACACATTGTCAACGTGCTCTCCTTCCTATTCTTTCTAAACATCTGTGTTTGTGGCAAATATGACTGGAATGTGATAGCTTTAGTCATTTTTTGTATTCACTTTATCTCCATTGTGTTTATCAGTGTTGCCAGCAAAGTCACTTTCAATTCACACTTAAAGGATAATCTCAATATGTTTTAACCTGGGCCCTATTTTCACATATTTTGGGGTGGAAATGACAAGTAGGTACAAAAAATTTAGGAATCCATGCAGAAGATGGCTTCAGCCGGCAGCCGTGAACCGCTTGCGGTGGCTGCTACGTATTCCTTCGGGACAATTGTTCCCATCGAAATTACATGACTCCCGGTGACACCCTTTGTTTTTAACAGGAAACTGAAGTCTCGCTCAAGGACAGTTCTCGCTCTGAAATCTTGTGAGAGGCAAGTTGTTGCAGGCAATGCTGGGTGCAATTTCCCGGTAGGAATACGTTGCAGTCACTGTAGCTGGTTTGTGGCTGCCGGCTGAAGCAATCTGCTGCATGGATTCCAAAACATTTTATACCTGCTGGTCATTTTTACACCAAAATATGTGAAAACAGGGCCCAGGTTTAAAAACTACAAAAAAATCCTTAAAATGCAATCTGAAAGAACAAATGCTTATTAGCACTTGTCAGCTGAAACTAATTGCCATATTCATTTTGGCTTCAGGTCACCTGGATTGGTCAGAAAAAGTCCATTTGCACCCTGTGGCAAAACCATACATGTCTAATTTGCCCCAGACTAGATCGTGGAAGCAAACTTGAGATTTAAATCAAAGAAACTTTTGGCTATCATGCTGATAGAATGCTATGATTTTCAACCACTGGGGCTTTTAAACCAGCTGAAAAATCCTAAGTGATCACAAAAAGCCTGTCAAATTCAACCTTCAGCATGTTTATCCTAAAGTGCCTCAGGCAGAGATGACTTAAATTAAATTAAAAGTGATTTGCAGTGTCTTTCTAGGCGCTGTTTGGATTATTTTGAGTCTACATTGACCTACACATTCTTTTTTTACTAATATGCCTGAAGATATACAAAAAAGTAAATATTTGGTGTGATGAAACATGGTGGTTCTCTGGGTAAGTGCAAATTCTGACAGCTGAAGTGACGGATAGTGTAACTCTGATCAACCTTGCCCTTTGGTAATCTTTTTTTTGTTAGCTATACTTGTTTGATTTGGGGTCAAATGTTGCCACTTGTTAATGGGCAAGGGAATATTCTAAGCCACACTAGTGCCTTGGATGATTTTAGTGACTTTTCCTCTTGCGCCACCATGAGTGAACGTGAACATTGTAAACGTTATACCTGATAAACATCAGCATGTTAGCATTGTAATTGTGAGCATGTTAGCATTGCTGATGTTAGCATTTGGCTGAAAGCACTGAAAAACAGTGAATTCCAAGCCTCTTCAAAATTATTATTCAGTGTTTAAATTTTTAGTCAGGTTGGATTTTTCTGTGCGGGTCCATTTTATTTAATAGTGAGAAGTGAGCCCAAATGCACAGAGTGTGTCTGTAGCTCATGACTTTTCCCTGATTGTTGTCATCACCTCTCGTCACACCCTCTGCCCTTTTAGCCCTTACCTTTTGTCTTATTCCTTATCAGCTGAGAGAGAGAGGGATTGAAGGAGGAAGAAAAAAGGTGGGGGGTTACCTGTACTGTGGCCCCACCTCTCGCTTCCAGGTCTGAGTAAACACCAAACCACCTTTGCTTACCTCCACACTCAAACACCCAGACACAGGTAGGCAGGAGACTCTTACTGCTGCAGCCTGTCACCTTTAAAGGAGACTGAATGGACAGACAGAGAGTGAGCTTTAGACAAGTGTGAATGTGCAAAGTGAACACACCGGCTGCATCTTCTTGGCGAGCTTGTTGATATCTGGGCTTCTCAGTTCGGGATACAGGTATGGTGTTAACGTCGACCCTCAAGTGTGTGTCTGTCTTTTTGAAGGTCTCTGCACTGAAAACATATCTTGTTTAAGCCTATTTAAAAAACATGTCGTCACTCCTTGTTGTTGGTGTGTCTCTGCATTCAACAAATGGCTTTTGACCCCAATCTTGATCGGGCAGCCTTAAAAGATCTTATTCTCTAGCTTGTGGGGAATTGTTGGAAGTTATGAAACTGTCAGGTTTCTTCAAGACAGATGACCTTAACTCTTCCTAGTGTGCCTCGGCCCTCCATGTAAAAATGTTTAGATGTACATTTGTCTGATGTTATGAAACTCTCTTTGACCAAACTTTACGGTCTACTGATGGAGACCTTCTTGAGTAAGTTGGAGTTTGTGTTGTTGCCTGGTTTCTCTCTCCTGGCATTCTGCTTAGTAGTAGTATTAATTACAGTTAACTAGACTTCCCTGTTTCACCGCTTTATCAGAGCCAAAATGATTGAAAACAACAAAGGCTCCTAAACCAACCAGTGACTGGAATGGAGATTCAAATGTCCTTACAATGAAACCAGTGGAACCAGTGGAGTGGCACAATACAGTATGTGTGTGTGTGTGTGTGTGTGTTAAGGGTGGGGGATAAAAAATGCTTCAGTGACTACAATGAGAGGCTGGTATTATCAGCCATAGACTTCCGGGTTCTTCGTCATATAATATGTGGACTTTTACCCTGGTAAGGTGAGCTGTTTGTTGTGTGTGTGCGTGTTTGTGTGTGACAGAGACGTGGACAGAAAATCCGTTGATGTGGTGCTATGTTTAATTCATTTAAATTGCATTCAAGTCTAAAGAGGCAGTGAAAAAAATGACTTAATATTCACATTTTTTATGGTTCAGTTCACTTTTTTGTAAGAGATGTTCCAAGCTGCTATTAAAAAAAAACTTTGTGTTGACAGAAATGTTATTTCAGTTGCATGTTTCTGTAAGTGTGTCATTGCAGGCGTCTGACACACAATTTCTTAACTGTGTTTGTCAACAGGGAGGGCCATTGTTTGGTTATCAAAGTGGGCATGAATGTAAGCTCTTTTGTACAGGTGTGAGAGATGCGGGGAAAAAAGACAAAAGGAACAAAAGTTACATGCTTACACTGTTGTTCAGTGTGTCAAATATCACCTATTCTTCAGCTTTAAATTTTGCTGGTTTCTCCTTATACACACACACACACACACACACACACATAGGGGCCCACTAAAGCCTTTATCACGAGTGTGTGACACAGTCAACGTCAGTAGTAATTGTCTGAAACAATGTCTTCTATGGCCTTGAATGGGCTAGCTGATTACCCTGAGGAATGTGTTTGCCTAAGGAAGCAAAGCCCCTTTCAGCTAGCGGTAAAGCTAAAACAGCTCTTATGATTAGTAATGACTATGTAGCTGTGTGAGGGGACATATGTGGCAACATTCGGCTGCAATTGACCTTTCCATCCTGTTGTGCTTCATAGTAAGACTGAATTCAAAGCCCTTCTATAATTAGTGCATGGCTGATAATGAATTAAAGGTTGAGTCAGTCGTTATCAATGCTGATGCTGTTATGGGAGTTTAAAGGAAATATGAAGGTGCAGGTTGTTGTTGCTTAAAGTCAGTGTTTGAGTAAAACTGTGATGTTTTGATTGGACAAATGTGAAGGTCCTGAAGGCAGGGGGGCTCTCAGAGTAAGTGAACTGGAATCATCCCTCCGTGGTGAATTTGGGGTGGGCTGAAGGCGGTCACTTACGCACTCCGTCTGACCTGAAATTCTTCAGGCCAGTTTCACTTTAAAGGGCTTTTTAGCTCTGAGGGAGGGAGGCCTGAACATTTGGTTCCCTTCTCTCTGTTAGTTAGTCTTTCTATCTCCTCTCCATCTGTCCGTCTTTTCCTCTCTCCCTACTCTTTTCTACATTTCTTCCCCCTTCTCACCCTTCTCCTTCTTAGTCTGCCACTCTCTCCACACCTTCCCCGTTTCTCCTTCCCCCTCCCTGTTGCTCTTCTTTAAGCTTGAGTGAACCAGAGGAATGAGGGTGACAGGTACATGGATGAGAGGGGAGAAAAGGGGGAAGAAAAGTTAGGAAGCAACAGAGAACGGAGGCAGAGATGAAAATGAAGGGGCTTAGATATGGGAAAATGTGGTGCAGATGATATTGTAATTATGTAGGGGAAAAAAGGAGTCAATTGATTAGTCAGTCAACAGAAAACTACTCCACAACAGTTTTGATAATCACTCAGAAGAGACTACATTTTCATGAGACATTTTAAGTGTTGCAGATGAAAATGGGCAGTTAAAAACAATTGACATAGCTGAAAAACTGAAAGAAGTTGAAGTGGCAGATGTAATACAATTAGTGGAAGAGGTTTAAATAACAGTGGAAATGGAAGTGCTGAAAGACACTAAAGTTTCAGTTTAAATGTAAGCTCTGAGTAAAGTTTAAGTGTTAATTTTAACCTATAAAATATTTTAGCCAGTCGATATACAACCATCCAGCAGTTACAGAGCAACATTATCATTCATTTGGCTTCTGTTCATTCAATATTCTTTACTGAACTCTCTTTTAGTTCTGTTTTTGGTCTCTACCAATCACTGAGAAACGACACTATGCACTATGCACTCTGCACTACGCTAAGCGGTGTGAGTGAACCAGGACTGGACAACAAAACAACGAACTGAAACTCACTGAAAAGTATCGTATAGCTGAGACGAGCTGCAGATTCAGGTGATAATTCAACCCCCTTTTTTTCACATCAACATTTGATACATTAGTACTGTTATTATAATACTGATTGTAGCCATTTTAAGTGTTGAGTGAAGTTGAAGTGTCAGTTGAAGTGAAAGTCCAGAAAAAAACTGAAATTGTGAAAGTGGGATAAATTGAGCCGGGAGTGTATCACTGAAAGTAGATGAACTTTAGTTAAAAGCAGTGGAACTGTCAGCTGATGTGTGTTGAAAGCAGTTGAAAAGGTTATGATGTCTCTGTGGGGTCTGGGACATTGTGATTTTACATTTTTCACTCTTTTTACACAGCAAATGATTCATCAATGAATAGAGAAGATAATCTGCAGATTGATCAATAATGTTAGTTGCAGTTAGCTGCAGCCCTAATGTTTCTTGCTAAGTACCACAACTGTACAGGACTTTGTCTTGGTGATATCTGGTACTCAGTGTGCTGTGACACTTCATTTAAAGACAACAGCCCCTGAAAAACAATGTGAAGGGACAGAAAACAGATATCGTAAGACACCATGATAACGGCGCTTCCCTCAGTGTGACTTAATGCTTCATCCTGTTCTAGTCAGCATGCTGACAGTTGATCTGTGTGAACCACAGTATGAGGACATCATGTGTCCTGAAGGGTCAGCCACAGTTCTCACTTCTCTTCTGTCAGGTTCATTGTTTTACTCGGTTGTGGTCGTTTACTGCAGCCGACTCATGCATGTGTGCAAGATACACAGGGACTACATTTTCTTAGTCATATGTGTTAAGGCTATAATCTGTAAACATGATCTGCTTTCTAATATTCCCTGCGTCACATTTTTAAGGATATGAATCTTTGATGTATTTTTTTGGACACCATAAAATAACTGAAACAATTAGGCAGTTGGAGATCACAAAAAACACAGCAGGAACCTTTTTTTTAAACGCAGTTTGTCAGTTTCTGCACTTGTCTGAGAGGAACGGTTTCCAGGAAAGCACAGTGTGGGACTAAACACTGCGGTGTACTCCTACAGGTCAAATTGCTCTACAGAAATAAACAGCAGGACCTCTGGTCTTGTGACATGCTACTCATTTACTTATATGGATAATAATAAATGGTGTTCATACAGGCTCTCTGGCCGAGAGACTGATTACCAGCAGTGCTTTATTGCTGACTTTATTCCTGCCTATTCACAGTTTTTGCCTATGTGGCAGATTCCAGTGTGTATGTATGTGTTTGTGGCCTTTACAGAGAACCAGCTTATCACAGATTACCAACAACGTCTTATAAGCACTCTTCAGTGTGATTACTTATGATTTAGCACTGTGTTCCAGCTTTAAGCCAATGTCAGTGGCAGGGTTATATTTTTAAATATAAAGTCAGTGAAGTATGATTTCCATTCTGTCATCATGAACAAAAATCCCCCATGAGCACCAACGTATGTAACAAACACTATCCCTGTGTACTTTACATCAGTTTAAAGTGGGTAATATTCTAAATTTTCCCACTGTCAACAGATGCCATTAAAATACCAAAACAAACAATGAATTAATTAAACTAGCAAGTGTAATATACCTTATTACTCCTAAGTGACATGTTCCTTTGTAACAGTGAACATGGGCACTGTAGTTTATTTTATATATACTGTCCTGCTGCCAGAAATTCACCAAATGTGTAATAATCTGCATCTGTTAAATAGTCCCTAACAACTGTACAGTTTACACCTGTTTGATTACTGAAGAAAATATATATTTGTGACCCATTTCAAAAGTCTATATGTCTTCAAAGAATGGGCTTTAGACTGAGTGCCACAGACCATGTAGGGAAGTTGGAAAGTGATGGATTAACATATTGTTGGTCTTTTAATGGGATTGGTTGACAGTAATAAAAAGTAAAGCCAAACACCGTCCTAATCCTTCAGTAGCTTATTTCATTCTTCAAAATTTTAACTTAGTAAATGTTTCCGTGAACCTGCACAATGATTACGGGGCGAGAGACAGTAAATGTTTCTCCTCCATCTCGCGACTCTTCCTGTGGGGCTCAACGATTAATCTTTGACCTGATGGACTGATGGTCCGGCTGTGCGGTCACCAGAACACCTGACCCCTCTGAGACTTGCCCTGATTGGCTCCCACTAATGACTGACAGTTAATCTTTGATTTAGATTGACCCCCTTGGCTTAGAGGAAGGCCCCGATGTTACTGATCTGTGATCCTGTCCCCCAACAAACTTCTTTCAAATGATTACGCAGAATACCACGGAAATACACATAACTATTTTTATACACGCTCTCTCAAGGACACACCTTTTTGCTATATTTTATATTCAGTTCACTCATCGATTATGCAATCAAATTAAAAGTCCTACACTTCACATACAGCTCTCTATCATTTGTGCTTTGTTATCTATCCATCATTCTCCAGTCTTGCAAAAAAGACTTTATGTTGCCTGTTTAATCAGTCGTTGAGGAGTGGGACTGGTTTCAATTGCAGCTGAAACTCAGCGCACTGTTGACCACACACTGTGACTTTCATCTCTCTCTCTCCCTCTCACCCCATCTGCGCTCTCTGTCCCTTACTCCCTCTTTTCTTTGCTCTTTTCAGAGCACTGAGGGGAGTTTTTAGGCAGAAACTTTCTAAACGAGTGACGTTCTCTCATCAGGCTGTTTTCCCTATCTGCTCACTTGACTGCCCAGGAAGGTGTGTGTTGTTTGCTTAAGTTAAGCTGTGCTAGGAACATGTTCACCGTTGTTATGTACAGAAAAACACATGCACATTCCCAAATACACACACACACACACACACACACACACACACACACACACACACAGACACACTTACACACAGTTGTAGTCCTGTGCTGACATGACATAAAGCACTCTAGTGGTAACTCCCAGTCAGAATTTCCAAATGTCCTCTCAGAGTAAGACAAAAACATGAGGAAGTATTCAAACCCCAGTCTGAACATTTCCTGTCTTTTTGTGTTGCAATTTCTGCACCTCTAAGCAAAAAACCCTTAAAACACCATAACAACTACTTTTCCCATCAGCCCCCTCTCTCCTCGCTAACATCGCCGTCTTTATTAGTTACAGAGTGAAGATTTGTAGGTTTGTGCAACAGCTACCGTGGTGTGTTGATTTATCAGTTATGGAAGAAGTGTTCAGATCCTGTAAACGCCACTATATTATTGTAAAAGTATTATTAGCAAAATTATATTAAAGTATCAAAAGTCAAAATATTCGTTATAAAGAAAAGAAATGGCCCCTGTTACTGATATATTATTATAAATAGCATTATTAGATTGTTAATAGTGACATAACAACGTTACTGTTGTAGTTGAGGTGAGACTAGTTTTAACTTTTTTTATAGGTATTTACATTCAGTGGTTTCCAACCTAATAAATCTGAGGGGTCGTGAGATGATTATAGGGAAGAAAAAAAACCAACATAAATCTGCTACAAAAATGTGTATTGACATTTTTGGACTTTTTAGACCTCTCATTTTTGTTTTTCTTGTGAAAGAGAGTTTTACCTCTTTTAGCTTAAATCAATTATTAAAATGAAACCACGTGAGACATTTGGAGGGAAAGAGCTTTTTGGTGTAAATGCTAACAACTCCTATACTTCTGAAACGCACACACTGCTTTTTTAGTAAGGACGCATAAGCCAAAGAAGGTTGCAAAACACTTGTTTGGGCTGGAGCAAATAATCTTATTATATTTCTGAAATGTAAGATCTTAAAAGAAACTAGTAACTACAGCTGTCAGATAACTGTAATGGACTAAGTATAAAGTAGCAAAATAAATGTAATTAATTACTTTCCACCACCGGTATTTATGTGTAGGTTTGTGTATTTCACACATGAAAAACATCCTACTAAAATTCTTGTGTCTGTGGGATCTGCCCACGGACACATACACACACAAAGTTCCTGTTTTAGCACCTCCCTCTTGCTGCTTTGGTTCAATGTGTGAGTGTATGTGTGTGTGTGTGTGTGTGTGTGTGTGTGTGGGTGGGTGGGTGGGTGTGGGTGTGTAGAGGAGGCTGGCCTCTGTGCTCAGTGCCCTGCTGTACCTGTCTCTAATGGAGGTGGACTAACACTCCTAGAGCAGGCGGCCAAGCAGCGGAGCGCTGTGAAGCAACAGGGGTAGCTATCCTCCCGTCTGACCACTCTCTGCTTCCTCTTCTCTCTTTCCACCAACATCCCATCTGTTCACATATCCCTCTCAAGATTGCTGCTTTGTTTCAGTCTCACTTCCCTCTCTCTCTCTCTGGTTGTCTTTGGTTTTATAGGGATTCTTCAACCTTGAATGAAAACTTTTTGTGAGTGCAGACAGTGTAAAGTAGTTACGTCTATGGATTTGTCTCATATTTGAAGGGATACTTGAATAGTATTTGCATGCTTCAGCTGCTGTAATGTTATCTATTGGGTGTGTTACATGTTAACACAGCAGGATTGGAGTGTAAGCGCTGGTGTTAAAATGATCCTCTTCTGCTGTCTTGTGACACTGTTGTTAGGGGGTGCTGGGAAGATGCTATGAGCCAGTCGCCTCCATGTATCCACGTGTGTGTGTGTGTGTGCGTACAGTTAAGATGACGGCGTCCTTAGGCCTGCTTTCTTCAGTCCACTGGATCAGTGTCACACGCTTAGCAAACTAAGATGAATTGTTCCTTACTGTTGAAGACACACTTTTCCAAAGGTTTTCTTTGCTCCATAATCTGCAATACATTGAGAGGCTTGTTGATTTACAAACTTCTGAATAAGATCTGCAAATGCTCCCGAGAGAAACACATGATTGCAGTGTTGATGACAGGTCAGTGACATAAAGAATGAAATCTCCTTCCTCTTTCTAGCTCTGAGGAACTAATCTTTAATAATGCTGTGCCTCGTTTGCCAATTTGAGGACAAAGATGGAATTTGCCAGCAGTCATCAACCTGTGTTTATGATATAATCCGGAGGAAGCCCGCAAAAGCCCTTTTTGTCTGCTTATAAAACAATTCAGGTCCCAATAACATTCTGTTAATACATACAGAATCAGGTGCTTCTATCAATCATAAACACAATGTAATAGGCAATCTCCATCGCAATAACTGGAACACTTTAACAGCAGGTTGGCAGTGTTAGCCAATCAAAACGTTGCTCTTTAACTTCCTTTGCAGTGTGCAGGCCAGCCAGCTCCTCCCTCCTGTGCTACTTGGGTTCGTAACCTTTGACCAGGGGAACTCTGTGTGCTCTGAATGTCCGTGTAGATAATGTTTTACCCAATAGCTGCTAGTTGCGCTGCAACAAAGAGATGTAAAATCAGGATAGAACAATCATGCTTAGATTGTCATAACTTTGTGTTCTTTCTAAAAATGAACTGAGGCGATATCTGTAAATCTTTATGCCCTCTGTAAGTAAAGGCTGTGATTTGTGTTCATCAAGGTTAATCATCTACCTGTTGCTCTCTACCTCTCTCTCTCTCACACACACACACACACAAACACACACTCGCTTACATACATATGCACGTTTTCTAAAAGCTGCACATTTTCAAGCAAATTATATTTTTTTTCTCTTTAAATAATTGTCTCTGTTTCCTCTTTTATGTTGAATTACTTCCATACTTCTATAATTCCTGTTATCTTTATTGTTCTGCTGAAACACTTTTTCAGATTCACTTCGATGTTAAAAGATCCCACATACAGACTCGCTATTCTCATTTTTGTAATGTTATGCAAAGGAAGACAGATTATAACAGATCATCTGAGTTTTGCTTTACCAAGTGCTGTGATTTCCTGAGTCCCTTCTAAGAAAAAACCCCCCACACAATAGTATTCAGCACTGAGGAAGTTAGGAATATCTCCAAGTGGTGAAAAGCAGGATGTAGGTTATCTTGTAAAACTGAATATATCAGATTTGTGACACACACAAAATGTCCAGTTTGAGTTAATTTAAAAAATAGTCCTAAATTCACTTCAGTATGTTATACAGAGTGTTGACCTCACAGTTTCATATAGCTTCTTTTTATCAGAGAGCAGAACTCCCAAAGTGAATATTGTCCTCCCTTTGTCATCAGCCTGGCAAGATAAGGCTGATAAGAAATGGAGTCATGTTAGCACTTCACACAATAATAGGAACATAGGGAGGGCATGTCGAGCTGTGAAAGCAGAGGGAAAGCGACAGAAATAAGTAGCAAAAAGGTTGTGTTAATGTAGAAGGCTACTGGGAAAACCTTGAGTGATGTTTTTGATTTTTCTTGTGCAATAAATAGAACTGCATCCACACTGAGAAGAATCAGAAAGCGTCTCTACATATTAGATGCCCACATAGCTTTGTCAAAATGGATGTTTTTATATATTCCAATGTGATCTTGACCGATCAGCAACAGTCAACATACAGTAAGCCAACTACTGACTAAAGATAGAAGGAGGAAACATCATGTCTTTCCCCGCTCTTGGAACTTTGTTTTCCTCTTAGCTCTTGTTTTGAGCTTAATGTCTTCTCAACACATCAGTTAGTAAATGAATTAATAGTTTACGTCAGCCAGAAATATAATGTTTAAATTAGCATATGTTGGCTATTTTATTTGAATACAATCTCTCCTTTTATTCTATCAAGCTTACATTTGCATCATTTTCGTTTATCTGTGGACGAGGTGTGAGCTAGTTTTCAGGTAATTCAAAGCCCTCCAGCCATTGGCGAATTAACAAGTGAACAGGTGTGTGTGTGAGTGTGTGTGTGTGTGTGTGTGTATGTGAGAGTGGGATATTGGGTCAAGTCAAATGAGTGTGTGCGTTACCATGGTTGCTTGGCTTAGTAGTGTTTTACCTTTGTTGACTACCTCACCTATCTCCATCAGAGTCCAGGCAATCTTGTGACGCACACACACACACACACACACACACACACTGCGTGCCTAACTAGCAAGAGGTTGTTTTTTATTTGGCCTATTTGCTTACATGACATAGTCTGACAAAAAGTGTTTTGCTTTGTAGCAATTGGTTGTGTTAGTGTTGTACACAGTGTGGAGATTTGGGGATTTAAAATGCTTTGGATTTTTCCGTTCTGAATGCTGGCAGTGTTAGAAAATAACAGAGTAAGAGGTTTATGCTTGGGAAGCCGATTTCGGATTGTTCTCTGTTCCTTTTATAGGGCTGCAGCCCTTAATGAAGTGCACACATAGAAACACACACAGAAAAAGCTGCACCCACACACACTGTATAAGATTCATGATAAAGAGGGTTAAAGTCCAACACCCTCTTGTGGTGAGTGTGTGTGCGCAACAGGTTCATGTGTAAAATAGACTTTTTGTTTGCTTTTAGTCAGTGGGGTCATATGTAACACAAAATTCCTTATTTAGCTTAACTTCAACTTATCTAACTTGCCTCTGACACACACATAATGAGCATGTGATCGTACTCGGTGAACCTTGAGCTGGAGGTTTTAGGTTTACAGCCCTTCATTCTCTGATGATCTCTGATAGGGGTCAGAGGTCAGCAAGGGTTCTGAGCAACTCAACAAAACAAGGTTGTAAAACCACTGATAGAGGAAGGCGCCCTGGAGATTTATAGATGCTATATTTTCACCATTCTGTCCAAGTCACATAATGTGCATAATGTGTGTTTGTCAGGTAATCTTGCATGTGATTGTGCCTGCAAATTGATATTCAGTTTGTTTCAACAAGCAGGCATATTATGAGTTATTGTTGGTCAGACACATTTTAAATGAGCAGTACTCTGTTTGTCTTATTTTTTTTTCCTTCTTGTGTTTTCTGTTTTCTCTTGGGTTGAGACAATTTATTGTAATTTGATCTGCCTTTGCCCTCCTCAGGCCCCACATCTGATTGGATGGTTTTGTCAGTATGACAGCCGAAGATCCTGCTTCCTCCTCGACCATGAGCAATAACGCTACCCCCTCCAAACCCTCTGGTGCCTCCCACCACTCTCTTCATGGACAGATCAACATCCCTGAGGGAGTTGCAGGTGCTCCCAATGAGGCTGCACTGGTGACCCTGATGGAGCGCACTGGCTACACTATGGTCCAGGAAAACGGTCAGCGTAAATATGGCCCTCCTCCTGGTTGGAATGGTGCATCTCCACCACGGGGATGTGAAATCTTTGTGGGCAAGATCCCCCGGGATGTTTATGAGGATGAGCTGGTCCCAGTGTTTGAGTCCGTAGGACGCATCTATGAGATGCGTCTGATGATGGACTTTGACGGGAAGAACCGAGGGTACGCATTTGTAATGTACACAGAGAAACATGAAGCCAAGCGGGCTGTACGCGAGCTCAACAACTATGAAGTGCGGCCCGGGCGGCTTTTGGGGGTCTGCTCCTCTGTGGACAACTGCCGTCTTTTCATTGGTGGCATCCCCAAGACCAAAAAGCGTGAGGAGATCCTGGAGGAGGTCTCCAAGGTGACGGAAGGGGTACTTGACGTCATAGTTTATGCCAGTGCTGCAGACAAGATGAAGAACCGAGGCTTTGCCTTTGTAGAGTATGAGTCGCACCGTGCAGCTGCCATGGCTCGCAGGAAGTTGATGCCTGGACGCATTCAGCTTTGGGGCCACCAAATCGCAGTGGACTGGGCTGAGCCAGAAATCGATGTGGATGAAGACGTTATGGAGACAGTGAAGATCCTCTACGTCAGGAATCTTATGATGGAGACCAGTGAGGAGACGATCAGACAGGTGAGACTCTTTAATGGGTTAAAATATACCTTACATTAAGAGGTTTTACAGCCTACCATTCTTAACCAGTTGCCCATTTTCTGTAAATCAGGTGTTCAGCCAGTGGAATCCTGGATCTGTTGAACGTGTGAAGAAAATTCGTGACTACGCCTTCGTCCACTTTACCTCCCGGGACGATGCCGTCTTAGCCATGGACCACCTCAACGGCACAGAGGTGGAAGGGTCCTGCATTGAGGTGACACTTGCCAAGCCAGTTGATAAAGAGCAGTACTCGCGCCAGAAGGCCTCCAAGGGATCTTCTGCCACTCCAGAGGCTACTCCACAGAGCTACGTTTACCAGTGCGATCCCTACACATTGGCCTACTATGGTTATCCCTACAACACCCTCATTGGACCCAACAGGGAATACTTTGTCAAAGGTTAGAATTAATTCTTTCTGCTTTTGTACCAGTAATAATCAGTTGCAAAAGCCACAGTGTTTCTCTGTAAGCCAGCTGTTTTTGTAAAAGTTGGTGGCAGCAGAAACTCTTTGGGCCAATGCACTGCTAAAGATCTCATAATGACATCCAAAAGATGTTATTGCTATTGTTGAAACAATGACAAACACACCCCATCAATAGGAAGCTATGATTTTTAAATGGTCATGATGACTAAGAGAATAATGATTTAATCTTTGATGACTGCAATTTCATTTGACAAAAGTGTTTAAATCTTTAACTTAATTAAGGTTTGTGGCTTAAAATCAGATACTTGTTGTTAAAAGACCCAACAAGGTGTTGGACCAATGAATGCTAATCCCATTACCTTTGATGATTGATTATATATGGTCTTTGGGTGGTAGCAGGAAAATCTATTTGACTTTCAACAATCATTGTGTTTTGGTTTTCTCTCCAAAGGATCCCCAATGATACAGAACAATGGTAATCTCTCACATCCTTATTCCTACTTATTCCTTCAATGAACAATGAGCTTTCTTGCCATGTGACAATTTTCTAACACCATCCTTTTCCTTCTGTGCTGTCACCTCCCATTTCATGCTGGGTTATTGCAGAGATCACAACAGTGCTAAGGTTGTCGAGGAATACAATATGACAGTGTCGTGAACTTGCACATTGCATCTAATTTAAGAGTGAGAAAAGTGATCAGGAAAAAACACCGAACAGGACCCAGATAACTAAAAGAACAAACCCTGAACTCAAATAGATATTGCTGAGAAATGTCCAGTAGCAACTGCACTTCATGAGCAGAGTTTTGCCTTAAATTAGATATAAATTACCCTTCTTGCTACCCCAGTCCGTATATCTTAATATAATTTTATATTAAATTTTCATGCTCTTATCTTTTTTTTGTATTATTCTTTACACTTGTTAAAGCACTTTGTAACTTGTTTTTGAAAAGTGCTCTACAAATAAGGATTATTATTATCTTAAGAGGAACATTCAAATAAGTTTTAAACCCATCATAAAATACTGCTTTACATGTTGCCCAACAAAAACTTTCAGTGCAAGTTGCCCCTGCTGCCCAAGTCCTAAAGCTGATGATAGACGGACCAACTTTTAGAGCAGTGGTGCTGGGCAATGTTAATGTCAATGGTAACAAGTAAAGATTACTACCATAATCCCCTTCCTCCATCACTCCGCCACCGCTATCCGTTCAAAACATAGTCAGACTTGCCACCAGCAAGATTGCCCAGCAACATTGCTCAAAAAGTTGCCCCGTGTATCATCAGCTTTAATCACAACCCCTGTCATTATATTACTTTAATTGTATTTTAAGCAGGTACTGTGCGAGGTCGTGGTCGTGCTGCTGCAGGTAACCGTACCCCTGGACCACGGGGGTCATACCTGGGGGGTTACTCTGCGGGTCGTGGCATCTACAGCCGCTACCATGAGGGCAAAGCCAAGCAGCCCGAAAAGCCCTATGAGCTGATGCCCAGTCTGGAGCTCGCTGCCTCTGTCAACCCCGTTGGCATCAAACCTGGCACAAGTCAGTGAGATAGATATATCCCATATCCTTGCCCATCTCAAAAACCTTTAATTATAACTTCCAGCTCATAATTTTCTGTCTCTCTGCATGGTTTGAGGAACATTTTGTAAATCAAGATTATGGTTGTTGCTGGATGGTCAGGCGCAAAAGGACTTCCCTTCTCTTAACAATAAATAATAATGGCGCTAAATATCTGTCCTTTCTAGCATGACCAGAAAGTAACTGCTGTTTTGTTCCTCTTTCTTTCCTTTTTCCCTCATATCAGAAATGTGTCTTACCGGGTGTTCAGACCAAGAACAGCACTGTGAGAACACAAGTGGCCGTATGCCTAAAACATATTCTACTGGCCAATTCTGTGCTTTGCCAGAAGACATTGTGTTGAGGCCAAAGATGACTTTTTTTACCAGATGGGGGAGGGGCGGTGCGTTTTTTGGCACCCCAGTGCAGTGGTTTCATTAAACTAAATGAGGAAGCCATATTTTTTTCATGCAGTGCTGTTGTCTATCTGAACATGGCCATAGTTATGTGGGGACCACTGCTTCCACAATCTCCTTTTACATGTCCACTCCAAATCCGGACAGTATATTGTGTTTTTGTTTTACTTAACTAAAGATTATTATCTCTTTTCTATCATGGCTTTTCTATTGTGATTACTTAAACGATAATACCAGTGTGTTATGTAGGGTTGTACACCATCTACTGCTGGATAAATTTAGTCTACGTGATCAAGATCGTCATGATTTTGCAATGCATACTGTATGTGAATGGATTTGGACATGTACTCTTTTTTGTTTCATTTTGTAAAAATTGACTGTGTAAAATTAGCTGCTGTCTCAGCAAATAAGACCGTGACAGTAAAGTTGTAAAGTGGCTGAAAGGTAGAAACTTCAACTAGTGAAAAAAAAAGCACACTAGTATTATTCTTTAATCTTCAAGTTTATTACTAAAATCAAAAGTTACTAAACCTACCAGATAGCTTTCCATCATAAATTATACATTGTGCTATTTGTTGTTTTTGTTAATGTCATGTAATTGGTCCATTTTGTAAAGTGGACTGGATGTTTATTCTGGAATGATTTGACCCCAATCTGAAGCTCGGCCTTAGTCCCGGTCTGCGTGGAATTGCAGGATCACCACCAGAAAGCATTTTTGTCCATCTGAAACAATGACTGATGTTGTGTTCGCTGTTTGTGTGTGTGTGTGTGTGTGTGTGTGTGTGTGTGTGTGTGTGTGTTGGAACATTGAGGTTAATCCATAGTTGAGCACCATCATAATCCGAATCACACCCCAACTTGTGTAATATATAATTACACAATTACATTCTTGCAAAAATGTTTCCTTCTTTTCTTCTTGTCTTATTTATCCCTCATTGCTTTAGCATGCATCACTCCTTTCATATATTACCATCAGATCTAAGTATGCCTGGTTGAGCATGGGTGCATGTATGTGCTTGTCTCCTGCTACTGTTTTCCTGTATCTCTTGCGATGGTCTTGTTGTCTGCATTGGTCCACTCTGTTATCCGAGCTCTCATCCTTGTGTCTCTTTATGTGTAGTGGCATTGCCGACTCTGGGTGGGCAGTACCCAGTGTTCAGCACGGCTCCTGCAGCCAAGCTGATGGAGGAGGGGAAGGTGCACACGGTGGAGCACCTTATCAACCCTCTGGCCATGCAACACCCTGAACACACCAACGCTACGGCTGCTGCCGCTGTCCTACCTGCGGTCTCTACCCCTCCACCTTTTCAGGTGTGCATTGTGACACTGTTGTGTGTCTCATCACAGACATAAAAATGTTTGAATTTGATTCATGCTTCATCTCATGACATGTTGTTTTCACCTACAATAACATAAATGTTCATGTTACTGAGTTTAATGTAAAAAACCTGCCTAGCTGAGTCGTTACAGCCTGTAGTTTTTATATTATATGACACATATAACATATTTGTACTATTAGAGAATATGAGTTGGTCATTGAGGACTTTAGAAATCTTCTATTTTTCCTGCATTTCCCAGGGCCGTCCAATCACTCCTGTCTATGCCATGGCCCACAACGTACAGCGTATCCAAGCAGCCGGTGGCCTGTATGGAGCTGGGTACGTCCCCATCACAAACTACACTGCCAACACAGCAGCTCTGGCTGCTCTGCAGAAGAATGCAGTGGCTGCAGCATATGGGGGATACACAGGCTATGCAATGCCACAGGCCTTCCCCGCCACAGCCTTCCAGCTGCCCATCCACGATGTCTACCAGACATACTGATTTGGAGGGTCAGACCACATGAAACAACAACAAAGTTACCCTGCCTGTGACTGGACGAACATCGCACATACAGAAACATCACTTGAACATCCAAAAGCTGTAAAGGAATGTTTGTTTGAAGAAATATTTAGAAAACAGACAGTGAAACTACACTGGCCTCAGTATATCCTGGACCCAAGGCACCCATATGACGGGCCTAATTATGCAGCATCACTGTTTTCTGCAGAAAATTTCACACATTAAGTACAGTCCACTTACTGAAACTACCTGTATGTGGTGGCAACACCCCCCCCCAACAACAAGCATAACTCATAAAACTAACTCCCGTCTCTCCGTCTGTGTCTCTGACCCCTGCCACCTTGTTGCTATGGCAACAGAAACACTGAAGGTACATTCAAGTATTTATATATATGTATTTAGAGAATACATATTTAAATTTTTATTCTGTGTAGGTTTCTCTTATTATTAGGGTGGGATCTATTCTCTAAAGCAGGAAAGAAAGACCTTTACACTATGTCTAAAATATTTTTAAACTGTAAAAACTTGGGGGTAAAAAGAAAGAAAGGTTAATTGAAAGAAACAGGAACTACTGACAAGAGAGGATACCACTGAAGAAAACTGTTTTTGAATTTACTAATGTTTTTTTAGAATTTTTCTCCATTAATATATAGTATTTTAGTCAATTCTACATGCTGTAGCTGATGCTGTCCGTCCACGCTGGTTGAATGTGTATGCATCAAACATGCCTGTTTGGTACTTTTTATTTGTGTTTTGGTATTTTAAAATGAAGGTTCTATGTGTTTTGTTCATTTGCCTATAATTAGTTTGCTTGTTTTTAGGTCTCCTCTTTTGCTTTTGGAAACACATATCTTGGTTTGTTTGAAGACGCGTTGCCAGCTAAATAATATTGTGAGATTGATGGGGGAACAAAAAACAGACAAAGAAAACTGGAAAGCTTTTTCAATGATGTTCAACATGGTTTTATCTATAAGCATGATAGACAGTGACATCATGTATGTGGAGATGTTTTCCATCTTCATAAACTGCGCTGACAGGGGACAAAGACTGAATAGATGTTAACTGTTTTTTCCTTATCATTTATGTATGTCTTTATTATGTTTTTGTTTTTTTTGACTCTTGAAAGGTGAACAAATATGGACAGAAATGAGAGACATTTTTCTATATGGACTGGAGCACTCTGTCACTTAAAGTGCTCTTGCATTTGCCAATGCTAACCAAAAAATATAAGGCTACAAACACTCCAGTCTCATGATATTAGAAGGATTCTCTGTGCCTGACTACAGTGCCTTACATCTGCAGACTGTATGTGTTATCCTATGCTTTTCACTGTGCCTTTCATAACAAAGCAAAGCCCATGTGGTTGGCACAAAGAGGAAAGACTCACATCTGTGCGTAGCACTGGAGTTTTGTCCATTTATATTTCCAATAAGCCAAATTTGTGGTATTACTATATTGTGGTAAGACAAGTAGGTTTCAGTCTATGCAGTCAGATGTGACAAGGCAACCTTTCTTCTGTAGTGTCTTCTCTGAATGCGCCTGCAGTAACACTCCGTATGTCTGTCTCCTCTTTATTTTTCGTCCTCTAAACTGTGCTTGACCGAGGTGCACTTAAAATGTATTTATAAAAGGCAAGAGAATGCGACGTTCAGATGAAGAGATATTAAATAACTGAGATGAATAAATGTGTGAACTGGGCAAGTGTCTGTAAGAGTGTGGATAAAGCATAAAACATAAAATAACCCTGTTGAATGTTTAGTAGGCACTTTTTAAACTCGGTATACTGTAATATTGGACTGGGAATAACTGGAGCAATACCTCATGCTCAAATATAAAAGTAGCCATGCATGTATGTACTACAACACACAAACATAACGGATGCAAGACCATCATGAAGTCACACTCCACAACAGCCATCTTTATATGAGAGCGTGCAAAACATTTGTTTTTGTAAACCAGTAGTATGGAATTTTCCAATCCACTTTTTCTTCCTCTCAGTGTTTAAAGGGGATTTTATTTGCTCATTTTCCTTCAACTACTCAGATTTTAGACTAAGTTTTACACATAAAACAACACGCTAAGTTTGACTTAGCCTGGATTTTGAGATTGTGAACAAGATCATGACTTCGTTAAAATTTTTGGTCCAAGAAGTTAAATGAAAATATTGATTATCCACAGCTAACAAGATATATTTCTTTAAGTCTCATCTCATTCCATCATCTACATGTTTTGCTTCCCCTCTCCCCTCTGTAACTGGAAAACAAACTGCTGATAACTGCTTTTTATTTTCTTGTGTGATGACAATAAGTCAGGATATATTTAATATATGCATTACGTGTGTTGTCTATGAAGTGAGAAGAAAAGGTATAATATATTCTAAAACATATTTCTTTTCATTATTTACACCTTGTTTAGGGATAAAAAGTCAGAGTAACAAAAGTAGAAATAATCTGGGTTTTATGTGTCCACTAGTTTTTAAAAATGCAAGGTTATTGTTTTTGTTATGTGTAATATTTTGCTTGCTGTTTTGAACTGGATTTGGTGTTATGAGTGGGAACACAAAGGCCTTCTCGTTCAACTACATTTTTTAAATCAGTTTCAACAACAAAGACCAAAACTGGAACGTTGTGTGTGTTTACAACCCATTAGCACTTTGAGCTGTTGGTGTTGCAACGCCGAATGTCAGTTTTGGCAAAACTGTTGAAGGTCTAATCAGGAATCAACAGCCGTCCAAACTTCATTTGTTAGACGGCAGAAAACTTTGTCACTTTGGTTCTGCCTCCTGCTCAAAACACCTACTTTACTTTCTATTGCCTGCATTTCAACCACATTACAGCAGTTGGATGAATGCCTCCTGCGGCTTGTGTCAGTGGTGTGGAGCTACGCATGCCTAGTTTAACATAGGTGTTACCATTTAAACTCTTCCTAGTGTGTGCCTTATTGCCAAAATGTGCCCTTTGCTATAACTTTGTAGACATATGCAGACTGTTTTCTATCTGAAGGTTTGTTTAAAAAAAAGGTTGTTCGGTATTGTTATATTTATAGTGATAAAGTAGACAAATAAAGCATTTTCAAAAGGACGCAGTGCTGTCATTCGTTTTTGTTTGTCTGCATATTCCCCTTTGCTGAAACACACTAACTGTCTAAACCAAGTCGGCGAGCTTTAGTTTTAGATTAAACCACATAACTGCATAAATTGCTTAAAGGGCCAGAAGTTTATTGAAAGGTCCAGGCACAGGACTTTGACTCTGACCCCTGTGAATGGAAACCCATCCCTGACCTCATACATCAGCTACTATTAAACATGTAGTGGTGGAGAGAGAGAGAGAGAGAGAGCGAGAGAGAGAGAGAGAGAGAGAGAGAGAGAGAGAGAGCACAGTGTTTGGAGAATGTTTCATAAACTTCTCTGTGGTGGGTCAACTTTACTCTAGAAACATGTTGTACCCCAGCAAGGAGTTCAGGGAGGCTTTTAAGAACATAAATAGCCTTCTTCATGCAGTACACCATGTGAAGGAGGGCAATCACAGGTGCATGGATACAGTGTCACCACCTTTCAGCCAACCATTTTACCATGAAAATGTGGTGACAGGCTACAGAAAAAACAACCTGCTTACCTAACTCAGTTTAAATAGTAGCATCAGTAGGATAGATAGCAAGAAATCGACCTGTCTTAAGGTAGAATTCCTTCAGTCTTCTTAGAGCGTGTCGGCCTACATGAGTGCAGGGATCACTTTGTTCATTAACAGAATCCACACAATAAACATTTGCCATTTACCGTTGGTGACTGTTTTGTTTTAACATGCATGTGATTAAGTAATCAGAGAAGAATGCTTCATGTACAAATCACTCAGTCAGTGGCAATGAAAATGTATCCAGAAGTAGCATGATGCATTTTCTCAGTACAAATGTGCGGTACTTGCACTCTACTTGAGTATTTCCATTTTATTCTACTTTGTACTTTTACTCAACTACAATTCAAAGGGAAATATTGTACTTTATAGTTAGTACTATTCACTTTGCAGATTAAGATACAAACATGAAAAAACACTGTACCGATGCATCATGTTATAAGTTCATGCCAATTATACATGAATTCATCAGTAATAAGAATCCAAAATGTAATAGTGAAACACTCACAGGGGTCAGTTTTCAGCATTAGAAGTACTTTCATTTTTGATACTTTAAGTACATCTTGCTGATTAAACTTTTGTACATGTACTAGGGTAATACTTGAAATGCAGGACCTTTACTTTTAATGAGAATTTTCACTTTTGACTGTTATCGAAGGATCTGAATAGTCAAGTAAATTTAATTTATATAGCCCAATATCACAAAGTGCCTCAAGGTTCTTTGGTTTTGCCCTCCCCTGCTAATTACAACCCCATGTGGACCATCCATGGCAGCTCTGTGTTCATAATCAGTGTATGTTAATTAAAACCTTTATACAATCTGCCAAAGGAGTGGCAAAAGTGAGTTTAGTTGCCACCAACATACTCTAACGCCAAACCTACTTTATCACTTGATGGCCAGAGAAGAATATTAAACCAAGTGAAAGAGACTTTAGCTGTCAGAGAAGACATTTTAGACAATATTGCCATCTGGTGGTAAATGCACTTCATCAGACCAGCCTGCAGCAGAGCTGTACAGCCCAGACCAGACAGTGCAAGTTTTCACTGGCAGCCATGTTAGCTCCGGAGTCACAAATGCAATATTGGAGGAAACCAATCACTTTTAGTAATTGTTGGGGTTAAAATATGAACTCATTATATGAAGAATTTTACCATAAGGTCTAAAGTAAAATAATAGTCATTTATCAATTTATTCAGCACAGAACACAAAAAATATTTCAGAAATGGAATAAAATAGATAAAATAATGGTTTCATGCGTGTTAATGTGTGTGGCAGTGTAGGTTTCTGCATGCATGACATTTTCACATAATCGATATTAATATTGTATTTTTACTGTTATTGCATTTCAGAAATATAAATTCCTTTGCTTATTCTCCACAGGTTTAATATTCCAATTTGTTTATCCTAAATCTATAAATGCGCGACAAAAAAAGACGGAACTATGATCAATCCTTTATCTAACTTTCAATACAGTTCCCATGATGCCTCGGCTGCCATGTGTGTGCACGCGGAGCTCCTGCTCTCAGCTGCTGCCGTATTTGCAGATTTATAAACACTGCGGCTAGGCCTACTCTATCTACATCAGGCCGGGAGGGAAATCCAGATATTTCTTACAGTTGCTAAAATGCGTTGCCGCCCCTGAACGTAAACTCAGTTTATATTTGGCTTAAAGGAGACGCAACAAAGCGCACAAAATGGTTGTGCTCCAGGCCCGGGTGAATAAGTAGGTTTACTACTATAGCTTTAAGAACGCAAAAATAGTGTCTGCTTCTTTAAAATTATGTCGGTTTATTGCTGAATAGATAATTAAGAAAAGTTTTCAATTTCTAATCAATAAATGCATGCATTTAATTTGCGACGAACCCACCGCAGTCACAGAAAATGTCCCACTGTTGGATAAAGGCCGCTTGCAATCAAAACGTCTTTTAACCAGATGTCCGTTTTTCCTCAAATTGCAAGTAAACCTGCTTGTCTTTAAGCGGAATTTGAGGTAGCCTGAAGTGTCTTCACGGTGATGGAACCGGCCTGCGACCAAACAGCGGGTGTAAATAAAGGTGACGAGCCGGCGGAGGACCAGGCCGCAGAGGAGACCGCGGCAACCGGTACGACCGTTACACCGCGGAGGGGTCTCAGAGAGCGGGGAGCGGGCCGCCCGAGGTCCGGCGTCTCCGCTTCATCAACAGACGTCAACGGAGCAGCGTCGAGCCCGCAGAGCTCTGGGAGGGTTTTAAGAGACAGGTCGACGAGGGCAGTACCGGCCTGGCTGAAGGACACCAAGAGCGACGACGAAGACGACGAACCGAGCCCGGACACCGGTGCGACCAAGCGGAGGAAGGTGTCCAACTCGAGGCGGAAGAAAAATTCTGAATCTGCGGGTTTGGCTGACGCTGGAGGGGGGGTCGCAGGTGACAGCCTTCAAGGCACAGAGTAAGTTTTGAATTGAACAGTCCCCGCCACATTTGTTTATAATGAGCTTGTCTAACGTTAGACTTTTAATTTGTGTGTTCATGTCGGTGGGGTCAGTTCCTGTCAAAAGCACGCCTTCAGCATAGCTCGTCCCCCTTTCTACAGCTCTGCATGGGGAGGGTGGAGTAAAACTTACCTGGCTGTAAAGATATTGTCATATTATTACAACTTCGAAATGCATTTTCGTTTGAGAGATATCACGAATGATGGCTTGTGTTTTTCCCCTCCTTCCTGCAGCTCAGAGAACCCAAAGAAAACTGCCACAGATGCTCAAGGTAATCAGAGAAGTGTTGGGAACAACCTCTTTGATATCTATCTTGCTAACATTCAAGTTAAATCTATATATGTGCAATGTGTATTTCAAAGAGCGCTAGCTTGAGTCTGCATATGCCTGTAACACACTTAATGGCGTGTTTGATGGCATGCTTCTGCTCCATCGTTCCAGCTCTTCCCTCCAGACGCCCCCCAGCCCAGACTCGTGCCAAGCCCCCATCTGGCAGGGCTGCCCGTGGCTCTTCCAAGCCTGTGTGTAAAACCGAACCTGGAATGGAGAATCCAGCTGGTGAGCAACCTGTTGACACTAAGCCACAATGATTTAGCATGTTGGCCTGTAATTCCCAAATTAAATGGCGCAGCACACAGAAGCACCATGCCCACCATTGTTCTTCAGGATATTATTCATTCTGTGGAAAACCTTCAGTGACATCTTGTTCAGTTGACATGGGATGCTTGTGATTGTAGTGTAACTAATGGGATCAGTGCTGCCTTTTGAGTTAAAAATCTGGGTGGTTTCTTCCCTCTACTTCCAATAACTCACTTAGAGCGAACCTAGTAGACTACAATATAAATGTTATTGTGTTTTACGCTTTCATGCCTTTTCCTATTTGGCATCATTTAAACAAATGTGTGCATATATAGAAAATGTATGGCTCTATTGGCTAAGAGTGCTTTTGCTTCCTTTCTCGAACTCATGGTGTCTTTCATTCTGTGTTTGTCGTGCAGCAGTGAAAGGAGAGGAAAACAATAAAGAGAAGTGTGAAATGTAAGTATAAGTTTGGCCCCTTTTATTAAGGGTTTTCCTAAGTTAAAGATTAAAGGTATTGTAGGCTTTTATCAACAGCTGATCTTTGACACACTCTGGGATTTACTTGCTTTAACTGTGAGGTCATGGAATATCATTTTAAAATTTATTTAAAAAGCATCAGACTTGTTTTAGCTTTAACAACAGAGGCTTCATAACATATCATACATCATAAGCATAGATCTTGTTCTGCTATTTATGGCCCACTGAGCCCATGGCTTTTTACGCGTACTGCCTTACTTGTGTGTGTATATAGTGACAGTATGTGACTGAGTGAGAGCGCTGTGTTTTGATGACTGCTGTGTTTTATGCTGTCTCAGTAAAAAGAAAGAGGACAACATAAAGGATGTTGCTGAACCAGTCGTGGATGATGACGACGTTCCATTTCACGATGACCCAAACAACCTCGGCTACCAGCCACAGAGTCAGAGGTACACTTACCTCAAGCGCAGTCAGTTGACCAGTACAGAAAGTGGGGAATTCTGTTTCAGTGATTTGTTGTTTCGCTTTCAGTGGTGCGGAGGAGGAGGAGGGCCTCAGCAGTGATGAAGATGTTCCTTTTAGAGATGACCTAAATGACCAGAGCTACAACCCGAAGGCGGAAAGGTGTGTGTGTGTGTGTGTGTGTGTGTGTGTGTGTGTGTGTGTGTGTGTGTGTGTGTGTGCGCGCTGTGTGTCTGACATATTTAGAAATCGGCAACATATTTTTGTTTTGTTTTAATATGTCTCTTTTTTTTTTTTTTTCTTTCTCTCAGGGATGTCCCTAAACCAAAGCGCAGAGCTGCTCCAAGACAGAAGGAGAAGAAAGAGAAAGAGAGGGTACCTAAAAAAGAGAAAGAGGTTGCTGAGATAAAGATAGAAGGTTTGGACAACTTGGAGAGTGTGGAAGAGGAAGTAAAGCTAGAAGAAGAAATACTGGAGGACCCAGATGGACCCAGGAAGTAAGTAGTGCCAGTTTTTTAAAATCAGTTTTTGACTGAAGTGTGCCAGTCAGTGTAACAATAGACACATATGTCTAATTAGCTACAATTTTTCTTTTACTCATTTTAAACTCTGCATGTGAAACACTAAGCAGTTGTTCTCCTGTGACTGTATTATTCAGTTTCTGTCTGAATGTAATGGGAGCAAACTCCTTTTCTAAACGACTTTGTGTTCAATACAATAATATAACAAGATTTTTCCATTGCAACTCAGTTTGGTTTATTTCTTTTCTCTTTTCCACTGTGTTAGGAGAGGCCGGCGGAAAAAAGATGATAAAACCCCTCGGCTGCCAAAGAGAAGGTGAAGATGTCTGTTTTTTAGGGCATCATAATCTGAACTTTATAATATGATTTTATGAAAATCATCTTGTCACAATTATGTCCAGTAATAAAGGATATGGTAGTGATTGGTAATTCACATAATGAGCAGCACATTCGGGTATGTGGGCTATAAATGAGGACTTTGAGATCCATTTAACATTTGCTGTGTGTTGTGTGTTGTGTGTGTGTGTGTGATGCTTCACCCACACAGGAAGAAGCCCCCGGTGCAGTATGTGCGCTGTGAAATGGAAGGCTGTGGGACAGTCCTGGCTCATCCTCGCTACCTACAGGTCTGCCTCAGCAGCTACACAGTCATACTGAGGGTTATTTACATCCGTCACTCTGAGCTACTGCCATTCAAATGTAATCACTGGGGATCTATTCCAAACTTTGCTGTGGACCACTTAATTTTCAAACCTATACACTGCAAAAGAGCTTCTACTAACAATCATTATAGAATAATCTGTCAATTTAATTTTTTTTTTTTTTTTTTAATTAAATTATAGTGCAGTCCACAAAATGCCAGAATATAGTGACAAATGTCCATCAAAGGTTCCTAGGTGGCGTCTTCAAATTGCTGGACTTTTGTTGATCACTTATTAATTAATCAACAAATAGTTTTTGCACTAAAAGGGGTCCAAGTATCTTTCTGGCAGGTGTTTAATATAGCTTAATATCCATATCAGGGGATATAAGCATAATTGTGATAAAACATAATATACTTTTTCTTTGACAATTTGACTGTACAAGCTGTCATCGAAGTCATACTGTTACAGCCTCAAACGAAAACATCAGAGCAGCAACATGAACTTTTTTTATTTAAGTTCAGTTTTTATTCTGCTAGCCCCTCCGTTCTCCTGTTAGTGATGATCTGTTTCTAAATGTTTTCTTTGTTTTGCACCCCAGCACCATATAAAGTACCAACACTTACTCAAGAAGAAGTACGTATGTCCTCATCCGTCTTGTGGAAGACTTTTCCGACTCCAGAAGCAGCTGCTGCGTCATGCAAAGCACCACACAGGTACACATAGTGTATATACATGCGGCATACATTAGCTTCGATCTGTGTGACCATTTCTTGTTATATTTGATAAAGTGTATGGAGAACACATCTATATGTTGAGTGTTGTGTGATTCTAGACCAGAGGGACTACATCTGTGAATTCTGTGCTCGTGCCTTCAAGAGCTCCCACAACCTCGCTGTACACCGCATGATTCACACGGGAGAGAAGCCCCTACAGTTAGTACTTCTCTGTTCACAATTTTCATTCTCTTCATTTGGACACAACATTTCTGGCAACAATTGAAAGCATTTTCTATCCATTTTTTACCCTACAGGTGTGAAATCTGCGGCTTCACATGTCGCCAGAAGGCGTCTCTCAACTGGCACATGAAGAAGCACGATGCTGATGCCACCTATCAGTTCTCCTGCTCCATTTGTGGCAAGAAGTTTGAGAAGAAGGACTGTGTGGTGGCCCATAAGGCCAAGAGTCACCCTGAGGTGCTTATTGCTGAGGCGCTGGCAGCCAACGCCGGCGCCCTCATCACAACTCCCGCCTCGCTGCTGGAGCTGCCAAGAAACCCCATGCAAGCAGAGGTCACCAGCCTGGATGTGAGCCAAGTAGGGCAGGATAGGCAGATGGACCAGCTGAGCCAGGAAGGGCAAGTTGGGCAGCAAGTGGTTCAGGTGTCCCAGATGGGTCACATGACCCAACAAGTGAGTCACCAGGTGGTGTTACTGGGACAAGACCAGAGCCTCCATACCATGCAGGTGCCAGTGACGATTGCCCTGTCGCCCATTGACCCCCCTTCACCGGCTGACAACCAGCATCAGACTCACCTCCAACTCCAGATGCCCGTCCAGTTTGTGCAGGCCGCTCAGCAGCCACAGCAGCCCCAAATCCAGCAACTCACCCTCCATTCCAGCTCAGTGGTGACCCAGCATCAACCCCAGCTCCAGCCCCTTCAGTCATATACCTCTCAGCAGCAGAGCCAGGGGCAGACACAAATTCTTCAAATGACCTTCCAGCCGGTCAGCCAGTCGCAGACCCACAATCAGCAGATCCCCATTCTAGCCACTTCTCAGCAGCTCCAGACCCTGCAGACAGCCGCCCCAAGCCCTCCCCTCCTGTCCGCACCTCATCCCCAGTCCCAGGATACAACCTCCACCAACGGGGGCAGCTTTATTGTGGACAATGCGGTGCTCTCGTCTTCCTCTCCTTCAGTCAGCTCTCTTCAGCAGACAGAAGCTGTAGGGGCAGATGGTGTAGTCTGGGAGCAGACAGGACACGGGGACGTTCTGTCAGACAGCAGTGGGAGACATGTGCAGCAGGCCCTCATGTAGAACAAGGAGAGTGCACACTAAACCGATTATGTGAGCAGTGACCTGATATACTGTATAACAATATTTGAGGTAAATGTAGGATCACCAATATATTACGTACTGTTCACTCATAGTCATATTTGGTAGCTTTTTAGAATATCTGTATCAGGGAAACCATGTATGTGTCTGTATGTGTAAGTTGTTGCCTTTGTACATAAGTCATGTAAACTTAACTAGCCTTTTATGTGAGAGAGTGTGTGTGTGTGTGTGTGTATGATGCTGAGGTTATGTTGCAATGCTGTTGCGATTATGCAATAATATAGCATACCTCTTTGTAAAATACAGCACATCAAATGCCTATTGGTGTGGCATCAGTGTTCCTACTGGAACAAATTAACTCTATTTATATTGTGGATTAACACAAAGCCACATTAGAAAGCTATAAACAGCCTCCAAAATAAGTGTGGAGTGAGTAAATTCTGTTTAAATAAACAGGCAGCTATTTTTTCATTTATTGTCCAGATCTACTGTAAAGTCTTTATTAGGTAGGGTTAAAAGAAAAACTTAACAGAAAAAGATCTAAGCTCTTAAAGAGACACATTTCAAAACATGGAAAGCATGGACAAAGAAGATGTTTCACAGGCCTGTAAGAAGTCACAAAATATGCACGTTTTAGTGATGTTGGCAGTGTCATTAAATCGTTTCAATGACATCTGTGCAGATGTTTGTTTAGCCTGGCTGGTGGTAGACTTGGAAAGGAATAATAACCCTTATAATGTATGTACTACTCACTGAAGTCCTCGGTCATTATAGTCAGCCAAATAGTGACATTTGACATTGCACCCATAACGTAACGGCAAGCACAGTCCCTGAATAAGACAAACTCAAAGTGTGTCAATAACTTTTGAAGTGTAATGTAATTTAATAAGCAAAGGTAGGTAGAAACCTTGGAGCATATGTCAATACTAAATCTGCACCTCTCTGATTTGTGATTTTGGATGTGTGGTAGAGCAAACACAAAAACTGTTCATTTCTATGATGTAAATAAATGTCTCAACATTTATCCAAAGTCTATTCACTGAGAGTCTGACAACAGGGGGGGGGGGACAAATGTCTTCAACTGGGGCAGCTGTCCTTAAGTGACAAGTTAGTACTGGGGCAGCTGTTTAAGTCAGGTGGCAGAGGCTGCCGGATGTAATGTAAAGTATGCCTGAGTCATTAATTGATCCTACTGATGTACAGTACACAATTTCTACAACATACACACACGCTGAGAGAACATATGTTATCACACTATTATTGCTTTATGACAGCGCAGTGTAACAGCTCCTGAAACATCCATCAGGACATATTGATCCGATCTCTGTCCCTATGCATGGCATACTGCTTCATTGCTCGTTTAGGAGGAATCAAGGTGTTACTCAGTCCAACCCTCCTCTTCTTTGCTTTCTGCCCTCCTGATTCTTCCTCTTTTGTCTCCTGCTGGAGGTTCTGGGATCCTGAGCCACCTGCGTGGCACTCGGCTTTATCTGACGCAGGTGTTTCCTCACTCGCAGGTGGATGGCAGTCAGTGGGAGTGACCGGGGTCTGGAGGTCACTGTCATGAGCAAACTTGCACTTGATCCCAAACCTGCACCTTCCGTCTTTCCTGTATGACACGCATATCCTTTTGCCTCCTATCTGGGAGGGTTTGGCCTGCATTGTGAGGGGGACGTGTTTCTGCAAGGCGCTGAGCTTCTGGTCTGCCTGAGCCTTGAAGGGGTTGGCAAACACGCCGCTGTCAGAGCAGGTATTCAAAGAAGGAGGAGGTAGTTTATTGGAGGCGAGGGAGCCCAGGGATGGAGCAGGCAGGGTGGTGTGACAGGCTGCAGAAGATGCTTGGGGTTGTAACGGTGAGGGAGACGGATCTGTGTCCTCTTCCTCTGCTTCTGATTCACTTGAACCAGAGCCAGGCGCTAGCAAAAAGTTCCGGGTCCTTGTGACAGCTGATGCTTCATCACCTATCTCATTAGCAGAACTTCAAGGAAGAAAAGGGGCAGAGAGAGACGGAGAATAAGAGTTACACGAGAGACGTTAACACAGCCTATGTACGCTAAGTTAGTATTATTTGCAATGATCTGAAAATCTAAACCTGTTTTGTGATATATGCATTTTTTTTTTAAATGAATACACACCCAACACTGCCGTCGTTGACGTCCTCTACATCTCCATCACTGTCGGACTCCGAGGACACCCCGTATCCAACCAGAGAGTTCATGTTCACCTGAAGCTAAGCTAGCTAGCTGGTAGGCTTGGTCTCCAAATTAAAGCGCGCTAATACTGTTCCTTGATAGCAAGTAAACAGTTGAAAGTATTAACATAATACAGCAGGAAATATTAAATCATTCCCATTTCCTCTCTAAATGAAACGTCCAGGTTTCCAGTAACAATTACCTGCTGTCATTTAGCCGCTGCTCTGTGTTTATATTAGAGGCGCCTGCACCGACACCTGCAGCACAGGCGGGGTATTACACCTTTAAATCATTACCCACCCACAAACACTGATCCGTGACCGCTACGCAACCAACATTAAGTATATTTTGCACGTATAGGGATGTGATCAGTGGTGGACAGTACATTTACTCAAGTACTGTGCGTAAGTACATATTTGAGGTACTTCTCAAAGTGAAATATTGTCGCCTACTTTGTGTTACCTTAAAAATTAAGCTTTTTACACACAAAACATGCAGAGTTTATCAAATATGATGTTTTGTTATAAATAAAACTACCCACCAGCTTATACACGTAGGCTGAAACTAGTAGTCGGTTCACAGAAATTAATCGGTGCAACTATTTTGATCTAGAAAAAGTAATTTTTCATACAAAAACATTTTATCGTTCCAGCTTCACAAATATGAATATTTGCTGCTTTTCTTTTTGATTATTTGAATTAAACAAACAAAATAAGCATTATGAAGGTGTCACTTTGGGCTCTGCGTAACTGTGACAGCATTGCTCACGCAGTGTGGCCTGGCTAGCTCAGTTAGTAGAGCATGAGACTCTTAATCTCAGGGTCGTGGGTTGGGCGCATTACTGTTGGTGCAGCATTAGCAAGTCCCTGAACCCCTTTACTGCTCCTCATCCTAGGGTGGGTAAACTACAGAGGTCCAAATTGGGATATTTGGCCCATTCAATAAAAATGTCTTCTGATTATTATAAGGGTGTTAATAATGGATAATGCACACGTGTGTGAGAGAACCATCCACAAATGTGTCCCTGAGTAAGACATTTAACCTCTAGTTGCTCCAGAGGTCTGCGACCTCTCACATATATAACAATTGTAAGTCACTTTGGAGATATATATATATATATATACACACACACACACACACACACACACACACACACACAGTGGGTACGGAAAGTATTCAGACCCCTTTAAATTTTTCACTCTTTGTTTCATTGCAGCCATTTTCCAAAAATCAAAAAAGTTCATTTTATTTCTCAGTAATGTACACTCAGCACCCCATCTTGACAGAAAAAAACAGAAATGTAGAAATTTTTGCAAATTTATTAAAAAAGACAAACTGAAATATCACATGGTCATAAGTATTCAGACCCTTTGCTCAGTATTTAGTAGAAGCACCCTTTTGATCTAATACAGCCATGAGTCGTTTTGGGAAAGATGCAACAAGTTT
>NC_060153.1:12668059-12673360 GCF_021292245.1 Micropterus dolomieu | reverse complement strand
GTAAGGTCTTATATAGACAGGTGTGTGGCTTTCCTAATCAAGTCCAATCAGTATAATCAAACACAGCTGGACTCAAATGAAGGTGTAGAACCATCTCAAGGATGATCAGAAGAAACAGACAGCACCTGAGTTAAATATGAGTGTCACGGCAAAGGGTCTGAATACTTATGACCATGTGATATTTCAGTTTTTCTTTTTTAATAAATTTGCAAAAATTTCTACATTTCTGTTTTTTTCTGTCAAGATGGGGTGCTGAGTGTACATTACTGAGAAATAAAATGAACTTTTTTGATTTTTGGAAAATGGCTGCAATGAAACAAAGAGTGAAAAATTTAAAGGGGTCTGAATACTTTCCGTACCCACTGTATATAAATGTAATGTCTCACTATTTTCAGAAATTTTATCGATTAATGGAGAAAATAATTAGCAGATGACTCCAGAATGAAAATAATTAGTAGTTGCAGTCCAATACAAAATACCTCACAATGAGTTCCACCTCAACACCTAGTAAAATCTTGCTTTTAAATGAACACATGAGGAATAATTATCTCATGATAGAATATATAATAGTACAATAACAGTCACAGGAACATTTTACTGCTTTGAACACTTTTACTTTCAAGACTTTAAGTACATTTCCCTGATTATACTTACATATTTTTACTTAAGTAACATTTTCAATGCAGAAAGTTTACTATACTGTGTGGTATTAGTACTTAAGAAAAGGATCTAAAAACTTCATCCACCACTGGATGTGATATATTGTCAGAGGTTGTTAATTTAACACATTACACATTTACACATTACTTTCAGCATTTGTTCAAATAGGCTACTGAAATCAGCACAATCTATACATTTTATATGTTTGTAAGGCATTGTGGAATAGTTTTTAGTATTATGTTTGTAAATGTTTTGAATAACTTCTTGCTTCCTTTCTTCTGTTAGAGGGCATGCTGGCTTACTAACGTGGCTTACTGGCAGTCTAAATGCAACAAACCCATCACTAACATTCCTGTCATTGGTTACACCTGTTGTTTTTCCACTATGACAAGTAAAAATGTCTACTATGAGGGTGTCCAACATATGCAGTTATTTATACTCCATATAAGGCTTCTTTTCTTTGCTGTATTGTGCCATACTGAGAGTTATTTTGATGAAGCAAATACATGGTTCAAATCACCATTATATCCATTGTATTGGTACTTTCAGATTGTTAACAGTATGGTATGGTTTTATAGAAATACCACAGTATTAAAAAAACTACATTAGATGTAAAAGTCCTGCATTTAAAATATTACTTACAGTATCAAAATAAGTCATTTAATGTTGTATTATCATATTATTGGATCATAATTATAAATGCATGCATTAACATCTAGGCCTAAGCAGTTCATTAGTGTGAAACTAATTCAAAGTGCTTTATAAGGGAGGTTATGGTCAAATTTTATAAACTGATCACATTTAGTAGCATAAAGCAGAAATACTGGTCTAATCAAGTTCAGTTACGTAGCCTACCTCAAAACAGTACTTAGGCAGCCACTTATAGTAGCCTATAGTTTATTTGTGATTTTGCTGTGATCTTTTGTATAGCCTACTTTTATCATGCACCTACCGAAGCAGATTGAAATAGTCCAGACAACATCCTGCTTACATCTTTGTCACTACCAGTAAGTCAGATCAGCTCCCCATGAATAAGTTGATGAGCTCTTCCCTCCTCCCCCTCTCCTCCCCTCCTTCACTCTCCGCCCCAGCATGTCCTCTTAAATTCCTCTTGTCTGGCATCAGGTTCCCGGGGGAAAGGGCGGAGAGTTGGCAACAAACTCTGTAACATAAGTAACAGTAAGCAGACAAGGTCCGACAAACTGGGAAACTCGTTTTACCGAAAACCGAAGAGAGGAGAAGCCGTCTCTGGCTCCAGTTCACGCCGACTGAGTTTCAGCAAAGGGGAGCGGAAGGGCAGTGAACCATGAACCGCGGTGTTGTCGGGATGAGGCAGGCGCACACGGGCATATATTAGTGGGGACAGTCTGTTGCTCTACTGCTCCAACTGCGAGCGTGTTTTCCCGGCAGAGGCAGCTGGAGGTCCAATGGCAGACAGGCGGACTAGAGGCATGACCGGCTCGGATCTGGGCAGGACCACCGCGGCCCGAGCTGCTGCTATAGCAGAGCAGCTTCACCATGAGTGTTCTGTCTTGCTGGAACTTTATGTGAGTAAAGGAGCTACTGTTTCCCACTGGGTGCAACCTGCCAGCAGATCACAGTCCCGCATAGTCCCGAGCTAAAGACTGTGTGTGGATAAAGGAGAGTGAGAAATAGGCCAAGGTTAAATGGAAAATTAATAGATTTTTTTCCCTCCCTCCTGAGTGCGTGTGTCATGGGTGTCCTCTGTACAAGCATGTCTGTAACTTTGTGTGCATGTCACTGTGTGTGTGCTTGAAAGAAGTACGTGGGCAAAGTGTGTGTTTTCTTGTGAGAGAGAGAGTGGGAGAAAGAGAGGATAAGAATTGAACGATGAAAGGGATGCATGCAAAAGCAAGATAAGAGGGAGGAGTGTGTGCTTATGTGTGTGTGTGTGTGTGTGTGTGAAAGAGAAATAAATTATGTCTAAGACAGCAGGGGGTAGGAATGCAGTGTGTGTGGGGTGGGGGCTTGGAATGACAGAAGCGGGCGTTTTTTCCTGGCACAATGTCATCAATGCCTGGGCATGAAGCCTTGTCTCTTTTCCACAAGTCTCTTTGCCTATAGGTGTGAGAGCTACCGGCTATTAAAGGTTCTTGGTTTCCTGCCAGTTCACCGCCCCATCCTTCCTTGCTTTCATGTGTCTTGCCAGGAGCAAGGGAGCGGCATATAACTTCATCCACTTCACTCCCCAGGATTTGACCGTTCCTTCCTCTAACCTTCATGTCTTCTGCAATTTTCTTCTCTCTTGAAACTTTTTTGTATGTGCACTCATCACTGACTTTGTGGGCATATGGTTTTGTTTTGGAGATATTCCATTGATCACACCTTGAAGTGATTAGATATGTCATAGCCTGTCATACAGAGATATACTGTATGTATATGTACATGTTTTCTCTCCTTGGAAGGGGGGATTGTCTCTGATATAGGATTTAGTTTAGTCTCTGGCACATTGGTCTCAAATGAATCCAATGCAGATTGAATGTTTTTTAGGCAGAGTATTATTTTTTCCAGGCGGGCTGTCCCTTGCCTATTCATTGGGTGGGAAAACATTCATTTGCAACATCCATTTGATACCTCGTAAATCATTTTCAGAGCTTACCACGTTATCATTATTCACAATGATCCATGAGAATATTGCTTCTGGCTACAGTATCGCTTCCCGGGGTATCCATAACTGCCTGAATCACATTTCCTCTGCAGGCTGAGCAGTAAACATTAACTTCCTTCCCTTGACTCTCAGAGCATACAGGTCACATTAGGCCACTCTGTCACTCTGGTTCTAACTTGCATGCAGGGTTCAACATTAACGCCTCAGTATAATGTCACAAGGAGGCCTCTGGGATTCACAACTCACAGAAGTACTGAAGCTGATGCCAGATACAATCATACCAGTAATGTGTCCCGTCAACATCACGTCACATATGTCATAATGTAGCTCTAAGAGTTCAGAGGTGCTGTTTATCAGACATAGATATACTGTAGGCCTATTGATTTTATATCAATGTTAAAGAATAGTTTTGGGAAATGGGCCTATTCGTTTTCCTTGCTAAGAGTTGAATGAGAAGATTAATACCACTGTTAGCTGTGTATGGTAAATACGATGTCACCACCAGCAGCTGGTTAGCTTAGCTTAGCATAAAGAGCGGAAACAGGCAGATTTTACTATATCAGGACAGAGCCAGGCTAGCGGGTTCTCCCTACTAGCACCTCTAAAGCTCACTAATCAAAATGTTATATCACCTTTATTTAATCCTACAAAAAGTGTAAAAACAACAATTTGTGGTTAGCCAGGCTAGCTGTTTCCCCGATTTCAGTCTCCTTTTCTAATCTCCTGCTGGCTGTAGCTACGTCGTGCAGACATATCAGAGATATCAATCTAACTCTGCAATAAAGTGATATACAATTTTGGCTTAAAATGTTTAACTATTTCCTTAATTTCAGCATACAGTATGTGTTAAGGATTTTGAGTTTCAGATGTTGACTTCCACTAGAAGGTCGGGTCACACCATAGTCTTTTATATAGTCAGGTATTGCATGTGTACAAAAGTACTCCTCCCGCTTCTGTGGTGCTTTGGTGTTATTTTAACTGGCTCATTTTAACCTTTCATATGTTGACTTAATACATCCTTAACTGGACATGGGAACACACATTCTTATTGAAGACTTTGTCCTAGAAGACCTTGTCCTCTGTTGCGTATGTTTTATTCTTTGAAGCAGTGTGAATGAGCCTGAACAAATTCCTATCACATTAGGAGAAAATCCCCGATGCCTCTCAGACAATGATCTTCATAAATTGCTGTCAACAGTGACATCAGTGTGGTTAGTACTTGATAGTAAGCATTTCTCAATCTTCAACTTATGCACTTCACTTCGCAACTGCTCCTCCTTGTCCTTTTCATTAACACCCTCCCAAATCTCACTTGTGTTCTTAATTTCCACCCTCTTTGTTTTTTCTCTTTTCCCCCTCAAGAGAAAGAAGGAGAATTTCACTGCTGATGTTGCGGTGGCTGACGGCCGTCTGGTGTCCGTCCCTCCTCCTTCCTCCCAGCTGGACACCAGGGACAAGCTCTGGCGTCTCCACTCTGCTCTGCTACAGTGCCGCAGCTTGCTGGACCGAGCCATCGCCAAAGAGGAAGAGGAGCTGGGCGATGGGAAAAAGGGTGAGTATGAGACCCAGAGGAAGATGGTGAAGGACAGGCTGTCGCTTCTCTTAATCAACACTGGAGAACTCCTCAAAGCTGTTGACGGTACGGCAGTCCTGACTCCCAGCTCGGAGGGTTTGGAGGTAGGTGCTGATGAGGTTGACAGAGGTGTTCTGATGATGGTGAAAGTGCTGGACTGAAATTAAGGCAGAGCTTGGTGATCTCTCCCCTTCTCATTGGCAGTTAGACGATCCGACCATTCTGTTTGAGCTGAAGCTTTGGGTATACCGGATCTTCAAAGAGGTGGACTACTGGACCAAGACAGCCATCACCACCTTGCAAGCCATGCCCTCGGTGGTTGCCAAGGAGCGAACGAGGAACACGCGAGTCAGGAGCATGAGGAGCACTCGGAGATGAGATAGAAACGTGAGAAGTGTGTGTGTGCGTGTGTGTGCGCTGACATGTATGGAGAGAAATA
>NC_060153.1:12649771-12667959 GCF_021292245.1 Micropterus dolomieu | reverse complement strand
GTGTGTGTGTGTGTGTGTGAAAGAGAAATAAATTATGTCTAAGACAGCAGGGGGTAGGAATGCAGTGTGTGTGGGGTGGGGGCTTGGAATGACAGAAGCGGGCGTTTTTTCCTGGCACAATGTCATCAATGCCTGGGCATGAAGCCTTGTCTCTTTTCCACAAGTCTCTTTGCCTATAGGTGTGAGAGCTACCGGCTATTAAAGGTTCTTGGTTTCCTGCCAGTTCACCGCCCCATCCTTCCTTGCTTTCATGTGTCTTGCCAGGAGCAAGGGAGCGGCATATAACTTCATCCACTTCACTCCCCAGGATTTGACCGTTCCTTCCTCTAACCTTCATGTCTTCTGCAATTTTCTTCTCTCTTGAAACTTTTTTGTATGTGCACTCATCACTGACTTTGTGGGCATATGGTTTTGTTTTGGAGATATTCCATTGATCACACCTTGAAGTGATTAGATATGTCATAGCCTGTCATACAGAGATATACTGTATGTATATGTACATGTTTTCTCTCCTTGGAAGGGGGGATTGTCTCTGATATAGGATTTAGTTTAGTCTCTGGCACATTGGTCTCAAATGAATCCAATGCAGATTGAATGTTTTTTAGGCAGAGTATTATTTTTTCCAGGCGGGCTGTCCCTTGCCTATTCATTGGGTGGGAAAACATTCATTTGCAACATCCATTTGATACCTCGTAAATCATTTTCAGAGCTTACCACGTTATCATTATTCACAATGATCCATGAGAATATTGCTTCTGGCTACAGTATCGCTTCCCGGGGTATCCATAACTGCCTGAATCACATTTCCTCTGCAGGCTGAGCAGTAAACATTAACTTCCTTCCCTTGACTCTCAGAGCATACAGGTCACATTAGGCCACTCTGTCACTCTGGTTCTAACTTGCATGCAGGGTTCAACATTAACGCCTCAGTATAATGTCACAAGGAGGCCTCTGGGATTCACAACTCACAGAAGTACTGAAGCTGATGCCAGATACAATCATACCAGTAATGTGTCCCGTCAACATCACGTCACATATGTCATAATGTAGCTCTAAGAGTTCAGAGGTGCTGTTTATCAGACATAGATATACTGTAGGCCTATTGATTTTATATCAATGTTAAAGAATAGTTTTGGGAAATGGGCCTATTCGTTTTCCTTGCTAAGAGTTGAATGAGAAGATTAATACCACTGTTAGCTGTGTATGGTAAATACGATGTCACCACCAGCAGCTGGTTAGCTTAGCTTAGCATAAAGAGCGGAAACAGGCAGATTTTACTATATCAGGACAGAGCCAGGCTAGCGGGTTCTCCCTACTAGCACCTCTAAAGCTCACTAATCAAAATGTTATATCACCTTTATTTAATCCTACAAAAAGTGTAAAAACAACAATTTGTGGTTAGCCAGGCTAGCTGTTTCCCCGATTTCAGTCTCCTTTTCTAATCTCCTGCTGGCTGTAGCTACGTCGTGCAGACATATCAGAGATATCAATCTAACTCTGCAATAAAGTGATATACAATTTTGGCTTAAAATGTTTAACTATTTCCTTAATTTCAGCATACAGTATGTGTTAAGGATTTTGAGTTTCAGATGTTGACTTCCACTAGAAGGTCGGGTCACACCATAGTCTTTTATATAGTCAGGTATTGCATGTGTACAAAAGTACTCCTCCCGCTTCTGTGGTGCTTTGGTGTTATTTTAACTGGCTCATTTTAACCTTTCATATGTTGACTTAATACATCCTTAACTGGACATGGGAACACACATTCTTATTGAAGACTTTGTCCTAGAAGACCTTGTCCTCTGTTGCGTATGTTTTATTCTTTGAAGCAGTGTGAATGAGCCTGAACAAATTCCTATCACATTAGGAGAAAATCCCCGATGCCTCTCAGACAATGATCTTCATAAATTGCTGTCAACAGTGACATCAGTGTGGTTAGTACTTGATAGTAAGCATTTCTCAATCTTCAACTTATGCACTTCACTTCGCAACTGCTCCTCCTTGTCCTTTTCATTAACACCCTCCCAAATCTCACTTGTGTTCTTAATTTCCACCCTCTTTGTTTTTTCTCTTTTCCCCCTCAAGAGAAAGAAGGAGAATTTCACTGCTGATGTTGCGGTGGCTGACGGCCGTCTGGTGTCCGTCCCTCCTCCTTCCTCCCAGCTGGACACCAGGGACAAGCTCTGGCGTCTCCACTCTGCTCTGCTACAGTGCCGCAGCTTGCTGGACCGAGCCATCGCCAAAGAGGAAGAGGAGCTGGGCGATGGGAAAAAGGGTGAGTATGAGACCCAGAGGAAGATGGTGAAGGACAGGCTGTCGCTTCTCTTAATCAACACTGGAGAACTCCTCAAAGCTGTTGACGGTACGGCAGTCCTGACTCCCAGCTCGGAGGGTTTGGAGGTAGGTGCTGATGAGGTTGACAGAGGTGTTCTGATGATGGTGAAAGTGCTGGACTGAAATTAAGGCAGAGCTTGGTGATCTCTCCCCTTCTCATTGGCAGTTAGACGATCCGACCATTCTGTTTGAGCTGAAGCTTTGGGTATACCGGATCTTCAAAGAGGTGGACTACTGGACCAAGACAGCCATCACCACCTTGCAAGCCATGCCCTCGGTGGTTGCCAAGGAGCGAACGAGGAACACGCGAGTCAGGAGCATGAGGAGCACTCGGAGATGAGATAGAAACGTGAGAAGTGTGTGTGTGCGTGTGTGTGCGCTGACATGTATGGAGAGAAATAGCCCACTGATAGAGACAGATCCCTACTGAGACAGGGAGATGAATGGGTGGGTTATTATTGGGCTTGAAGACTCCTTTTACATGAACAGACTTAAAGCCTTTGACAGAGAGGTACCAAGAGACAATAACTATGTTTATAATAGCTAATAACATTTGTTGGAAGATTATTTTAAGTATGTTAGTCTAATACAACTTTATTTATTGTTTACCTTTGTAAGATGACATCCAAAAATGCATCTAGATTCTGAATTAAAATATAGCACTCTGAGTTTCTTTCTTTCTTTCTTTCTTTCTTTCTTTCTTTCTTTCTTTCTTTCTTTCTTTCTTTCTTTCTTTCTTTCTTTCACATTTTGGCATTGAGGAAACATAACATGATTAAGTCCAACTCAAAATGCAAATGGACATGTAGCTACTTTTCTCACTTGCTAACATCAAACTCACATTCACGGTTTTGCACTCCTTTTGACACAGCTGAAGTTATTATTAAGATATACTGCAAGGATCCCCTGCAGCTGGTGGAGTAAGCAGTCAGCAAGGGACACATTCTGATGGAAATGAGAACATTTGAATTCATGCCATCACCAGTCTGTAGCTCTGATGTGTGTACTTTTGAACAAGGTGGCTGTAAATCATTCCACATAGATTCTCATCTGGGGATGGTCGGTGTGTGAACAGAAAAAGAAATCTGTGTAACAGCACCCTCTAGTGTTTACACAGTGCCATTACATATAGTCCTTTCTTGGTTTTCCTCAGTAATGCTTATGTTAAATTATCCTGTTCTTATAGTTTTGTTATGTTTTTAGGGCACTTTATTAGCAATGAAATCATGTAAAATCATGTCACAGGGTTTAGGAAGCAACAAGTGGGCATAAAAATGGGCACATAAGCAGGGACTGTAGTGAAAGTACAGTCTAATTAGAAGAAATCTACAAACTTATGTGATGAAAGAAAATTTGATGTTGATTTAATTTTAATTGTTTGATTGTTTAAAATAACAGAAAACTATTTTTTGTACTTCATTTAATTTAATTGATAACGTTTTAAAGATTTTGATTTTATTTATTTATTACCAGGTCATGTTAAAAAGCCCAGCAAGAGGGGAACAAAACCAATGTTCTACATTACAATGGTCAAAATATATCCCATTTTGACAGGGCCTGAATTCAGTCAGCTGAAAGTAAGGATTTTTGTCTGTCAAGTGATCCATTATCTTTCCACTGGGCAGTTGCAGCTTGCACTGCAATAATCAACATATAGTCGATAGGTTAACTTGTTGTGATCAGTGATCAGAACAGAGAAAATAATCAAAAATTTCCCTCAACGTTTAACTCAATGAGTCTAACCTGGGCTGCATTAATAATTAAAGTAGCATCACAGTTAGACCCAGAATGTCTTAATGATGCATTAAGCTTCGGGCTAAGAAAAAGAGAAGAGACTACAAATGGGATTAAAACCTACATATAGAAGTCTTGCCTAGATAACCAATAAGATCCATGATAACTTGGAACTCAAAGCAGAAAGGGACGTGATGGGAGTAAAAAATATAGCAAGAGGTCTTTTATGGAAAAAGCAAGTAAACCTTTGTAGTATTTACATCTTCAGGATGATGAACTGGACAGCGCATACATCTAATAAAATTTTTTTTTTCTTTTCAAAAGGCTTTTCTGGCTCTGTTGGCTGTAGACAAAGAATAACATTGGGTTAAAAATTGCAAGTATGTTGCTACAGGAAAAGCTTGAACCAGGAATTTTAATAACACTGTTCAAAACAAAACTGTATGTGGGAGCATTTTACTATGGAAAGTTATCATGGTGGCAATTATTTTATTCTCTGACTTGACCATTGCAAGGTAAATACTAGAATTACGCTGTACTTGTTAAAAAGTATTCCACCAATACTGGGACCACTGGGCCAATGCATTGGTTTCACTGAAGTGAATGAGGCTGCATATCTTTGACGCAGTGCTATTGTTGGTCTGAATGCAGCCTCATTGCCTGCACAACTGAGTAGTTACAGGTTTCAATGGCTTCATATTATAGCCCTCCGTTCTTCTGTTTTTGCCACACATATCATTTGTCAGTCACGGATTGACCTACACAAGACTCATACAGTCATTTTTAGACTGTCCTCCTCCTGCAGACTCCAGGAAGTACAGCACCGTGGTTACATTCCTGGCAAACAAAATGTTTTTTTTGCATATGTGCTATTGATTGATTGATTGATTGATTTTCCTAACTTTTACTGTGTGTGTTCTTTATGAGTGTCGTTTGTTACACCACTAGGTGCTCTCACTTTTGACCTCTGGGCAGAGAGAGCAAGCTGTAGACAAATGGCTCGAAGCAGAAAGAGAGGATTATGTTACCACCGCATCTGTCTATATAAGCAGCAGTCATACTGTAGGAAACTGCCACACTCATTAGAGTTGTCACAACAGTGGCTGGATTTTCACATTGTAAAGACTGTATGATTGACCCCATGTTATCCCTGATGGTCAACCAAATGTTTGGATGTACTGATGAATTGTCATTATTGTTTATCTTTTATAGTTTATAGTCAAGCGGCAATAATCCCCATCCTGCAAATGTGGCTTTATCTGTGCAATGATTGTCTTGCCGGATACACTTGTGTCCCTCGATAAAATGTTAACGCAAGACACCAGACACCAAAGCTAGATTTAATCTTTCGGCTGACAAATTTGTTTTGTATTACACTACATCACTGTAGTCCAAAGATCTCGTTGGTGTCTCAAATTAAATCTGTCTTTTGGAATGAAAACCATCTTCTCTTGAGCTTTTCAAGTAAAGCCCCTCTCTGACATGGAATCTGTCACATTGTTCTCTCTGTTCAAGGGCTGGCTTTTCAACTTTCAAACACACCGTAGGGCTCCGTTATGAAGAAGTATCTCTAAATGGATAGAGCAGTGCCTGATAGTTGGCATCTTTTTTGCAATATTGGAAATATATAAGGCTGCAAGTAACGAATATTTTCAAGACCGTTTATAACCAATTATTTAATTAGGTTTTTAATTGATTTAATAAAATCTCAGAAAATGGTAAAATCCCAGAGCCTAAGTTGACACATTCAGTTTACTATCTATCTACTATTAGAACCTGGAGCAAGTGAATTTTAGGCAGTTTTGCTGAAAAAAAGACTTAAACAAGCAGTTGATCATAAAATTAATATTTTTTAAATTAATTTTCTGCAGACAGATGAATCAACTAATCATTTCAGCTCTACAATGCTGTAACTTACGAGTATTGTACAATGTCATTTTTTTTTTATCAGTATGGAAAGAAGTTCTCGAATATCAGCTTTGGATCAGTGACCTGCTATTTTTACAAATGTAGCTTGCAGAAGTGTCTCAAATCTGCTGTTTCAAAATGTCCTGCATGATCAAAGCGCATTCACTTTGATTGATGATTGGTTTGCCCACTATATATTTAAAATTTTCGTATGTAAGAACACTGTAATCCTGACTTTGCTTTTACTGGCAATGTTACCGCTTTTATTCAAATTTGAGCCACCTAGAAAAAAATGTTACAGGCACGTTGCCTTGTAAATTGGCAGAATATTTACGCAGTATTTTATATCTAAAAGTGCCTTAAAACAATGTAAACAAAACAGACCAGCACTAAAGCCCTCCCATCAGTTTCATTTTATAGTGACGTATTGAATATAATACAGGGCCAATATGGCAACCAGGACATACATTTTAAACTCTAACTTCATAGTTTAAATGCTGTTATTGTTTTCATTTAAGGTCAAAATGATTACTTATCATTAATCAGCTTACAAAAAATATAAGCGAGAGCACTGGTGAATGCATTGTGAATATGACACCAAAAGAATGTACAGTCTTTTATGTATGTCTGAAACTTTGGTATGATGTAAAAACTTTATTTATTGTTGACTGTATTTCAGAGGGTGTGTGAGTGGGTTGAAATAAATTGATCTTGGCTATAATATGAGTTGTCTCTTGTATCTGTGTGACTTAAAAACAGATTGGCTCCCAAGTGTTGGTGATCAATAGAGTGTTTGAAAGACAGGAGGATGCTTTTTATTTATTTATTTTTGGTGCGAGAAAAAATGATGTGAGATAAAATGTGGTTTATTTTACATTTTGAGTGTGAATATTAGCAGTGAGATTGTGTGTTTATGTTTAACTGTAAGAAAAGACAGGATGTGTGTTTGAGCGAAAGGGGTGGGGTGTGTGTTTTAAAAGGGTGTGTGTGCATGTGTGTGTTTATGCATGTTTGTTTATACGTGTTTATGTATATGTGCATGTGTGTGTGCATCTTTTCGTTTGTGTATGTGGTTGTTAGGGAAGGAGTGGCAGCCAGGATGCCTGTGGAAGAGGGGGGAGGTGTGTGTGTGTGTGTGTGTGTGCGTGTGTGTGTGTGTGTGTGTGTGTGTGTGTGTGTGTGTGTGTGTGAGAAGGAGAGAAAGTGTGTGCAGCGAGCAAGAGAGAAAATATGCATGTGTGTTACAGGGAGAGAAAGAAAGAGAGAGAAAATGGGTGTGTGTCTGTCTCTGTGTGCTTGAAAATTCATGTGTGCATGTGGGTGTATGTGTGTCTGAGAGAGACAGAGAGATGAAAAAAGAGAAGGGGAGAGAGGGCAGGGAAGAGTGTGTTGTGTGTATGTGTGTGTGTGTGTGTGAGAGAGAGACAGACAGACAGAGAGAGAGACAGAGAGAGGGAGGGGTGAGCAAGCAGGAGACAGAATGTGTGTATATGTGTGCCTGTGAATACGCGGGCGTGTGTGTTCCTGTGTGTGTGTGTGTTACTGTGTGTGTGTGTGTGAGAGAGTGAGTGAGAGAAGCAGAGCAAGAGAGGGAGTGTGTGTATTTATTTGTGTGTATGTGTGTGAGAGCGAGTGAATGAGCAAGCAAGGAAGAGAGAGAGGACATGTACGTGTGTGTATCTGTGTGTGAGAGAGTGGGGGAGGGGTGTACAAGGGAGATGTGTGTGTGTGTGTGTGTGTGTGTGAAAGGAAAGAGGGAATGTGTGTGCGAGTGTGTATGCGTGTGTGTGAGCGCGCCTGCGTAGGAGGGAATGCGCGTGTACTTGTGTGTGTTTGTGTGACTGTATGTGTGTGTATGCTTGTGTGTGATGTGTGTGTCTGACAGAGATAGAGGGGGAGGGGTGTGTGTGTGCAGGGAGAGCTAGGAGCAAGCTCTGCAAATGGTGTGTGTATGTGTGTGTGTGTGTGTGTGTGTGTGTGTGTGTGTGAGTTACAGCAGCACAATATGTGCCTGTGCTGAATGAAAGGGAAATGAATGCAGTGTGTGTGTGTGTGTGTGTCTGTTACTGAGTGTGTGCTGTGGAAGAGGGTGTGTGTCCTTTATTGGAACTGTGTGTGTGTGTGTGTGTGTGTGTGTAGTTTGTGAGGACTGTATAATTGTGTGTTGCTGTACATGTGCACTGCTTGCACGTGCATGTGGATGTTTGTCTTCAGTAAAGATTGTGTAGCTGTGTGTGACTATGAGTGCAAGTGTGTGTGTGTCTATTTGTGTGTTACACAAACACACACACACACACACACACACACACACACATATTGGGGGTATTGGTGCGGGTGATGAAGTGTTCATGATAGTGCGTACACGCAAAGAGAGCAGAATTACAATTAAACCGAACCCATTCAGCAGCTCCTAGATCTCCATATATTTTCTCTCACATCCTTCTTCATCTGTCGTATCTCAACTGAGCATCATTTCTCAGCGTCTTGATAATTGTGTGCATCCCGACCTCTACTTTACTATTCGTCAAGTGGTGACACATTACCAGCAGTTCAGATCTACATCATTATCGGTAAATATAGAGTTTCATTTAAATGTTGTTTATAAGAAGTTTTGTAGTAAGCCTGGTGAAAAATATGCAGCAAGCCTACAGCAGGGGTCGGCAGTTAGGTTCAGCCAAAGGCCGTTTTTCTCAGCGGTGCTCAGTGCTGGTTAACAGCTGCAGCGGAGACACAGCTGAAATCCTGTATGGTTTAAATGTTCTTGTTTGTTTGAATTATATATTTGTTGAAAAACAAAAGAACAATTTGGCTGATGTTAGCTTGGTGCGAGTAGCCCGTCTGCGACCTGTAGTATGCTGTAATTGACAGGTGTGGAGGGATCAGATATTATCCATTGATTAGGTCAAACTAGGCTACAATCAAAGCCGGAGCCTACTACTCCAGATAAAATAATGTTTCTCTCAAAACCTTGCAAAAGAACAAAGTTTAATAAAAACAGGCGTTAATTGTCAAAAAGCACTTCTATAAAGTTGGGGGGACTCACATGAGACAGATTAAACAAGAATGAAAATAACATAGGCCGAGATACTTTAACTCTAGTATAGACATGTTTCCCATTTACAACAACCAAAGATTTGTACGCAGGAGAAGCTAGTAGCAGCGATAACGCTAACACAGACTACACAAAGTTAGCTCTACTGGTAGTGACAAATGAACTGTCACTAAATATCAACGGGCAAAGCCAAGAAGGGTTAAAAGCAAAGCAACCTCCCTCGCACAAGTAATGTTATCATATGTTAGCGTATATGAAATTCCTGCCATTTGACTCAAGTTAGAGCACAGGCACAATGTAAAATATACCAGACACTAGATATATGCCGGTGGCCTGTTGCACCAGCTGTATGCAAGTTCAAAAAGTTGTAATTTATTACTGAAATTAAAGCGGTTGCACAATGGATATATAAGTTACAACATATCTTGAAGTAACAACTAAATACTTACACATGCCGCAGGGTAGGTGTAGATCATAAAATGCATGTCAGTTATTCTGCCCCACAGCATTATTTTTCATTGATTGCATGCCATTTTGCAAGACAGTGATCCAATAGAGACCTAATTTATTAACATGGTATTTCACTATCAATCTAGCTTATTATCATGTGCTACGATACCTGTGGCTCATGCCACCCAGAAAACTAATGCGCATGGTTAACATTATGATGGAAACTCTTGATCGTTGATTGGCCACTTGCCTTAGTTATGACTTTAACTGCCCCAAGTAATCATGGTGCAACCAATTTTAGTAGCTGATTTAATTACCTAAACTAACTAGTATAGTTACTAAGCCTTCAGAGTCGGCTTTACACCCTAACTTAGGTGAGAACTTGCTGGTGCAACCAGTGCAGATCTGTTACATTAGTGAAAAAACTCATATGCCTGCTGTGTGTAAAGTCTTTACTCACAAGAAACTCATGTCAGTACAAGATTTAATTAAGTATTATTTATCAACCACATAAGATCATGAAACAAGACTGCGCACCTGTTTGATTGAACATGATGCCTTTTCCTTTCCATCAGTTTCCACTGCTGTCACCAAGTAGCATACATTTCAGACTCATCACCAAAGCATTGATCACAGAGCCTGACAAATGATCCCACAAAACGGTGTGAGCTGTCTTACATTAAAACAGGCCTTTCTTCCTCACCTGTCCACAAATGGTCCACCACCTTCCAGTACTAGCACCATATAATATCCAGGGCTGTCACTGGAGCTAATGGCTAATCATGCAGTAAATGGTGGGTATCTTTCCTGGCACAATGAACATTTTCCACCCATTACTTTTGTTATTCATGTGGTTTAAGGCACAAAATGTTCACATCATGTTCATTTCATAATCAGACAAAAATTCTGGTTTGTTTTCTACCCTCCTTGTGCGTGTCTCACTGATGATGTTGCTCGGAAACATATGTTTACGTCAAGCTTCAAATATAGTGGATGGTACAATTTTAATAGCTCAACTCAGGAGCTCCGTCTACCTCCTTAATATCTTTCAAACTCCACACATCCAGTTTGTAATGCAGGCTCACTTCTAAATAAAAGTCTCAAGTTCAAGCCAAAATAACCCTTAAGACATCAGGGTCATCATTGCAACACTAAACTGTTCTGTCAAAATCTGTTTGTAAGATGCAAATCTTCTTTGATCATTTATCTGTCAATCATCTGGTACGTTTATTTGACTTAATTTTGGCAACCATTGTCAGTAGTTAGTTTGACCGATTTAATAGCCTATAGCACATGGCACAGAACAAGAAACAGTATCAGTCTGCTTCCCACATGATGGTACTGATTATAAGAGAGTACATTTGTGTCATTTTCATTGGGATTTTTTATTTGTCCTTATAGCTACAATATATTTCTGATTCATGCTATAGGTTTATGTTATGGACATGAGTTTTATTATTTCAAGTTTGAAAAATCTGAAATTAACTTGAATGTCTGAATAATCAGAAACAAAGCCAAACATTTCCATCGGTTAGATACAGTACATCAGTACAAAAGAATACTACAATAGCCATGAATAGCCTTTGCTAAGAAGAGGGGGCCATAGAGCTGTAGAAAATTCTTTGCTTTGATTTTACAATTGGGAAGAAAACATAACATCATATCTGCTGAATTCATCCGAAAGTGACACAGAATCAAAAATGACCTGATTTTAACTGCTGAATATATTCCCAGGTTTCCACAAAGCATAATTTTCAGAGTTTTAAGTGTTAGTGATTGTGTTTCTTACAGACATGCTTCCTTCTAGCTTGTACCTTTGACTTTCTTTAAAGGAGCACAGTTGCTCATCTTTTCTACTGATGATTCATGAGAGTTTCATGTCCATCCAAGGCTTGGAAGTGCTCCAGCTGCCAGTCACCTACGATTATATATGCACAAAATTAATGGGACTTTCATTTCTGGAACACAGAAAACCTGAAATAACCCCTGTTGCTTTGATAGTCTACAAGGCCCAACATTAAAATATCATTTTCCACTAGGGGCCCAAATATGTTTGGTAGAGAGCCAGAGTCGATGGACTGGTATTTGTGGCTACAGTATTACTTGTATGTTTCAAAATGGTATACAAAAAAGTATAAATGCTATTTTTCAATAACAGTTAGACTCAACACATCCTCAGACCCAAACAACAAAGTGGGTCTATTGTCATTAGTCCTAAAACGACATATACAACAGTTAGAAAGTACCAGTCCAGTGATAGGCTTACCGGACCTTATGTATGTTACGTAAGTCACATGATGTTAAACACAGTAGTATTTAGGTTAGGTTTAGGCAATAAAACTACTTGGTTGGGTTTAGGAAAAGATTGTGGCTTAGCTTATTTTTTGTGTTAAAGTAAATACATTATGTAAGTCAAGTGATATAAATCCCCTATGTAACGTTATTTAAAAAACTTCAAATAAATCAACTTTGACTTTCTTTCACATGGGACTCGGCCTCCTGAGTAAAAGTCTTGTGTTTGAACCAAACATCCACTCACGCCAACCACCTCCTTATGTGGACAATTGCAAACTCAAGTCTCTGGCTGGGATCGGCTCCAGCCTGACCCTGTAAGGATAAGTGGTTATAGATAATTGACATATTTGCAGGTTTTCACCCTCCCCAGTTGGTGCTCTCCAGATGAGGATTCAGAGACGCTCCCTGATCAAACAGCTTGGAGACCAGTCTGGAGATTACTAGGTTAATTGAAAGATTAAATTTCATTTGACAGGCATCAGTCCAAATACATGTATTTGGTGTTTTTCATTTATTGTAAGACCTTACAACAATATAGCTACAGCCTGACAAAGCTGTCTGACAATGCCATGGATGAATTAGCTTGAGATAGATGTCATTTCAGAAAGGCTGTACCACAGAGTTTTGACAGTTTTCTCAACCCTTTAATGTGAATTTTCTTGACTGGACGAAAGTATTTGCTGGACTGTCATTTAACTCTGTTTCTGATTTACCATCTAAAAAACAGCAAATTTCTCTATTATTATCCACCAAAACTATTTCTGAATATATATGGGACAAGAAATAGGTGACATGGTTGCATAGTCATGTATCATTTTATGTATATTTTAGTAGATGGTTATTACATTGGGGAGTTTGGGGGAGCATCTAATTGCATTCTGTTTACCTGACTAGGTTGAATGGAGTCTTGAGTGGTTGTTTCAAGACCTAATAATGTTCCAGATTTAATAGCGAAAACTGTGCCTTCAAAATGTAATGGTTATGTAAGGCAACTTAAAACACGCTTCTGGTGTCAAATAAAGATTTCTATCAGACTTTAATACTTTCTGAGAACAGAATATGTCCATATATATAGCATCGAGTATCGAAAACTATTAAGTCTTAGTCTTGTTTACTTTTTCATTTTAAGATCTATCCTTATCTAAATCATAACTTTTCAAACAAAGATGTAGTGAGAGGTTTGGCATATTGTAATAAATAATGAAATGTGTTTGTAAGAAAATGAAGGTACTGAAAATAGCATCATTTTGGGACCAAAACTCAGCTGCCGTATAAAATCTTGGTATTGAACATTTTCACATGATACCCATTACCCAGCCCTAGTGTGAAACTTTTGATTCTCAAATTCCTTGTCTTAAATTGCAGTAAACAGAATCATTTTGAGGTTCACCTCAATCAATTACAAGAATAAAATACTGCTTAAAAATGAATGCATAATTATCCATGATAATACTAAATGTTTTCTTAATTAAATTATATTTATTAAAAATATTAATAATACACTAATATTATTAGATTTTAATATATTAAAATAGATATACTGTATATCTTTTGATACTTTAAATACATTTTCCTGATAATACTTTTGTACTTTTAAGTAACATTTTCAATGTGGGATGTTTACTAACAATGGAGTATATTTACAGTGTGGTATTGGTACTTTTACTTAAATAAAGAATCTGAACACTTCTTCCACTACTAGCTTAACCTATCAAATATCTATATTTCAATCAGGAGAGACTTGGAAAAAGAGACTTACAGATTAATTAGATACATTTATTTCACATTGTGCACAATAGGAAGTGGAGGAAATATGTGAGGAGTCTTTGGCGATTAGACCCCTCGTCATTAAGGGGTTTGTGATGCCATCAGCTGTATAGGAATATACCCCCAAAAAGAAAATATTGTTTTTCACCTTACCGGACAGCAGTATTGATTAATTAATGTTAAAGTAGTGAATGACCAGCAATGGCCAAAATAAGGTAGTGACCAGGAACTGAATTATTTGGGTCAGCAATGACCAGAATACAACAAACATGGTCAGCAATGACCGGCAATCTGATAATTACATTAATATAACCAATAAAAGAAGTCACATATGGATGCTTGGGCAAGACCCCTTGGCGATACTTTTTAACTCATTGAGTAGCCGTTTAATGCCATTTTTGGACACTGCAGTCAAGTTAACAACAATCAATACGCTATGTCCGGTTAGTTACGTAAAGACATACTCTCATAGCTTATGTTAAAAAGTAGAACACAGCAGATACTGACCCCAGACGTGCACACTCAGCAAATGGTTATAGCATAAAGTTCATCCAGCGCAAGTGACATATCCAACTGAGGAAAACAGGGAAGATCCATCCATAACCCATGGATGGAGAGTCAAGGGAAACAAGTATGCCATTCAGAGATCGAGCAGATGAGAAACACACACAAGTCTGAGGGACACCTTTCATAAAGAGAGATTGCAAATGCATAATGGTATGTCCAAATAAAGCAGATGAAAGAGGGTGAGGACTGATGCAACTGTGAAGTTGATGGCAAGGAGGGAGAGCAACTGTGGTTTTGTGTAGTTACGGCACAGGAGAGCGCCTTGGAAACAAGTTAAATGCATGAGCTACTCCTGCAGGTAAATGTCAGCGCACCACGAATAAAAAGATCATTTGGATTCCACCTGATGCTGAAAGATGCCACTGAGAGGATGGACTGAAATAATGTAGAAAGACAGACAGTTATGTCTGTCTCAGAGAGCCGAGCACCCTGACTAGCTATTTTCTGAGTTCATGTGTTGTCAACATAAGCATAATGAATAAAAAAATGCTCAGGTGCAATGCTCTATAAGGCTGAAGAACGGTGAGCTGACAGGTCAGAGATGAATATTTTCTGATTGTTATGCCTATTGAACTGTATGAAAGACTTGAAATGGAGAGGACTCAGATATGTTCTTTGTTAAGCTCTAACTCTACAACTAAGAACCTGTTTCTGGATCTTTCATGTTGACTGAGGTTTTTTATTATTGCCATCTAAAGTAGCCTAATGTTGAGGACTCTGCCCAAAAATCTGACCTAGAAAAGTGTTTATAAACACATATCATGAATGCTTTTTAAATGTTGTATTTGTAAAAGAAGTTAATCATAAAAGTAGTGCTGACATTGCACTTTCATAGCATATAGAAAAGCAGAAGTCGGTAACAAATGAACATGCAATGCAAAGTCTTCTATGTGTCTCTCTACTGCTCGTATCACCCCACTAAACCCCGCCCACCAAGCCTGCAAGAAGGAGCCGGTTGCCCTGCAAAACCTCATCCCACGAAGGGCTCGCTCTCCAAGGTGAGAGCCACACCAAAACCTCATCCCCTCTTGCTTCAACTCGCTTTCTCAAAGACGCCCCTCCAAAGATTCATGGCACCAAGGCTGAATGCCCCAGGCTTCAGAGGCAGCTGCGAAAACATCTATAAGCGGGTAGAGAGGCTAGTATACCACTGGCCAGCAAAGTTATTCCCCACTGTTTGTCGTCACACCTCTTTGCCATTCATCGATATGAGCGCCTTGCAAACATAATGAACCCGAAAATCCGCGTAGAGCCAGGATGTGTTCACACACGTGTTTTGTACTATACACTGTGGGACAGGCAGTTCTTTCATTGCTGGTGGTTGTTTCTCAGCTGTCGTGTTCACAAATGTTCTGAAGCCGCGAGCTAGGGATACTGACCTTGTCTGAGTGAGAGCATGCGCGAGCTGTAATGTACTACTGTCAGATATAGTGACAGTTTTACCTGCTGAACCCAACAACAGAATGAATTTTCCCAAATTTGCAAGACATTTTCTTTAAGACCAATCTTCCTTTAAAGTGGTATTACGTTGTAGCATGTTTTATGTTTTATGTCAAAATGAAATAAAAGATAAATGTAAAAAAAATGGATAGGTTCTAGAATTAGCGCTGTCGCCTCACAGCAAGAAGGTCGTGGGTTCAAACCCGGCCTTTCTGTTTGGAGTTTGCATGTTCTCCCTGTGTCTGCGTGGGTTCAAAATTGTCCTTAGGCGTGGATGTGAGTGTGACTCGTTGTTTGTCTATGTGTGGCACTGCGATGGACTGACAACCTGTCCAGGGTGTACCCCGCCTATTGTCCGATGTCAGCTGGGATTGGCTCCCGTGACCCTGTACGCAGGATAAGCGGTTGACGATGGATGGATTTTATGAAGGGATAGAGAGAGAGAGATGGATCGAATCGCTGGTGCTGGGGGAAGACTGACTAAGAACTGCTACAGATGTGCAGAAAAATGCAGTTAGGGTAAGAACAAACAATTTTGTTAAAATGATTGCAGATTGCAGTTATTGAAATGATACACCTGTCGCCCCCAACAGTCATCGACGGACTGGAGAGGGAGAGGCTGCGAGTGAGTCAGAGATGAGGCCCCGGAGAGTAAAGTCTGAAATGGTACTGTGGCGCAAAGGGAAGCGGTGTGACCTAGGCTATTTTCTGCAGGTAGTGCAGGTAATGGCTTTAGAGCCTCCAGCGTGCATGACCAGTAATTCAGTGTCCAAAACAGACCAGTTTGGTTGAGTGTTTGAGAAATGTATAGAAAGCAGCTTTGCTGGAGAGTAAAAATGTTTCTTTCATATTTAAGATTCAGATCCCCAACCAGTGCCAAATAAGAGTCGAGTCATGGTAGATCCCAAAGGCTACTTTGGATAGGTCTTTCTTTAATCATGGATCTGCAGAATTTTTTTCTCACTTGGAATAAGGCTCACTGAATGTCTTTATATTGGTGGATGTTTCACGTGAGATGAGTGTATATGATATATTTTCTACGAGACGGCAAGGCAGATGGCAAACAAACAAACAAACAAACAAACAAAAAGACAAAAACAAACAAATGTTATCAAGAATTGCAGGAAAATACATAAAGAACAGAAATAACAAGGGATATTTGTGGAAGTTCAAAATGAATGATTATTTCCTTTGCTAAACAAATAGCAGAATTATTTGGCTCATCTGAGTGGACCAACTAAATATAGTTTAGCTTCAAATTGCTTGTTTGGCATCTTGGACCCAAACTCCAATTGACAAAGCATCAGACTAAAAATGTAACCAGCCAAATTAGACTCGGAGGGATGTTTGCAGCTCATGTGATCTCATTTCAGAATACAGGGAATGTGATTAAAACTTAGTAAGACCAGACAATAAATTATATGAGCTATATTATTGATCACACTATATCCTTACATGTTGTCTCTTCTCTCCTTTTTTCTAGTTGACTTCCATATACATTATTAATGGGCCTTTCTGAGCATTGATAGAAGAGTTTGACCAGAGTACGTATAAACAGCCACAATGTATGTGTAGGTTCCTCTGTCAATATTATTGCTATTGAGACCAAATTGTGAGTTTACTTAAAAATCAGTGAAGATTCACCATTGCTGTATCTTGAAACAGAGTCATTAGTATGCTGTTAGGTTCACTATTAATACATTTTGGGGGGTCTCTGGTGCAGTGTGAAGGCTGTAAAGTTGCAGGAGCCAGTCTAAAATGATTTCCATTATATTTTTGTCCCAATGAAATAAAACACATCAAATAAAAACACCTTTCTCAGTATTATTTCCTTAGTTAGTTTGATTGCTTTCAGTGGAACACCATGTGGTTGGGGAAGACATTTTCACTATGTGGCAGTTTCATAAATAAGCTAATAACACTAACAACTACAATTACTGCTCAAAGCAATGTGAAAAGCTTGATAATTGGGATGAACAACACCCTGTGGGCCCTGCGACAAACAATATGACAATATATCAGCACACATTCTTGTAGCCTAATGTTGTACTGGTATCAAGTATTTATGTTTGTTATTAGGACTACGGACTACACAGAGTGAGCAGATATTCAGACATCTTTAGCGCTTACTGAAGCCTATTGTCAGTTTATGATTTTACATTTGTATGATGTGGCACATGAACATTTTGCTGTGTGTCGGGCCTGGTTCTAGGCATGGGTTTGTGGGCATATAAGAAATGGATAGGTCTATGAAGATTCTCAGTCATCCAGGTCATAGTTATCCAACGAAGGTTAAAATCAAGGGCAACTGGACTTGGTTGAAGATACTGGAAGACGTTTCGTCCCTCATCCAAAGGACTTCTTCAGTTCTGACTGACTGGCAGGGAAACTCAGCTATTTAACCTCAGTGGGGTCGTTGGCCCGGGTCATCGATACCGCTGGTTCGTTAGTGTTCCTGGTTGCTGTGACGACAGTCGTTACAGTCGTTAAGACTACCTGTGGCCAAGACTGAACGACCATCGTTGGTATCTTCACCTGAGGTCAATAGGTTACGTTTGTTGAGTTTCCTGGAAAGTGATGAAAGGACAGCATTGTAAGTGGGGGATAAGTGGTGGCGTAGACCCCCTCCCCTGTTCAATGA
>NC_060153.1:12637513-12649671 GCF_021292245.1 Micropterus dolomieu | reverse complement strand
ACTGAACGACCATCGTTGGTATCTTCACCTGAGGTCAATAGGTTACGTTTGTTGAGTTTCCTGGAAAGTGATGAAAGGACAGCATTGTAAGTGGGGGATAAGTGGTGGCGTAGACCCCCTCCCCTGTTCAATGACGGCTTCTCAACCCTGGTGTAGATGGCTTCCTTGACACCTCTTTCAAACCATCCATCTTCTCTGTCTAAAATGTGCACCTGGTGGTCCTCAAACGAGTGTCCTCTGTCCTTCAGATGTAAGTAGACTGCAGAGTCTTGACCTGAGGAGTTGGCCCTTCTGTGTTGAGCCATGCGTTTGTGTAGTGGTTGTTTAGTCTCCCCAATATACAATATACCTGTATATTGCGTTTGTGTAGTGGTTGTTTAGTCTCCCCAATATACAATATACCTGTAAAGATCTACCTATAAAGAGGAGCTGCAGCGATGTGCAGTACGACAAAAATATGGTGTTTTTTGAAAATTAAACCATGTAAACCTTTTCTGGTACAACCCCTAAATAAACTTGTGAACCTGAAAATGGCCAGAATATGACCAATTTTTATTTAACCTTTATTTAACCAGGAGAGTCCACTTTTGCAAGGGTGACCTGGCCAAGACAGGCAGCAGCATATAAAAAAATACAAACACATAGGTACAGACAAATAACACAAAAGACTAGTAAGCTAACATTTCATAAAGTCATTTTAAATAATTTTTACAATCTAAGAGCATTTACATATTAAGACATCTGCCTCTAAGTCTTTCATTTTGGATTTAATTGCGTTTTGCGAGATTAATTCAGTGAGTTTCCAGTCCTTTTGCAACGTATTCCATGCTGAAGGTGCAGAATACAGAAATGCCTTCTTTCCCGTTTCCGTATGGGTATTTGGCACAGAGAGCATAAAGAAGTCCTGAGAACGCAAAGAGTGTCGCCCATTACTTTTCTGCATGATATGAACACATAAGTAGCTTGGCAGCAGACCAAGAATGGCCTTATATATGAAAGTGTACCAATGGCATAGCCTTCGGGTGGCTAGAGGAGGCCATCCAACCCGAGAGTATAGCTCACAGTGGTGAGTCAGCGCTTTGTAATTTGTAATGAATCTCAAGGAAGCATGGTAAACTGTGTCAATCATATGAAGGTTCTGTGCAGAGGTATGCATATATAAAAGATCATCATAGTCCAGAACAGATAAAAAGGGGTGGCCACAAGTTGCTTTTTTACATTAAAAGAAAAACTTATTAACACAACTTATTTCGAAAATAAAAACCCAGTTTTAGCCTCAGCTTTTTCACCAGGTAAAGCACCTGTGGCTTAAAAGTCAGGGAGTCATCCATCAAAAGACCCAGGTATTTATAGGAGTTAACAACCTCTATTTCACTCCCTTGTTTATATAGTGAATAAAAGTGGACCAAATACAGAGCCCTGTGGTACACCCTTAGTGACTTCTATAGTATTGGAACACAGACCATCACATCTAATACACTGAGACCTATTGCTAAGGTAGTCTAAGAACCAAGCAACTGCTTGCTCTGAAAGTCCTGAGTTAATAAGTCTAAGTTTTAAAACTTCATGATCAACAGTATTGAAAGCTTTGGACAGATCAATAAAGAGCAATGCTGAATGTTGCTTCTTGTCAAGTGCAACCAAAACGTCATTTACCACCTTCATTGCAGCTGTGATGGAGCTGTCTTTTTATGAAGCCTGATTGATATGTAGATAAAACGGCATTTGAGTATAAAAACTCCTTTAATTGATCACTCACAATACTTTAAAGAATTTTAGCTAGTACTGATTAATTAGATATTGGACTGTAATTATTTAAAATAGCTGGGTCAACCCCTTATAATAAAGGGAGAACAAAAGCTGATTTCCATATCCTTGGAATTTCCTTATTTTCCACTGTAAGGTTAAAAAGATATGTAAGAGGCACAGCTACAAAATCGGCTGCCAATTTTTAAGAAATAAGGATCAATAAGGTCAGGTCCTGAGGTTTTTCTACAAGCCAAGGATTTTAGAGCTTGATGAACTTCCTGCACCAAAAATGGTACGAAGTTAAAAGACTGATTGATATATCCAGGCTTGTCAGTACAGGGATTCACAGACGCAGAACAAGTTGAATAATACAGAGAACCTGAAGATATGAAATGCTCATTAAAACTATTCAAGATCTCCATTTTGTCATGAACAGCAACTGAATCCTTCCTAACAAAGGTGGGTACTACTTGCAAACTTTTGCTTACAGAAAGGGATTTTATGGTTTTCCAAAATCTTCTGGGGTCATTTAAATTTTTAGTGGTAGTAATATTCAGATTTGCCTGTCTTAATAAAAGAGGAGCATTTGTTTCTTAGCTGTCTAAATGCAAGCCAATCAGATGTAGAACCTGTTGTCCTTGCTTTGGCCCAAGCCAACTTACGCTCATGAATAATTTCTGCTAGCTCTGGGGAAAACCAGGGTTTATCACGCCCCTTTACTCTCCATCTCCTGAATGGGGAATGTGTATTTATGATTTGTGTAAAACCCTCATTAAAGAATGTCCAAGCTGTCTCCACATCAGGGATAAGCTCTATTCTACTCCAGTTAAAATGAAACAAATCATGATAAAACCCCTGTTCATTAAAATGTTTAAGATTCCTCTTACAAATAACACGTGATTTTAATTTAGGGACCTTAGTGTTGCTGATGGCCACAACACAATGGTCACTAATGTCTTTGCAGAAAACACCAATAGATGAATTTATGAGGAACATTAGTCAGAATCAAATCAATTTAAAGTAGACTTCTCCGGGCATTTAAGATTTGGATGTGTGGGAGAATTATCAACTGTGTGAGACTGACAGAATCACAAAAAGATTTAAAATCATCAGATACTGGCTTAAGCCAATCCCTGTTTAGATCGCCAGCTACAATAATTGGGAATGAGGAATGGGGTGCTATTACTTTTGTCATTGATACCTTGAATACTTTTCAAAATATTCAAGGTTTTCCAGGAAAATTCTCCCATTGTAAGTGAATGGAGAGACTGTCGAAATCCTCCTCGTGTATTGCATGAGTTAGAGTGGGTGACATCATCACTACAGTGTAGCAGGCTCGGAAAATCTTCTTAGAATTTTCTCTTTAACTCGCTGGCTTGACCACAATTTTAACTCTTCATGCATACTTTTACACCAGAAACATAGTTAATTTTGTTGTGGTTCCTCACATGGGCTTTTTAAATCCCTCGGAGTTAAAGATTTGTCTCTGTGTCCTTCCAAAGGACTCCATTGGCTGCCATTGTAAGTTCTCCTCAAATTTTCTCGACCAGAACAGAACATACCAGTTTTTCAACTCGCCAAAGTGGTCACTTTTTTCAACTTCATTCAAACAAAAAATACATAATATTGTTCACAAATGCCTTCTGCCGCTCCCGGTCAAGTCATTTCGTCGATACGACCTATAGTTTAGTCTCTGGGGAGGTTTGTTTGAGGCAAAGTCTCAGAGAGAGTTTCCTATCTGTCTATATAGGATAGCTGGTTGCCCAGGTGATGTTAATAAGCAGAGAAAGATCAAAGGGAGATACACACGCACACACATTCTCTCTCTCACTCTCTCTCTCACACACACACACACATATACTTGGTCCTGTGTTCCGATTGGTGGACAGACATTAAGCTATTTCTTGAATGAAGTGTACTGCATCCAGAGTACTGCATCTGCTACTACAACCACTACTACTGCACTAATTACTACTACTACTACCTGGTACTACTACTTACAGACACAGAGAGAGACAAACAGACACACACACACACACACACACACACACACACACACACACTGTTCTCTTCATTGGGAACAGTTGGGTCTCTGTATCTCACAGTCTCATAGTCTTATAGTCCACCTGTCTCTCTGTCTCACAGTCCGTCTCACAGTCTCAGTCTCACAGTCTTATAGTCCACCTGTCTCTCTGTCTCACAGTCCGTCTCACAGTCTTGTAGTCCACCTGTGTCTCTGTCTCACAGTCCGTCTCACAGTCTCATAGTCCACCTGTGTCTCTGTCTCACAGTCCATCTCACAGTCTTATAGTCCACCTGTCTCTCTGTCTCACAGTCCGTCTCACAGTCTTATAGTCCACCTGTGTCTCTGTCTCACAGTCTGTCTCACAGTCTTATAGTCCACCTGTGTCTCTGTCTCACAGTCCGTCTCACAGTCTCATAGTCCACCTGTGTCTCTGTCTCACAGTCCATCTCACAGTCCACCTGTCTCTCTGTCTCACAGTCTGTCTCACAGTCTTATAGTGCACCTGTCTCTCTGTCTCACAGTCCATCTCACAGTCTTATAGTCCACCTGTCTCTCTGTCTCACAGTCCATCTCACAGTCTTAAAGTCCACCTGTCTCTCTGTCTCACAGTCCATCTCACTTACTATTCAGATTCAGATTCTTACTATTCAACCACTAAGTCTAGTTATTTCGTATTATTCTTCCGTCACGTTTTTTTGTCCGCTAACTAGTCCCACAGCTTTTGACGTAGAAACTCCGTTCAAACTCCAAGTTGTCCGGTTCAATGAGGAATGGGGTGCTCTTACTTTTGTCATTGATACCTTGAATACTTTCCAAAATATTCTTCCATTGTAAGTGAATGGAGAGACTGTCGAAATCCTCCTCATACCTACTCCACTTTGAAAGCTCACCAGTTCAGCATACTTTCAGCTACAGACTTGATTTAAACTGTAAATTGGTCACAAGAAGTTAATCTATTAATGATGTACTCGCTGTCGAAGTTTTATGCTTTCTTGAGCTCTTTTCTGAGTTTATAATGGGTGTGTATTGCGTGAGTTAAGAGTGGGTGACATCATCACTACAGTGTAGCAGGCTTGTGAAATTGTCTTGCTGGCTTGACCACAATTTTAACTCTTCATGCATAATTTTACACCAGAAACGTAGTACATTTTGTTGTGGTTCCTCACATGGGCTTTTTAAATCCCTCGGAGTTATAGATTTGTCTCTGTGTCCTTCAAAAGGACAAGAGTGCCATTGTAAGTTCAATTTTGTTGACCAGAGCAGAACGTACCAGTTTTTTGGTCACTTTTTTCAACTTTATCTAAACAAAAAATACATAATATTGTTCACAAATGCCTTCTGCCGCTCCCGTTCAAGTCATTTCGTCCATACGACCTATAGTTTAGTTTCTGGAGAGGTTTGTTTGAGGCAAAGATTTAGATAATTTCAGAGGGATATTCCTATGTGTCTCTTTTGTAGAGCTGGTTACCTTGGTGACGTGTAACTGTCTGTTATGCATAACACACACACACACACACACACACACACACACACACACACACACACATTAAAGGAGACTTGTCAGGCTTCTTATATTTTCTGTCTTATGTAAAATGTTTCATTGTCAGATGTTCATGTTAAACATGGCCAAAGCTCTAGTCTTGACTCTTAATGATGTCATACAGAGCTGGTTTTCCATATATGGTAATTTGCCTGCAGCCTCAATAACAACTGGCAACTCCTAATCAAACGCAGTGGGCTTTTTGGGGGGGGGTTAAAGAGACAGGAGCATCTACTGCTTGTTTAAGAGAGAGGCTGAAATGAGAGGTTGCATGAAGTTTAGCAATCCAGTTTAGCATTAGCCTTCAACAGCCAGCATTCACACCGCAATTTCTCCAGAAATTGCACTGTCTAGTTTTGCTATAATTTAATCGAGTTAAAAGTTACATCAGAGACTGTAACACATAACTTGGGGCAGATGGAGATCTATAACATCCAACAACAGTTATACTGAGGCCCTTAACAATGTCAATATTTACTGCCAGAAATTCCAATTGTTTGCAGATTGATTCAGAAAAAACTACCCAGACATGAAATTTCGATTTCACATAAATAGCAACACTACCATCTTTCTTTGGTCTTTGGTTTCTTTGGATTTAATAATTGGGAAATTGTTATGGAGAAAGTCGCTGCCATTTAAAAAGTGCTGTTGCCTGGTGTTGTAACCTCCTAGGGCCCACTCAGATAGAAAAAACAAGTGCTAAATTAAAAGCATTGTAGAGAAGTATTGAAGGTCTTTGCAGTCAGTGAGCTTCCTCTTTGTGGCAGTCTGGAAAGCCCACTTGATTAACAGGATTTCTCTGCATGTCTCTTTCTAAAACTAGTTAAATTTAATGAAACTACCAAAAGTATTCCTAAAATGCAATATACACATCCAAAAACATCCCAAATAAATTAACTGACACAATGGGAAAATCAGTATTACAAAAATAAATATAACAATGCAGATCATGCAGGTTTAGCATTAAAAACGAGACAGATGCAACTAGAGACAGATGCAATGTGGAAAGTCTTTCAGTTATGTTTGTCAGTACGATTACAGAACTCTGGTCTGCTTGATCTAAGCAGAATTTATGACCAATCAAATTCTTCAACATATTTCTGACTCAGGCTACTGTGCAGATGAAATCATCTGTCAATGCTCCCACATGAGTCACCATGAAGTGACCAAGTGCCTTATTGAGAATCCGGATGCTATTATCAGTATCCTTTTAGATGTTTCGGAGGACAGTGCAGCAGCTGTGGATGTCTGCACAGAGGCATCAGGTCTGTTGATGATGTTGAGGAAGCATCATTTCTTTGAAACATGACTATTCCTAAAGTGCTTGGTGCCCTAAAGCCTGCAAACACAGGCTCATTCTGTTGACCTGTGCTGTGCTGGGCAAGTAGTCAGTGCATCTTTGCATGCTATGAGGGAGATGAGAGATGATGAGTCAGTGGGCAATTTTGACATAGACGACCCTGCTCTAGCAGTTACAAGAATGAGGACAATGAGCAATACAGCTCACAGGTAGTTTTGTTCTGTCCACTGTCTGCCATGTTCAAGACTCCATGACTCCTAGCCAGAGAGCTCTTCTCAATATTTTGGACAGAGCCATTGTAGAGATGGAGACCAACAGGATGTTTCCATGTTGAGTCCCCTGCAGAAGCTCACGGTAATGAAATTCTTGTTGCAAAAGTCATGTGGGAAAAGAAGTTCATCTCTGTTGTTGCAGACCTCTCCGCCACTTGCAAACACCTACAAGGGTTTGTCATTTTGTCTCGTGTCCCCCCACCCCATGTTACATGAGTGAAAGAAAAATTTGGCAATTCTGGCACATGAGTAGGTCGAACAACTGGGCATGGAGGAATTTGTTAGGGTTTTGCACACTGAAACAAATGACTGATGCTGTAATAGGTTAGTGATGCTCTCTTAATTTATATATATATATATATATAGTTTCATTAGAAAATATTCTTTCCTCTTCAGTTCCAGAGGTACCATAGTGAATCATGATTAACTTGAAGTATTATGCAGAATAAAATTGCTTTTAGGCTATATCATATTATAATATTATTACCCTCTGATTTTTTCGTCCTTATAACTTAGTTCACAAATCAAAGTCTTGCAGCATAAAATGTTTGTAAATTATACGTAAAGGAAGTGGCTCATCGGCATTACTATAGCCTGCCTTCCGGTGTGATTTCATTAGCAAACCCAATGTAAGGCATGTGTGTCTGTCCAGCACAAGCTTTATTCTTCCCTTTTTTTTTAGACACATACCCTATTAATTAACCGGTATTTTTAAATCCTCACCAATTCCCTTTTGAGACCCTTTCTGACCTGTGTTTCAAATTGATATACCATTTACTAATTCTGTATAGTATGTTGCAAAAATGCAAAAATGTGCTTAATTAAACCTTCCAATATCAATACAAAAATAATTTGGTCTTCAATAAGGTGTTGATGGATGGTATTGTTAAAGATAATGTGATGAGGTGGCCTGGCACTTTCTATTTTCAAAAATCAGATTTATCTTGATTTTTAAAAGCCTAAATGACTGCCCCATTGGACTTTTTTTTAAGGTTGTTGAATAATAATTAATAGCCAAATAGATGATACAGCTCATGTGCAATGTATGCAGTTAGCAAATGTAGGTGCCACATTGCTGAGACCTTTGCAATGTGTTACCCTTGAAGTGACTTTTGTACCCACCAACTAAAAGGTCAGTTGAATAGCCCAATAAAGTCAAGGTATTTTGACAGTTGACAAATTGATAAATAAAATGTATGTAAGCACAGGTTATCGTTTGCCATTGTCACTAATGCATCACTGCTAATACTACTGTAGACTATTTCAGATCATAGAAACAAATAAATAAAATAGTAGCATATTTTGATGCATCTTAATGTTAATTGGGAGATCTGTACAAGAACAGTTTGTCTATGCTCACCGATACAGATTTTATGAAGTAGAGAGTAGAGAGGAAACAACAAAAGACTCATGTAATGATACACAAATCACACAAAATGTGGATGGGGGTTGAGTTAACCTGTTGATACAATAAGGTGTGCATATGGGTGTGTAAATACTGTGCTAGAGAATGTTTTCCATCATGTTATTCTCTCTGAAAGACAAACTTGATCTGAATATTTCTCCTCCGTCGCCACTTTATTCTCATCATTTCTTCTTTCAGTTAGCAAGCTACTCACTCTTAGAAATGGTCCACTTTTTTTCTTCATCTGCTTGGTGAGCGCGTCCATTCCTCTGCAGGGGTGGCCAGCATCAAATTATTTATTAAAAGTGACCTACAAGTTGATGTTTACCCCCCACAATGCGGTCACTTAATTCTACTGTTTGAAAATCAAACCTTAGTCCGGTTTGGCTGATTAAAACGATTCTATAGCTACATTACAGGCTATTTTGTTGCCTGGCGCGCGCCGCGCAACCCCCCGCTCTGCCGCGGTGGGAGCGGCTGGAATAACCTTGGTGTGAGCCAGTTGAGCTGCTGGAGAGAAGAGCGAGAGAGGCTGAACGGTACGGCGGTGGAAGATCAGCGATTGCTGGCGTGAACATGGCGGAGACCGTACGCTCGCTCTTCGACTACCGGGAGACACAGAGCCTGGACAGCGACGGAGAAGGCATCAAACCGGCACCGCCACTGCGAGGGTGAGGGAGTCAATTAATCATGACATATACAGTAGTGAAAAACTGTTTCATTACAGTGTTTTCCTCCCCAATGACAGTGAGACTCCGGTGGGTGTGTGCGCGCATGTATGTGTGAGGGTGTTTTTGGTGATCTAAAGTTGTAAACAAACGTTACTTTTCAAGTTTATCAGTGAGCTAAAGTCCAGCTGAAAGAAATGATGTTAGAAGTCGCCTGTTTGTCTCATGCGAGCTTGTTTTTTGAACATAATTCCACCTTACAAAGCAGCTCCAAAGAGGTGTGTGTGCGCGTGCGCGAGTTTGCGTCCGTGTACATGTGCGCGCGCGTCTGACACTGAATTCACCTATTAAATGTGTGTGTTTGAGTGGCAGGGTAATGCAAATTCAACAAATACACACTATCTCAACAACAAAGTCATTTCACCTATCTCGAATTTGCTACTTTTTTCCAGGTAAACCCAAAAAGCTGGAGTTTAATAACAACGTGTTGTGTCTTAAACTGTAAATAACAAAAGTTTTCAGGATCATAACTCATAATGCAACTGTACCATTTCACAAAGTTATACAAATGTTGGAATTAATATACTGTCAGAGCTTCCCTGTGTGTGTCTCTCTCTCTGTGTAAGTGCGCGCTCGCGTTTGTGTGTAGTGAGCGCGCGTACGTGTGTAAGTGTGGTTGTGTGAGAGTGGGAGAGAAAGGCACACACACAGGGAGGGGGAGAGAGCGTGAGAGAGAAAGGAGCAGCTCTGTGTGTGTGTGTGTGTGTGTGTGTGAGAGAGAGAGGGAGGGGGAGTGGTGTGTATGTGTGAGTGTGTCTGCATGTGTGTGTGTGTGTGTGTGTGTGTGCTAGAGCAGAGGAAGGAGGAGGGAGTGTGTGTATGTGTGTGTGTGAGGGATGGGAGGGGGAGAGAGTGTGTGCGTGACAGAGACAGACACTGAGTGTGTGTGTGAGAGAGATGGGGAGAGGGAGGGGGAGCTCAGTGTGTAAGGAGTGTGTGACAAAGAGAACAGGAGTGTGTGTGTGTGTGTGTGTGTGTGTGTGTGTGTAGTATTGAGTGAGTGAGTGTGTGTGTGGTTCTGTGAGGTTGTGTTTGGTTGAGAGAATGAGTAAGTGTGTATGTGCAGGGTGTGTTTGAGAGAAGGGAAAATGTGTTTTTAAATGTGTTTTTCAGAGTGTGTGTGTGTTTGCACGCATGCCTGTTATTGTTTTTGCGAGTGTATGTGTGTGTGTGAGAGAGAGAGAGAGAGAGTGAAACAGAAAAAGAGAAACTAATAGTGTGTGTGGAAAAAGTGGGGAATAAAGGTGTGTTTACTGTGTGGCAGAAGAGAGGGAGAAATGATTGTGAGAGACTGTGAAGGACGTGTGTGTGAGTGTGTATGTACGTGAGAAGGAGCATATAAAAAGTGTGTGTGTGTGTGTGAGAGAGAGAGAGAGAGATAGAGGGGAAGTGTGTTAGAGGCACAGGGAAGGGGAGGGGAGAGTGTGTTTGCGCATATGTGTGTGTTAGGAGAGTGGGGGAGGGAATGTGTTTGTTTGTGTGTGCATGTGAGTGAGTGAGAGGGATGGGAGGTGTGTGTCTGTGTGTGAGCATGAAGGACTGTGTTTATGTGTAACCAAGTGGTGTGTGGGTTTCAGTGTGTTTTTAAAGGGGATAATAATCAAATGCATGATTGGTAAAGAGAGCGTGTGTGTGTGATGTTTTGGATTGTGTTAATTGTGTGTGTGTGTTGTCTGAAAAGTGAAGACATTATTTTTTTGAGTGTGAGAGATGGTACTATAGAAACAATGCAGAAAGTGGTAAAGGAAAGGGTGTGTGTCTGTCTTTAAGAAACTGAGAGGTGTGTGTGTGTGTGTGTGTGTCTTTGTGACGAACAGAGAAGGGAAGGTTGTGTGTGTAACTGTATGTGTCTTGCAGAGAAGAGAGAGCAACAGAAGATGGAGGGTGTGTGTTGCAGAGAGATAGATAGAGAGAGCACAGAGTGAGTGTGTGTGTGTGTGTTTAACAGAGAGTAAGAGAGGAAAAGAGAAGGGAGTGTGTGACAGAGTGAGGGTGTGTGTGTGTGTGTGTGTGCATACACTTGCGTGTGCAGGCTTTTGAAACAGAAGGGGAGGGTGAGTGAGTGTGTGTGTGTGTGTGTGTGTGTGTGTCTTGGAAACTGAAAAAGAAGGCTTGGTAGCTAGTGCATATGCTGTGTGTGTGTTTCTTTGTGTGTGTGTCTTTTCTGTGTTTGTGTATTTGTTCTGGAAGGAGAGGTGTGTGTATGTCTGTCTGTATAGTGTGTTTGTGTGTGTGTTTATTCTGCAGTCAGTAAGAGAGGGAGGGGTGTGTGTCAAGGGGGAGACAGACACAAGGTTTGTGTGTGTGTACTTGTGTATATGTGTGTCTGTGTGTGTGGCTCCTAGACAAGGGCAGTGTGTTTGTGTGTGTCATACAGAGGGAAGGAGAGAGTGTTTATGCATCTACTTTGTTTATGAAAGAGGAAAGGACAGTGTGTGTGTTTGTGTGTGTGTGTGTGTGTGTGTGTGTGTGTGTGTGTGCACGCATGCTCAAAGGAAAAGTATTTTTGTGTGTACTGCGTGTGGGTGGTATGGTATACGTGGGGGAGGGGGGGGGTTGTGTTTGTATCTGTTTTATTATTGAGGATTCTCTGTGTGGATGTGTGTGTTAGAATGTTCTGCATGAAGGACGGAGTGTACGTGAGGCTTATTGAGTGAGTTTGTGCATGTGTGCCGTGTGTGTGTGTGAGTGACTGATTGTGTGTAATCTAAACGTATGTAGTAGGAACAGTTGCGTGACAAGAGGTTGTGTGTGTGTGTGTGTGTTTGTATCTGCAAGCACACGTAATATTTGCTCGTCGGGGACTGAGGAAGAATAATATGTTTGATGGAACGTGTGTGTGTGTGTGTGTGTGCAGTACACTAGAGGAGAGAATATATTGTAGAAGATATGCATGTGTCTGAGAATCTGTAATGTGCAGATTGTATGCGTGCGTGGTTGCCATTGTGTGTGTGTGAGAGAGGGAAAAAGTGTGTGTGTGTCAGAGATGGAACATGAGACTGTGGGTTTGGTTATGTGAGCACTGGTGAGAGAGAGAGTGTGTACGCGCTTGAGCAAGCTTTCCTATGTGTGTGTGTGCGCATGTAAGCTTTAGAGGGGGGGGGGGGGGGGGGGGGGGGGGGGGGGGGGGGGGGGGGG
>NC_060153.1:12606153-12637493 GCF_021292245.1 Micropterus dolomieu | reverse complement strand
GGGGGTGTGTGTGTGTGCGTGCATGTGAGCTTGGCTACAGAGAGAGGATATTTGTGTGTACTCTGCGTGTATGTGTGTGAGTGAGTGAGTGAGTGTGTTTGCGTGCCTGTAAGCCTGAGAGGGAGGGGTGTGTGTGTGTGTGTGTGAGAGAGTGAGTGAGAGCCTGTTTGCGTGCCTGTGTGTACGTGTGTGTGTTTGCATGTGGGCCAGATAGGGGGAGGGGTGTGTGTGTGTGTGTGTGTGTGTGTGTGTGTGTGTGTGTGTGTGCACATGTGGACTCTTTGAGCTATGTGTGTATATGTGTCTGTATGTGTGCTCACGCATATGTGTATCTGGAGTATGGACTTGTTTGTGTATTTGTGCATGCATGTGGCTTGGCGGGAGGGGTGTGTGTGTGTGTGTGTGTGTGTGTGTTTTAGTTGGAGTGAAGAAGGGAGAGAAGAATGAGGGAATCGATCAAAAGGGTGAGACAGGAATGGAGGGAGAGATTGAGGGGTCAGCTCGCTGAAGAAGTGGAGGTGAGACAGATTTGGTTGGCATGAAAGTTCCCAGAAACTCGCTGAACCAGAACTGAATACACAGACACACACTCAGACGACCCAAAATAATCCAGCAAAATATAAACTCTGAGGAAATCTGTGTTTTTCTGGGGAAAAGCCGGTGACCTGTCGGTGTCGCTCAGGACTGTCTGCTAAGCCTGTCTGTGTGAGCATGTTTGTAGGCATGAACAACTGTTGAAGCTTTGTTCTACAGTTGACTCTGATGTTATTATTATTATTATTATTTATTTTTTTACAGGCCTTTGTCGGTCTGGCTAATAAGGAAATATAATGGCCCATTGCCTTTCCCTGGAGTTTTGTCATGTCATTTTATTTTATAAAATCTGCACGAATAATTCTAATTAACAATTCCAATCAAACTTGCACGTTTTTTGTTTTATACACGTGATGAGTTTAGTTTGAAGTTCTACTTACCAGGCCTTTTCTGGAGCTTTCAACTGCCATTCCATGGTCTTAATCAGTGGATGGAGATGGCTCAGTAGTCGTCTCGTTACCAGAGTATGTCATATAATTGTATTTGAAAGCTCTGTGGGCAAAAAGCTAGTGGACACTGTCAAAGTACTATTTCTAAAGTCAGCCATCTTGATTATTTTATATGTCATTTTGCATTCCCTTGCTATATTGTGGCATATTTACATAAAGTGAAGTAAAGTGTTCTTATCATCCTTAATGCAATGGTTCCTTTATTATTACATTGATTTATTGCCCTATGTTGAAGTACACAGACCTAAAAGTAAAGCAGTATTGTAATCAAAAGCAAAGCCGTGTGTTGTGACATAGTTGAGTGTGTGTTGAAGGAGGTAGGTGGCCACAGAGGATGTTATCAATGTGCAATCATGACAGTGGGGCCACTGTGTGGTAATGTGATGTTTACAATTTTGTGATATGTAAAACACCACAATTCAGAGCAGCTGTATGGAGTAAAACCTTTCAGTGGATTGAGGAAGTTGTTGTAACATCCATTGGAGCGTTTATATGTTAACAGTCAGTGAAGTTATGTGGCAAAGGTTTTTCAAGATTTTTCAAAGCCAATTATCATTTGTATGGCCAGCAACAGCACGGTGATATATTTCAAAGTAGATATTTTCTCACACTTGATTGTGTGCATAGAACACTAAAGGTTTCTCACCATTTCTTGGTAATTATCATGTTTGATTTTTGGTTATGTTTCTTGAAGCCAAGATTTGTGTGCTTGGTGCAGAGGAAAGCTTTTCAAGAGGGTGGAGAGGGGGAGAAAAAAAGTCTGTACATGTGTGAGCACAAATGCAGCCACACACTCATGCGCAAGTATCACGAGTCCAGATGGGAGTGGAGTGGATCAATACAAAGACAGTGGGTCTGGTTGATATCTCTGCTGAATGAGTATCTCTCCCTCTCTCTGTTCTCTCTGTCTGTTTTTTTTCCTCTTTTGCTCCTTTTTCCTATTTTTCTCCCTGTGTCTGTTTTCTGCTGCTTCACTTTTTTCTCTCCTGTCCCTTTTTTTTTTCTTCTTTCCTTTCTTCTTCTCCTCTGTTTTTTTTCTTCTCTTTCTCTCTGCATGCAAACACGCACACACAGAGACAGTAATGAACACCTCAAAATCCAAGGCACGATCTTCCAATGGCCTAGTTTTTTAAAGAGCCTCCAATGTCATGTGAGTAAAAAATAGACTGACGGAAAACAATATTGAGATCTGTGGTAACAGAACTAGCCCAGAATCGGCGGAGGCCCGGATCAATTTGGCTCTTCTGAGCGAGGCAGTTCTGGCACGGATTTAGTCTGAAGACGATAATCTCGCCTGGCCATTCTGGGCTCACACAGGTGGCTGTTTTCAAGCTCCCTGGGTTAATGGCACACTCTTTAGTGGTGATCCAGAGGTCAGAGCACACAACTACAAACACTAACTTGATTGCAGAACCTTACTATGGTCGGTGTGGTCATTATTCAGAGGCTACAGGTTCACATAACCATCATATCATGCTGGGTTGACCAGTTAATTTTCCTATTCCTCAGTTGTTGAGATTTATATGTAGGGCTTTGTTTTGAACCTCAGTACAGTATGGAAAGTTAATGTCTGCTGTGTGGGTTTCTGATTTAAGTCACAACAATTAACAATTTTAGAATGCAGTTTATTTAGTTCTTGTGTGGCTGCTTGATATTTGGACATTTCTGAAATTTAGTTTCTTAAATGTAAATGTATTAAGTTAAATGTACTTTAATACGTTGTTATCCTATCAGCAAGAGTATCTCCAAATTAAAAAAATACCTAACCCTATTTATATGCAAAATTTGTTACTGTATATTTTTTTGTTGTTATAGTTTGTGTGAGGTCATTTATTCTTTTCTTTTGGGCTCTGTGACAATATTTTCTCCTGGTTCAGGCTGCGTTCACAGTCACATTGATGTTTAAAAAGGGATTTTTAGGGTTAAGGGTTAAAAATGCACTGGAAATATTTGTCCTCAGGGGACAGTATTCACACTGACATGGGAATATTTGACAGCTCAGTAAAATAAATGTGAACACTGGTAGGTTGAAATGCAAGAGAGGTTATTCCTAATTACTGGGGGCATTTTTTAGCTGCTAAATAAAAAAAAATCTCAGGCAAATGAACATTCAAGTGCACTTATGCCCTGAGGTCTCTTTAATTTATGAACGTGGTGTGTGGTGAGGAAAGATGGCAAAGTTTCAGAGACGGAATGTTCAAGAATTTCTTTGCAGGAAGTTTTGCTGGGATTGGACTGAACTCTTTTCCTCCTGGTCAATCAGTGCAGTTTGTCTAAACTTAAAACCACAAACTAGAATCTGGATTTTTTGTCATGTTCAGTCACACACAGTAAAAATCAGTTCAGATCCATGTTTCCCAAACTTAGGGTCGGGACCCAAAATGGGTCACAGGTCCATTTTTATTTGGTCAGTAAAATTCTTAACGATGTTACAATATGTAAATATGTGAATGAATACTCTTTTTTGCTACACTTGTCTGTTCAGCTCAGATGCTGTGTAAGGTTTTTTCTCTCTCTTCTTCCTAACCTGATCGTCTGTCCACATTCATACAGGATTTTCATGTTTGTAGTCTGTGATCTATCACTGTCAATCCTATGATGTCTAAATAAAGTACAAGGATCAGTTGGCTTAACCAAAGCAATTCAGAATGGAGAGGAGGTGCTTCAATGTGTAATATGTGGGGAAGTGCTCAGTAATGAGGGTTTTAAAATCAATAAATTGGACAGGTATCACCAAGGAAACATTCACTGTATCGTGAAAGTCCAAACATTTTTTTTCTTTGCAAAGAAGAATCCTTCAAGATGTGTTGATTCAACTTGGCACAACATACTTGTGTGAATCTGGCTTTCCAACTCTAGCATACCTGAATAACCAATTCAGAAACAGGCTAAATTCTCAGCATGACCTCAGAACAGCACTTTAAAAAACTGAGCCCAGAGTAAAGCAACTGGTTGAGAACTTCAACCAGCCACATACTTCTCATTAAATTCAGGTCATGTCAAAAGACATGTTGGTGATGATTGGAAGGGATAAGAAAATGAGAGTAGAGAAAAGGGTGAAACACAGAAAGGAGAATAGACATTTTATATACATGGTTTGTTTTGCCCTTTATCCGTAGTTTGCACATGTATTTTTGTAAATATGGGTCCCAGAGAGATACCAGATTTCTCTTTTGGGTCTTGAGCTGAAAAAGTTTAGTTAATCATTATCTAGTTGCTGTGTCTTTGTTCCTGTGCTGCTGTTTTTGTTATGTATTTCATTTGCTTATATGAAAGGGCTAAACGCAGTTTGTATTGATCCATTAGGTGTCGATCAACTTATTGATCACTCTCTGACCTGACTGATGTCAAATTTGGCCAGTAGGCTCATTGATTAAATGATAATTGCATGTGTGTGTGTGTGTGTGTGTGTGTGTGTGTGTGTGTGTGTGTATATTCCATGCAGGCGCGGCTGTGGAAGGAAAAGGAAAGGGACACCCGTGAAAGTCTTTGTTACACACACTGAGGAGGAGAGCGTGCCTGAACACAGCTTCAGCCCAGGTGTGTGTGTGTGTCTTATATCTGCACGCCATATTCTCACTTCCATCAACTGTGTGTGTGTGTGTGTGTGTCTTTGTACATGTTTTGTGTACGGTATGTGCATGTGAATCTGTGTGATTGGTATGGGGGTGGATCGTGTGCAAGTGAGTGTGACCTACTTTTGTGTGTGTGTGTGTGTGTGTGGGCTTGTCTATGTATGTGCTGCAATGTGCACCTGTGTATGTGCTCCAGGAGATGGGGTGATGACCTGTGTGGTGTGTGTGTGTGTGTGTGTGTGTGTGTGTCCCTGCATACTTGTATGTAATCCTTTTATACTGACGCTGTGCTCTCAGGTGATCGTAAGGAAGCAGCAGAGAATAAACGGCCCACACTGGACGGGCCTTTCTACAACACAGAGCCCGCTCCTCACAGCTGGTGAGCATACATTTGTGTGGTTCTATTGATTGGTAGGATAAAATATATATACACATTTGTTTTGTTGATGTTTGCATATTATGTCAAATATTTTGTACAGGTATCAGTGCATACTAATAAAAGGTTGGACCGTTCCTGCAGGCCTGTCTAAAGGCTACTTCATTCGCTCAGCTTTTAGAGTTAAAAAATGATGAATGGTTGCTGATCTTAACTCAGCACTCCAGGACAGCTTTGTCTGAGAGCAGCACTTCTGAGTTCCGGTCCTCAGGACACGGCAACCCTGTTGGTTTTCATTTTAGCCATATTATCAGGCTGATTTATGTCAGAGGAATGTAGTAGACTAGCGAGTAGGATGGAAAATCAGCAGCACTCAGAGGACAAAGATTGAGAATCACTACCCTGAAGCACTGGCATGAGTTTATATGTGTGGATTTTTAATGTTTGTTTGATTTACACTCATTTAGCTGCAGTGGATCCCTACAGCAAATAAATGAATATTACAGCTAGATGAATGCATGAATACAATGAGGAAACATCATAATTGCAATTATGTCACCAGTGTTTAAATACCTTGATTGAAAAACCGCTATTACAGACACACTCACAGCTAAATCATAAAATAAATGCAAAGCTGGATCACTGAAACCAGTATTTACCTTTACCTACATCTGACATATGAGCCCTCAACATACGTACTCACACTGAAACAGATCAATTACAATATGACAAAACAGAAAACTAGGGCTGCAACTAACGATTATTTTCATCATCGTTTAATTTGACAATTGTTTATCTGGATATCTGATCACTCGTTAAGTCGATAAGATTGTTATAATTTTCCAGAAAACAAGGTGAAGTCATCAAATTGCTTTTCTACTGCTAAAAAACAGCTATTTTCACACAATGAAAGAATAGCAGCAAACACTCAACAAGCTGGAGTCAGTAAATGTTTGCCATTTTTGCTTGATAAATGATTTAAACAGTGAACTGTAAAAAAATATTGTTGATTAATTTTCTGTTAATAAACTAATAGTTGAGATACTAAAAAATGCACAGCATGTCTTTCTAGTTCAAGCGAATTGTATTGGGACAGAATAAGAGACAGGCCAACAGCACATGTTGTCTGATAAAGGTAGTGAATTTAACTTTCAATCCCCCACCCCCTTCACCTCCCAGCGGTACACCAGAGCAGGCTCATGGCAAAGCCCCCTCCGGACCCAAGACCAGCTCCTGCTCGGCCTCTACACCAGCTCCAGCTCCTGCTGCTTCCTCTGCCCCAACCCCAACACCAGTCCCTGCCCCTGCCCCGGCCCCAGCTGCTGCGACTTCAGCTCAGGCCCCTTCACTGACCCCCGCCTCCACAGCTCCGGCTGCCCCGACAGCCTCTGCTCCAGCCCCAACAGCCAGCTCCTTCCCTCCCTCCCCTAACTGCCGCATCCGAGAGGTCCACTGTGGCAGCCAGGTGCGGCTGGTCGTTATCGCCATCCGGGACATCACCAAGGGGGAGGAGATCACTGTGGATTACAGCCTTACAGAGTGGGGAGAGAACCTGGTCAGTGCCTTGAACGACAGATCCATACAGTATGTTTGTGGTATTGTGATCACGTTTTAGGACGTTTATTCCCTTTATTACCTCCCAATCAGTTTTACACCATTAAACTTGGTATTTGGTAATGTGTCTTGCATTTAGTTGTTCTTTCAGATAAATTGTCAAATATAGACAACCTCACAATGTCCTGATGGTTGGAGAAAATATTGTCAGCAATCCAGAAGGGCAAAGGCTTCATGCTGGACTCATTATACACTGATGTTAAACAGTCACTCAGGAAGAAGTTTGTTGTAAAAAAGGAAAATACATCAGTCTCTCTCCACCAACAGTAGCATCAATAGACAGGAACTCAATGCAGCTACAGGACATTATGTCTTGATTGAGCAGAGCTGCTCATGCTTGCTTGTCTATTTGTTTATTTCATATCTTAATTCTTAACCTAACCTGAACCAAAACCCAATTTTAACCTCAACTCCAAACTCAGTTTCCAATCCAAAACAATCAAATTATCTTACCTTTAAATTTTCTTCACCTGTCTCTCCTCTGTTGCTTGGTCCTCAGAAGTACAGAAATACACTGTACATCTCCCTGATGACTTCAGATAGGCGACCATATGTGTATTCACACACTGTTGATCAACTTCACACATTCACTGTCTGTCACGCGTGCACATGCACACAGGCACGTGCACACACGCAGTCACACTACCCACTGCACCTCGCATGCACACACATTCATGCTACACACTCAAAGCTAAGCAAGGCATGGGGTTACCATGGTGATGGCTGAGCTCCAGCTCTCTCGCTACCTATAGTACTTTAGCAACAATAACCATGGTTATTACCTGTCATCTGTTCCTTTAATGGAACTCATTAGATTGGATCAATTTACTCAACAAAATGATACCAGAATCCATTTAAGGAAATTAAATTGACAAAATTGAAAAATTGACATCAGAGGTTTAAGTGGGACCACTGTTCCTTCAGAGCCACATTTTAATATCTGAAATTTGGCTGAGATAAAGTTCAGATCTTTTTAGGTTTCTATTATTGGCGGATTGATTTGTTCTGTGCTTAGTAGCCCAGCCTGATTGATAAACCCATGTGTATTAGTAGGAGATCTAAAGTCCTAATCATCCTCTGCTTTTATGACCATCTGTGGAGGGGTGTCCTCCTGCTCTCTGAGTGACAGCTCAGGCTGATTGTGGTGTCAAAAATTAATAATGTGACTGCTCTGTGTCCCACAGGGTTTCCGTGGTACTGTGTCTCCGGCGCAACACGAGTGTAACTCTGACACAGAGAATAACAACAATATCAAAAAGGTAAGAGAAACGCCCCTGTTCCCTAAAAGTATGACTCTTTTATTATTTGAAATTTCACACCACTTGCCAAATTTAAAGAGGTGGTATTATGCTTTTTGGCCTTTCCCTCTCCTTTATTGAGTTATACCTTTTTTGTGCATGCAATAGGTTTGCAAAGTGAAAAATCCCAAATTCCACCCCAAAGGGAGTTCCTATCTCCCACAGAAAACAGTACTCTGAACTGCTGGTCGGCATGTACATGTACAGCTGAACCGAAGCTGTTTACTGGCTTCTCGCTGACCCGCCCTTCTCTGCTTCTGATTGGCTAGTAGTCCTTAACTAGGAACTGCGCATGTGCAACTCCCAATAGAGATCATTTAAAGACAAGATGTATCACTCCATAGCTAAAACGAAGCCTTCAACACAGGGTGAAAAGAGGAGCTGCAGCAATGTGCAGTATGGGGGGGAAAAAAGGTGTATTTTTAAAATTAAACTATGTAAACCTGTTCTGGTACAACCCCTAAATAGGATTTTGAACCTGAAAACGAGAATAATACCTCGTCTTTAATGTAACCTGCCTCACACACTAATTTCTCCTTAAAATTAACTTGTTACATTACAAAGTAAGGTTTTAAAAAGTTTGAATGAAATGTCTATGCAAATATAAAAATCACTTAACATTTGGATAAGTCTTAACTCATTAACATCCAGTTTCACTCTCTGACCTTTTATCAGCTTGTTTCATATAATGTTTATACAGATTGAAATATTGAAACCTGAGACTTGCACTATGAGATGGAAATATTTAAGATAACATGCACATGACAAAAAGCAGCTATAATCAGTGTTTTTATGTTGTACAATGTATGAAATGGCAATGTGTGATGTGAAAAGGGGTCGCTCATAGTGATGAATAATCTGCAGCTCCTCTTGGATTTACAGAGCTTTATAGCAAGTTTCAGCTCATTGTTTATTTTTCTGGCCCTCAACTTCACTGTTTTGGTTCACTATCTTCCCTCTTATGGGGTTATTTTTTGTTGCAGCCGGACAGCTGTTTTCAGTGAAAAAGCTCAAAAAAAAATAAACTAACAAAAAACTTGTACACTACCTGCTCAACAGCAGACAGACACATTTAGAGACTAGCTCGTGAACATAGTGGAGCATTTTGCAGCTGAAGAGACAAATATTAGAGTATTGAACTTAAATTCACCAGGTGGCCAGAAATGTTGATGATGTTACTCCATAACTGTTGGGTGTGTAAATAACTGTTTGTTCACAAGTTTGTCACATCAGTTTTATAATGTAATAATCGAGTCATTGCTGTTGCTGTTACTCCTGCCCCCAAGTGGCCAAAAAAGATAATTATTTCAGGTTTATGACACAATTTCTCCAAAAGTCAACCTGACATTTGGTTTCTTGGGAAACTTTGTGATCCTCACTAGAATTTAAATGAAACTTCTGTGGATTTGTTAAGTCACACAGCAGAGTTTGTAGTGACAAAACATTGGTATAAAGGAGGTTTATTTTCCCAAGAAAAAGAAAATCAAAAAACTAACACCGACAGAACCTTCCCAGTACGAGAGACTTCTATTTTGAATACATAAAGTAAATACAAGCACTGCATCTGATATCTAATTCTGCTCTACGGTGCGTGTTGTTGCCTCACAACAGTGAGCAAATGTTACTGTGGTTGTGATGTACTGCTGTGCCTGCAAGATGGCAACTGACTGGACAACACTTGATTATCATCAAGCCTCCCTCCCCCTTCCTCTGCAAAGTTTTTTTGGTATGTGTAGTAATGACATAAGTCCTCACCAATTTTAACTGCTTAAAGTAAAACAGCATTTTTTCCCCACTGGGCCTCCGTCCATTGATGTGCTCTGCGTTGTGTAGAAAAAGACACCCAACAGTTACAATGTTGCCTTTGGAGTAGTTGTATAACCTAGGCAGCGAGGCGGCTGACTTCCGATGTAGACTGAGCAACTGGCAAATCCTCAGTCCCACTTTCTTCTCACACCAATATCACTCCATTCTCCTCCAGCAATGGCCAATCATCTTGCCCGACATAACTTTTTACGTCGAACCATGCTGCTTATGCTTAGTGTCATTTTGCTGCTTATTGTCTCTGCCTCCTGCCACACACTGTGGTCAGTGGTCTGACTGGGGAACAATGCAGCAATTACTTATAGCTTGTGTGCAGACCAATCACTGTTGATTCTCTTGCCAGTGATGCTCACCTTCTGCTTATTGCTTTAACATGTAATGACTCTCCTCCTGACTGTGCATCTTAATAGACCAGTGCTATTGAGCCTTACGGTCTTATAATACTTATTTTCTTATTTGATATAAACTTTGCTCAAACAAATGTAGAATACAGGAAAAATGCAGGTTTGTAAAAAGTCACAAATAAGGAAATGTATATATTTAAAATATAATCTATTAGGTTACTTGTTAAAACAAAAACTTATTTGAATGTGTCAAAACTTCAACAACTCTCAAACCTGTTCACATTTTTTAACATTGTGTTAATACTGCAAAAAAATGGACAGCAGGTGATATGTTTTTTTTTCTCCACTCTGTCACTGTCTCTCACTTCCAGGAGGATGAGCCTCTCTCTCTGACAACACAGCAGCGGCAGCAGCAGCAGCAGCAGCAGCAGCAGCAGGAGTACGTCACCCCCTCATGGTCCCTCTCTCCCTCCTCCTCCCCCATCTCCCACTCCGATGCTAGTGACTCAGACGCCGGAGATGAGGACAACGGCAGCCCACGCGGGCGCGCACTACGCCGCCGCAAGAAACGGCGTGGCACACCTTCAAAGAAAAAGATCCCACATCGGACCCCACCTGGGCGGCCGCTGGGCTCCCCCGCCAGCGTTCCTCATCACAACCGTCCACTTCCCTTATCCCACCCTCCAGCGCAGTCCTCCCCTCCCTGCTCATCTTCCTCCTCCTCTTCAGCTAAGCCTGTGTTCAAAGCTCCGGCTCCGCTGGGCTCCACCACAAGCAACGTCAACATAAATGTCCCCAGAGGAGGAGTGTCCATAGACTCCATGCGCCAAACCTGCGAGTACTGCGGACGCCACTTCCGCTCTCTGGGCCGCCACTTAGATAAACACCATGCCCACCAACCAGAAGTGTGCTCTGCCCTGGTGGAGCGTTACACACAGATGCCCCGCCTGCAGGCACAGAACACAAACCCTGCCACAGCTCACGCACACACTCCACAGCACTCAAAGGCGCCACAAGCCGCGGGACAGAGCCGCAGTTCAGATCTCCCGCAGAGTGGCGCCCAGGACCTCTCCATGTCTCCGCCCACTCTCACAGCCGCTAACCAATCCCCTGCCTCCTCTGGGAGAAACTCCTCCTCCCCTGCGCTGACTCCTCCGCGAGGACAGAGCGCAGTGCCGGTGTCCGTCCTAAAGAGGAGCCCACCCCCTGTGGCTGTGACGCAGTCCAGGAAGGGAGCGATGAGGAGGCTGAAGAAAGAAAGACAGGACGAGGTGGAAGAGGATGAGGAGGACGAGGATGAGGAAGATGTGGAGGTAGTGGAGGTGAAGAGGCCCAAAGAGGAGGAGGATGTTGAGGTGGTGTGCCCTCAGTCCTTCAGCAGCAAGCTGGCCAAAGAGATGGAACCACCAAAAGAAGAGGAAGAGGAGGAGGAGGAGGAGGAAGAGGAGGAGGAGAATGGAGTGTTGGAGGTGGAAGATGAAAGTGGGACAGAGGATAAGGAAAAGGACTTGCTGAGGTAACTTGAGGACTTTTCCTTTGAGATTAGAGCTGCAACAAATGATTATATTCATTATCGATTAATCAAAGTTCATGCCTTATACCTGCCGTTTTTAAGGCTATTGAAACTAATACTATTAAAATGAATAAATTAACTCATATCTCACCCTCTCTCTCTTTTCAGTGGTTCGGGGCGTCACCACTTGCTGCCCCTCCTCTCATCCTTGTCCTCTCTGGTGCTGTACCTTCGTCGGCTGCAGCACTCCGCATTCTTGTCCCTGTCTCGGCAGCTCCAGTCAGCCGAGGCCTGGCGCCTTCTTTGCCACTCCAGCCTGGCTCTCCTCATCCTGTACAACCGCCGACGCGAGTGCGAGGTCTCCAAGCTGTCCATCGCTGAATATCGTGCTCGCGTCACTCCCCAGTGCCCCGTTCCGGTCCCCCCTGGCGCCCCTCCAGCTCTCACCCCGTTGGAGGCCTCCCTGTCCCCCTTTGAGCGCCTGGTGCTTCCTCACCTCCCTAGAGTTGGGGTCCAGGGTAAACGTGGACGAGTCCAGCCCCTCATCCTCCCCCCCCACTGCGAGCCCTGCCTGGAGCTCCTCCTGCAGACACGGCAGGACGTGGGGGTTGACCCCGCAAACCCGTATGTCTTCGCCAGGCCATACCACTCCCCTGCCACACCGCTGCGAGGTACTGACCTCCTCCGTAGTCTGGCCCGCTCAAGCGGTACCCGCAATCCCCGTGCCCTGACGCAGACCAGGGTTCGCCGGCAGGTTGCCATACTGACCCAGCTGCTGCTACTGGGAGAAGGAGAGGAGCCCGGGCAGCCTGGAGGCAGCGCTGTAGAGAGGCTGGAGCACTTCCTGGAGAGGGAGTACCATGTGACACAGAACTGTGCCGGAATTGGCCAAGACCCAGGCCTGATGGGCAGAGTGGGCCGAGTGGTGCTTTGTGGAGAGAGAGATGGAGTGCTGTTCAGAGGAATGAGCCTGAACCACATCTGCCTGGAACTGGACGGTGAGATGGATGGATGGCTGAATGAATGAGTGGAACTGGTGTCTTTTTCTGTTGTCCAGGACGAGGTGTATCGTCCCTCCCTTCAAATTTCTGCTCTCTCTATCCTCTTATTCTTGCCTCCTCTTTCTCTGTACCCTTTCCATTCCTTCCGTCTTTACAGTTATGTCAGGAAACTCTGCAGACTCGTACTCAGAGGGAGAGTCTGAAGGGGAGCAAGTGAAGGAGAAGCCCGAGGTGCCCGCTCCTGCTCCTGCTCCGAACCCCACACCTACCCTGCTGTATGTCAGGAAAGGCAAGAACAACGGGCGGGTGGGGCGACCCAAGAAGCTCAAGAACACACAGCCACCCCCTCCACCTCCTCCACCCCCACCTCCACCCGCAAACCGCAGGAGAGGCTCAGGTCAGCCCAAATCAGGTTTGTTTGGGTTTCAAGTACAAGTGTAATTGCACAATTTAACAAAAGGGAGGAAGATAAATAAATAAAATTGTGCAGGTGAGATAAAAAAGCATTTCAAAAAAAACACAGAAGTCAAAATAAAAAAACAATGAAAATGAAATAACAACGATGATTAAATAATAATGGGAAAACAAAAATGCTGTTATGACGTGAAAAAAGAAAGGAGAGGATTGGTAGTTCAAGCTGTTTGTCAGTCAGGCTACAAGTATTTGCAGGTGAAACACAAAGTGTACCAGCACATGGTCACTGGTCAAACGCAATGCAAACGCAGTTGAACACATGCAACAGAAACAAAAGTCTCAAGTTCAGAATTTCCCAGTTAAAGTAACCAAAGATCATGATTAATGAAATGTGTTGCTGCAGACAAAGTCCCCCCTGTTCCATCATGCTGGTTGATTTACAAATGTTCTCATGGTCAGGATGCACTGCTTATAATGAAAAACAGTCCAGACGTTTCATATATATACACAGTGAGTTCAATTTCAAATTAATTGAAAATGTAAAATTTGGGGCTGCAACTATTATTTTCATCATCAATAAATCTGCTGATTCATTTCTTTTCAATTACCTGATAAATTGTCTGGTCTATACATTGTCAGAGAATACTTTCATCACAATCTTAAAATGTTTTTTCTTTTGTCTGAGCAGCAGAAAAAACCAAAGACATTCAGTTTACCATCATAGAAGGAAAAACAGCAAAAATTCCCTATTTAGAAGCTGGAACCAACTTTTAACTAACAATTTTACTTTACTACAATGACAAATCGATTATCAATTAATTTTCTGTGGATTGACTAATTGATTCATTGACTAACTGTTTCAGTTTAAATCCGATAAATTAAAAAGAAAAGGATATAAACATAAGTAAAGGGAGGAATGCTAATGACTTTCTAGTTGATTGAAAATGACCTAGATCTAATTGGCCTAGATTCATGAGATTCTTCATCAGACAGTATATTGTCATTTAAATGTTAGCATTGGAAGACATTCCCATCACTAGATCTATTAATGATATTATAAGCAATCAGTGCTTTCTGACGAGAAGGCGGAGTGTACAATAATCTGAAGTTCGGGGTTTGAATATGACTGCCAAAACCATGACGCATGTATGGAACATTTTCTGCCTTAAAATGAAAATTGTGAATTAGTTGGGGTGGGGGTTGAGACACAACATGTCTGTTAAAAAAACAGGCAAATAGCAACAAAGAAATGGACGCTGTAAGTAGGGATAATGATAATTATCGCAATATAATTTTCCTCAATAACAATATCATAAATGTTCAATATATCGACAATGAATGTTTGATTTTATTCATTTGAATCTCAAACTAATTAGCACTTAATTTTTCTATTAAAATATTTATTTTGTTGAGAAAAAAGGGACTGAAAAAAGATTTACTAATCTTTTTAAAAAAAAAAGATTTGATCAGAATAGTTCTGAATGTTCTACCTCGGTTTTGTGAAGTGATCCACTGTTTGGCATCAAGCGTTTGTTCTCACCAGAAAGAAAATTTTAACCACAATTGACTTTTACTCAGGAACAAAAATCAGCCTTTAAACTAAAAAGAAATAATGATTTGACATTTATCGTGATAATTATCGATATATCAAATGATATGAAATGTTTTTATTGTGATAACATTTTTGGACGTATTGCCCAGCCCTAGCTGTAAGTTTCCTCCATGTCTCAAAATTGTATGTATTGTAACGCAAAGGAACGAAAAAAGAACAGACAACAAATATGCCCAGGTTTTAGAAAAAAACAACCCTGTTTGAAGGCAATTTGTTGCAAAAGGGCTGGATTATAGTTCTGTGACTGTATTTACAACATGTCATGTGCACTCTCTTGTGTTCAGAGTGAAAAGTTGCAAGTTTGGGAATGAGAGCAGGAAAAGAACTGAAATGTTTTATGATCCCCAAGAAGTGATTTTGATGTCTCTGTCTTTGTGGTTGTTTGGTTTTTCCGAGTGTGAGTGGTGGTGAGGGGGTCAAATGGAGCTTCCACTGCCGTCATGCTGAATGATAGGAGCTGTTAAAACACACATACATTGTCTCTCCTTCCTTGTAGGAAAGCGAGGTGTCCTGAAGCGCCCCTGGTCGGAGGCGGAGCGTGCGGCTGTAGAGGAGCACCTGACCCAAAACATCACCGAGCTCCGAGTCCCCGCAAAGGCCGACTGCGAACGCTGCCTGCAGCAGTGCCCGCTGCTGGTCAGCAACCACCGCGACTGGCGAGCCATCAAGTTCTACTGCCACAACCGCATTCAGCTGCTGAAGAAAAACCAGCGGCGTGAAAGTGAGCCCCAGCCCCTCACTGTCTGCTGAGAGGGGGAAGTGTGCGGGGGAGGGAGAAAGGGAGTGATGGAACAAAGAGGCTGGAGGAGGAGGGGGTTGACTGATATGGTGCAGCTGATCAGAGCAGAATCTCAAATGGTACCCTGCTGCCCATGCACTAATTTTGAGAGGACGGTCCTAAATTTCACTCTACTTCTCTGGTAGTGTGGTTTGTATTTGACATGTTTCCTAATTTGACACCTGATGGCATTTTCATTTTGAGCCACACAAGAACAGAAATTTGAATTAACCTTTTTCGCTGCTCTACTTTAAAGGTCTTAAAAATGACACTACCGTCTTCATGGTGCTCCTGATTTGAGGGTTACAGTGCAAGTTTTGTCAAAAGCAGTGCACTTGGACAGGTGCCGTTTGAGACATGCCTCGTGGGGACTTCAGAGACCATGGCACTGGCCGCAGCCTGTGTTGTGTTGTATATGGACTTTTTTTCCCCTCTCCTTTCAAATGGATTCACTAAACTGAAATGTAAACAAGGGAGGCAGTCGAGCCCTACAGTGTTGTTATATAAACGTTGTGAAGTAGCATTAGTGTTTTATGCACTTGGAGACGTTAATAGGACAAATGGCCTGTGTTTGGGCCACACTTTCCTTAATAATGGTTATATAATTAGAGTAGGCCTAACTACTGCTAACATACAAGAATAGCCAGATCCTTCCTCAAACAAGCTAGTTCTTCTTTTCATGCAGCTGACTGTGCAATTCTGACCTTGGTTTCATTATATTTGGACCTTAATTTACATGTAAGGTACGAGATGATGAATGAGTTACTGTTTTACAGTTCCCATGAGGTTTTTTTTTTAAATAAAAATTAATCCCAGCACTACGATGGAGATAGTTTTCCAGAGTGGGAGTTGAGGGTTTCATAGGTAAGACAATTAAATGGCCTCAGAATGTTGTGAAATTACTTTTGTATACCTAAGATGTCTAGTTAAACCACAAAGTTCAGAAATATGAGTATCCTTTGACACCCCTCCCGAAGAACTGTATGTTCTCGTTTCCTATTGTTTTTTTTTTCCTTTTTCAGCCTGTTGCACATTTGTTATTCAAAGTAGTAAACAAGGTGCTATAGGCCACTAAGCTGGATATCACTTTATATGTGGAGAGATTTCCCTTGGTTGTGTTTAAGTTTCTAAAAAAAGTGGGCATTTATCAGAGAAGTGATGGTTCTGTGTCGCCTTGCTTGTTGCATTGTCTGTGTCTTTTTTCGGCTAGAGCTCCTCCTGTCCTTTCCCAGCCACACTACACGGTTTGCAGCTCGACCAGATTTTTGGTTTCTCTTCAGCGTTGCTGGAAATCTGCGTCCATCGGACTAAAACCTCCATGAAACCTCAAGACAGATACTTGAAGTTATTTAAACCTTCGGCAGAGTCTTTACGTTCTTTCTTGCTCTAGCCTTGCCAGTTACATTGTACATAACAAATATATTATCATTATGCTAACTGGTTGTTTGTGCTAGACTATATGTAGCTTTTTCCATTTCTGAGTTATTGCTATCTGTACATAAGTCTGTCTGTAAATACTCCTCAGAGAAAGAAAGAAAAAACACAATGTATGACATGCCTTGGTTATTGTGTTATGTTTTTTCTTTTTTATAAGTCTTATAAAAATGTAAAGCTATGTTTTGTGCTGTGGTTATTTCAGAGCACCAAAAGTGAAATGTTTCTCTCTGGTGAAAACATTACGGTGATTTGTAATTTATTACTTAAATGTTTAGAATTTATTATTGGAAGATAGTTACAGCTCCCACATGCAACTCACAGTTACCGACACTAGATGGAGGTGTTGGTTCATAAACTGTGACCAGTTCTGAGAAATCAAATAAAAAGGATGTTTCTGAGAAAACCAAACCTCTCTACAGTGAGGGATATTCAGCTAGTTAAAGAAAATGCCTTTCTGCCCTGGCTGTGTAACACAGGATTCATGTACTGAGTATGACTCATCTATAGACACCTGAGAAGAAAGCAGCACAAGGTAATTTCATCGGCCTCTGGCCTCCATCCTGGGGACTCACTTGGCTTCTGATCATACTGCGTGTAACCACAGTTCCTTGTCTTCAGATCCAGTCTGAAGACAACACCTTGAAACATGTCAGCATGTACGCTGTTGAACCTGTAATCAGACTCAACAGTGATCGGTCCTGGAGTACAAATGTACATCACAGCAGCCAGGTGACAAGTTACCACTCGAGGGCAGCAAAGGCAAGATTTTCATGGACTGTTAAAGGAAGCATGTGAACATTATGATTAGTTGCGGATGGGTGACATAGGATGAATCGTCTCCCTATTAAGAAAGACCGCAGCAAACTTCATTGATTATTGAAATCTCCAATGATATGACAGGATCAGTCAGGATGCACTGACAGCAGCCTCTCTAATCATTAAAGTAAAAAGAAAACACATAGAATTCTATTTATTAGGCTATTTTTGATTCATGGAAAATAGAAATGCATGTAAAAAATAGCATATTGTCAATACTTTAGAGACCCACCCAAAATTTCACAAAGTATGTTTTCAGTGGAGCGACCGTCTTATTAAGAGGAGCCAAGCTCCCCCTGCCCCCCCTGCAGCCTGCATACAATCTCAACCATCAATTCCAGCAACACTGTTTACTCACGGATTTTTCTTTCTGGTCCCGAAATGTTTCGCGGTGTTAGTGAATTATTGAAAATGTTATCAGTAATGCCTTATATTAGTTTGTTACAGCAAATACAATAACTGTAATTGCCTTACTTTTGTAAAGCATTGCTCCCAACACTGCTACCTTCTGGTGTGCTTTTGAGCGCATGCAGAAAATCGGACTAGATTTCTTTAGCAGCATAGTGGCTGTTTGAGGCGAGAAAGCAGGAATGTGGTTCATTTTTATGTGAGGTTGTATCTCATTCGCAAATAGGCATTAAAAAGTAATTAAGTGATATGTCATTTTGTAAAAAAAAAAAAAAAAAAGAAAGAAAAATAAACTAGGCCTACATATAGCTTCTTTAAGTTAGGCCTACTCTTTATAATATCACGTCTCCCTTCTCTCTATGATGGCAGGCTTTACACTCCACTTTCTAGTGTGGCTGTATGGAACAAGAATAACACTTTTGATTTCTGATAAGATCAGACAACACATCATACAAACATAACACATTTAATATGCCCTCACCTGTGTTATACTGAAGGTTTAATACAGAAGCCTGTTTGCATGTGTTGGGCCTAATCATGAACGATTTAAGGGTTGAAAAGTGCAATAATGGATAGTTTGAGTCTTTACTATTTTAAATGTAGTTTATGTTTGTTCTGAGTTATTTTGTATGGCATGAATATGGTGACATGTTGGCAGAAATATTTCATGAAATATATGAATTTGAAGATCATCCTGGTTAAATAAAGGTCAAATGCAAATTAGCCACAAAACCATCAAACACATAATTTCGGTTGTCTAACTCTCAGGATTTCCTTGCAATGAAGTGACTGCTAAACAGCTGTAATCAAGGTATGGATTTTTGTGTGTTTTGAGGTCGTATCGTCTATTTTCTCTGTGGTTTTTGAATGTAATACAAGTGATTTCAGTCGAATCACAACAGACTCCTCCAGCAGCAGCACGACATGGTGACTAACATTCTCCATGGACCCCCGTTGACACCGGGTTGACACAGATGAAGCTAAAGCACACAAGAACCATCTATTTTCGGTTTTCTGTGAAAACATTTCCTCATCCAAAGCTGTCAACAAGCTCAATACAAAAACAAACTCCAGGTATGCAGCAAATAGGCCTACAGATTTGTGTTAATGTAAGTGTCTATGATTGTGTTTACAATGAAACGGTCAGAGCTCCAACTAGATATTTACATCGTTTAAATATAAAAGCTTTGTAGGTGGCAACAAAATCCGTTCAAGGACCCTGGTATTCCACGGAGTTTGAAAGGAAATCGGCTGGGTCGGCTGGGCGGTCCGGATCCGGACCCAGCCGATATACTATTGAGAATTATTACCTCGTGACGGATCGTTTCTATATTACACCGCGCAGCTTTTGTAGCATTTACTGTACTGGTTTAGTGGCCCAGGAAACTCAGACCAATCGCATGTGCTCCAATCGTCTCATGTGATGCTGCTCAGCCAATCAAATCTGTGTATTCCCATGGTTGCGTGTCGAGTCCGCGAGATTCACAAGAGACGTTTTGGAAACACACGAATTGAGGAGACGAAAGTGAAAAGAGATTTCACATGGCTTTTAATCAAGAATGTACAGATTTTTACATTAGCCTACATTCCTCCCACGGACAGTTCAACACCAGAATATCTCATAGATCTTCAGTGCTAGCTGGCAGGACAAACTAGAGCTCACGTTTCTCACTGAACGAGAAAGTAGGAAGGAGGTTTATAAGAGGGAACGAAAGAGAAGAGGAGGCATGACAGCTGTTCATGTGTTGAGTGTTTATTATAAAATTGGTTAAGACTACACTTCAAGCTACATTTTTTATTAAATTTTTTCTAACATTTAGGCACTTTATTTTAGTTTACTTAAATTATTTATTTATTTTTTATCCCTAAAACTGACTGATTTGACAGTCCGTTGTTGACTAAAAACATATGTTGATACAACTACACATTATGGTACTGAATGATAACGCAAGTTAGTTGTTTTGATGTTCCAGACCTTTGCTTCTGGAAATTTTCTCTAGCTGGACCTCTTTAAATTCTAATTGAATACCACTGATCTAAACATTTGTATTTTACACAAGACAAAGAAAGTGTAGGTTGATATTTACCCATTAAGAGCAAGACAGCTCTACTTTTCAAGAATTTCACATTAAACACATCCTTCATGCGTCGTGCTGAACAGGTGAATTAAGGTAAAAGCTATTATTCCTTTTTTAATCTCCTCATGACATCTAAACCTGTCAAAAAGGACGATATGTAGACGAGAGAGGCAAGTCGGGTGTTCAAGCTTTGAGACTTCTGGGTCTTCCTTGCAGCACGTCATAGTGTTCTTGAGCAAGTTCTTCGTTTCACAAAACCAAGATAGCGGATTAAACCTGAATGCACTGACCACAGTAGGTCAAGCCTTGCTTTTTCTGCTATCCTGGATTTATGAATCCTTCTTTTGTGAAACAGCCCCCAGCTGAGAGTCACTGTTGTAGCCTATACATTACTGTATGTGTGAATGTTGGCATTATTGTGCTCTTTGCGCTTCCTTAAATACAAATCTGCAATGTGGATGCCTGCCATTTACTACCTACCATAATACCCAGGGTGCAGCAGCTACTGGGGATCCAAATAAAATAAAGTTTAAGTCTCCATTTGGGGTCAAAGGTCTGAGCCAGAAATCCTGGCTTTAATTGAAGTCCATCAGAGTTTTCATTTACCTGAAGCCCAGCAGTGAAGAGTCCGGGCCTGAACGTTTTACTCACGTGGACACGCATGTGAGAAATCTGAAGACACGTTTGGACTTACTCGGTATGGTCCGTTCTTAACTTTCAAAGGCAACCACACTGCATGTACTCTGAGTCTCATGATCCAGGAAAGAACTGGTTTTATAACAAACTGAAAATAAATGTGCCAGCATCACTCAGACATTTCTTTGAGGCTGTGATAGGACAGGCATGGCAGTAGACTCAAGTCTAAGTGATCCAAAGAATTTAACAACATTGAAATTCAGGCCTGAAAAAGCATGATAGAGCTTGAGGGAAAGTGCGGAGATCAAAGTCATTATAATTCATCCTGAGGTGAGCATGGACGTCCGTATCAAATTAAATTTACAGCCAATGGTTGTAGAGTAATGTCACACAAAAACATCACGGTTATGGTAGTGGCACGAGGGGTAAAGTCGGGATCACCGGGTTCATCCGCTGGGAACCATGAATGCCTGGGTCAATGTTTCAGCCAATCCATCCAGAAGATGTGAATTTATTTCAAGTAAAAAGCTTTCTGATGGCCAGTTGAAAAGTCACAGATCTCCAAAGTCATTAGGATCAATCATCTGGGCACCATGAGTCGCTGTACCAAATTTCATGGCAAGTCATCCAATTTGTTGAGATAGGCTAAAGATTTGATCAATCAACTGACATCACCATCCCTAGAGCCTTGATGGCTGAAGGAGAAGGGTTTACACATTTATCTGAAGTGGAAGCTACTTTGATTAAAATAAATTTCTCACTTCACCATTAAATTTCCATCTAAGTCAATTATAAAATTTGTTATGCCAAATCTGCTCATAAGTGCTGCAAACTAATGTCGTTTTGTGTTTTGATGTCTGAATTCAAAGATCAAAAGTGCCTCACTTGAGCGGGCTGGCCACAGCCTTGACGGTGAGAGGCAACCCACAACCATGCGTCAGGTTCAGCCTGTCAAGTCAAAAGACAAATCATTCAAAATGTAAATCGCAAACTCTCTAAAAGTACACGGTTAAAAAAAAATAAATAAACCAAAAGAATTTCTTGTCAAGTGGTTGTGACAATGAAAAAGGTCATTTATTTACAACATTGTACATACAACAAAAGGTTCTGAAGATGTGAGGTAAGATTGGACAACAGGGTCGTGCCAGATAAAGTCAATGGAATTCAATAGAACAAAACAACACTTAACTAAACTATCCCTAGAAACAAAAGACTCTTTTTACAAAACAAAATTTAACCAAAAACACACAAAGGTGGCACCAACCAATAAACCTCATATTTCTAGACAAAATGGACTACGTGAGTAAAGAAAATTTAAAGGGTACTCCAAACCAAATGTACTTACATTTACTTACTTACCTCCCAGCAGAAACCTTTCTTTATAAGTGCTCACACAGTATACAACAGCAAACTCAGAGTTGGAGCATGTGAACTTCTCAGGCAGGCTTCTTTTCTTGAGGGTTTGACATGATGACTCGCCAGCTTCTGACTTATTCAACTAATGACCAACAAGGCCAGTCTGCACAGGTGGAAGCCAATCATCCTGTTAGCACCTGTAGAGACCACACGGGAGCACAGACAGAAACACACAAGGCCTGCTTGGCAGGTAACACACACATTTTGCCTATAGTGTGCCAGTCACGTCTGTCTTATGGTGACATTAATTTTTTTTTTTAGTTCTGTGTTCTCACAGTAAGAAGTGTGATTTGAACCCCACCAGGACCAATTGGGGCCTTTCTTTGTACACTTTGCATGTTCAAATCTTGTCTTACACACAAAGGGAAGGGAAGAAGATTTAAAAAGACACTTTTAGGTAGTATAACAGAAGAATAGAGAAAAATAATACAACTGACAATATAAAAAAATAAAATAAAAATAACAATAGAATATTTATAATTAACAACAATTAACAACAAATATGTGCAATGTGCAAACATACTGATTAAAAACACTAGAGAATTTGGATTGAACAGCTGCAATTGTGACCATAGGCTCAATAGACATGACCTTGTATGCTGTGCATGCTTCAGTGACTGGGACAATGTTTCGGTATCTTGTCCAACTGGTGGAATTTGTTTTATTTTTGATTTCCTGAACCAGCAGGGCTGCCCTTGAGCAAGGCCTTTCATGTTTGTTCCCTACTCTCAGGAGCTTCAGCCATGCTTCACTGCCCGGCAATCCCGCAGGCTCTGAATATATTCTCGTCTCTTCCACCACTGCCTCATGCTCATGCTAAGCACTGATGGGGATGTACTAAACCACAGGCAACATATTTACAGTATTTATGCAGGTCTTTGCTTTACTCCCATATTCCCTCAGTCATTTAAGAGATATCATCATCGTGCTGCTTTCCTCGGTTTTAAAAGTCCGTTTTTATGTTCAAACTATCCTCCAACACACCCAACTGTAAGAAAACAATTTGACGTTTGTGATTTTCTACCGCTGATAATGCTCCTAGGAGGGCACTGTAGGTCAGTTAGTTAGAGAGTGCTCTGACATATGCCCAAAGCACCTAATGCGATGATTGTATACAGCAATCTTTTTAAAATCCTGAAATGAATTCTCTGAGGATAGATCGAAAAGGTTGTTTGGCTGCATTGAGAGATGCAAAGTTACACCAATGATTTTATTACTTTAAATAAAACTTGTGAGATAAAAACACAAATACGCTGTTGTAAAACATGTCAGAATGCAGCGCCTTGCCTTGCCTAGGGAAAAAGCTGTTCCTGAACCTGGTGGTTTTTGTGTGTAGGCTCTTGTAGTGCCTCCCAGAGGGCAAACAGTCTGTGTGCTGGGTGGCAGGAGTCTTTCCTGATGTGTATTGCTCTCCTGAGACAACGTTTCCTGTAGATGTCCTTGATAGCAACAAGTGAGGCTCCAGTGATGCGCTGGGCGGTTTTCACCACCTTCTGCAATGCCTTCCGGTCTGACAGACGCAGTTCCCGTACCAGCCTGTAATACAGTTGGTTAGGATGCTCTCGATGGTGCAGCGGTAGAAGTTCAACAGGAAGAGATGTGGTTTTTCTTTATGGCAAAATTCCCAACCTGGCTTTCACCATCTGGCCATCTAATCATCCCCCGTAGTAATTGGCTCAATGTTTCCCTCCTTCTCTGCCTCAAGCTGAAGTGTGGTGAGCGTTCTGGCACTAAATGCTGCCGTCCATCACCCAGGTGGGTGCTACACATTGGTGGTGGTTGAGGTGATTCCCCCCACTTCACTGTGAAGCGCTTTGAGTATCTATGATAAAGCGCTATATAAATGTAATTCATTATTAATTAATTATTTCGAGTCCTCAGTAAAAAGAGGTGCTGGTGAGCCTTCTTGACCAGGTTGGAGCTGTTAGTCGTCCAGGTGAAGTCCTGTGCAACTGGTCACACGCTCCACTGCCACACTGTTGATGTGGATGGGTGGACGAGTGTCAGCATTCCTCCTGAAGTCGGGTTGTCAGGTTGTTGTCGTTGTACCATGCAGCCAGGCGATCCACTCATCGTTGTTCTCGATGAGGCCAGTCACCGTGGTGTCATCTGCAAATTTGATAATGGTGTCAGAACCATGTCTAGATCTGCAGTCATGGGTGAAGAGGGAGTAGAAGAACGAACTCATTACACAGCCTTGTGGTATGCCAGTGTTAAGGGTGAGGGTGGAAGAGCAGTTGTGGTCCATCCGAATATGTTGGGGCCTGTTGGTCAAAAAGTCCAGTAACCAGTTGCAGATAGAAGTACTGATGCCCAGATCTGTGAGTTTGGTGATTAACTTAGAAGGGATAACAGTGTTAAATGCTGAGCTGAAGTCTATGAACAGCATTCTAGCATGTCATTATTGTCCAGGTGCGAGAGGACAGAGTGCAGTGCTATGGAGACTGCATCTTCTGTGCTCCTGTTTTTACGGTAGGCAAATTGGTGGGGGTCCAGGGTGGGGGGAAGACAGGATTTGAGATGTGCATGTGATTGGCTGATTAGCTATTTGTGTTAACAAGCAATTGAACAGGTGTACCTACTAAAGTGGCCAGTGAGTTTATATCAGTTTTAGGTTGTAAAAGATTCCAAGTTACTAAAAGTTCACAATTTAATTTCCGATGAACTGTCACACAGTTACTGAACCTGTTTGCAGTCAGAGATGACAGAGTCACAGCTCAGTGACTCACAGTCTGGAGCAGTGAGTTTTCTGTGTAAACAGGGTCTGTCACAGTGATGCTCTCACCGCTTTATTGTGTTTTTTATACACATTTAATGAAGTCTCCCTGTTTAGAAAGGCAGTATGGCATTAAATTAAATCAGATATACTGAATTTCAATTTAGCACCCCTGTATAAACATACTGTATTTGATACTGAGGATGTAATAAGTTTAATAAACTTTCAGATATGCATTTGAATATTGCACAGGGCCATTCTCTTAGAGTGCAGCGCTCACTTGAGAGTGTGAGGTGTGCGTACGCAAATGATCCAGAGACACATCACTGGTCTGTTTCTGAATGTCACCTTTAAAATATGAACATCCAATTAGCAGTGCCAGAGCAAACACAGCAGGATAGAAGGAGTCACATGTACAATCATTATTGATATGCTTCAGTTTTTTCATTTTGTACAGATTTAACAGCTGCAAGAACCACTGCAAACAAGCAGTTGAACAGAGAGAGTCCACTACAAAAATGTTAAATCCATTTACTCAACAAAAACAAGCTTAATTCAGACAGAATAAACCACTATATTATTGATGTAACATGTAAACACTGTGACAACGTGAAAGGGGGTTGCTCACAGTGGTAGACCTACAGAAAATTATCATCTGAATATGCAGCTCCCCTTGATTTTATGTAGCTTTATAAAGAGTTTCAGGTCGTTATTTAGCTGTTTGGCCCGCAGCTTTACTATGTTGGTTCACTCTCACTGAGACTAGAGACCAAAAACGGAGTTGAAGTTGGTGTAGGTTTTAAGAATGTTCACATCTTAACACAAAATTTGACAAAATAATATTGAGGTAGCATCTCACAGTCAAAGTCAAAGTCAACTTTATTGTTAATTCTGCCATGTACAAGGTAGGACTGAAATTGCGTGACCCACTATGAATGTAAGACAAAACAAATAACAAGAACAATTATTTAAAAGTCAGCAGTAAAAAACACTATTTCCAACAGTTATATATATATATATAAGTTTAAGGTTTTTTTCAGTTCTTTGTGGTAAGGTAGCTAAGGTTGCTTTTGCTGGATATGTGTGTGTGGGTGGGGGTTGCAGTTTCGACCTTTGGGACAGAGGGGAGAAGGGGGAAGGAGGGCAAAGTGTTCAGCATCCTTACAGCCTGATGGATGGTACTGTTCCTCAGTCTAGTGGAGTGGGCACTGAAGAGACTGAAGAGGCTGTGTGAGGTGTGGGTGTGGTCTCCCACAATGCTGACTGCTTTGCGGGCTAGGTAGGTGCCGTAGATGCACTGGAGGGATGGGAGTAAGGCACCAAATGATCCTTCCTGCTGCATTTAATTTAGTTTTTTTTAGCAGATAGCGTTTAGTCTGTTGTCACACAGATAGTAAAGACAGTGAGATGCGGTTGAAGGTTATAGAAAAGAAGCTTCTAAGTGGAACTCGAGGGAAGATTGTTTTGTGAAACGACTCCTGATGCAGGATTCATATCAGTTTTACCCCAGAGGCCGTGGTGAAGCACACACAGCAAAGCCTTAACTCAAACGGCTTCTAAAGACTTCTCCTTCTACTAGCAGCTTTCTACAGAAAGCGAAATGAACCCACATTGCAGCCACATGACTACTCTCCTATCCCCCTGAGGCCCCTCTTTGTCCTCCTCTTACTACAAAAATGGGGATGAATTTGCATTCACATCACACACTTACTTCCCCCCTTACTTAATAAATTACCAGCCAATTATGTTACCTGCAGTGTAGTTGTAATTGCTATATGAACTAAAATTACCACCACGCAGTTGGATGTCCCGCAGAGGCATGAATGCCAACCAGTCACATTGCATGCAAGGTATAAAGTGTATTTTTTGGCTAAATGGAAGCTATCGCTATATTGATGACACATACTACAGCGGGTAAAATATGTATTGAATACGTCACCATTTTTCTTAGAAACATATATCTAAAGGTACTATTGACATGACGTTTTCACCAGCTGTTGGTAACAACCCAAGTAATCCATCCATACAAAAAACCAAACAAATAAGTTCAGAAATTAAGTTAGGTGTAATAATGTGAAATGACACAGGGAAAAAGTATTGAACACGCTTACTGAAATTTGTTTAATACTTCATACAAAAGCCTTTGGTTGTAATGACAGCTTCAAGACACCTCCTTTATGGAGAAACTACTCGCATGTATTGCTAAGGTGTGATTTTGGCCCATTCTACCACAAACCGTCTTCAAATCTTGAAAGTTTCGTGGGTGTCTTCTATGAACTCTGATCTTTCTTTCTACAGATTTTCAATTGGGTTCAAGTCAGGTGATTGGCTGGGCCATTCTAATAGCTTTATTTTCTTTCTCTGAAACAAGCTGAGATTTTACTGGGCTGTGTGTTTGGGATCATGTGGACATTTAAAGTGATATTGATATTCTCATCTAACTCTCGGCATGAAAGCAGACTAGCGTGTTTCCAAAAATGTCAAACTATTCCTTTAATCCAAAATCACACTGCAGCCAAACTATTTTGAAAGCTGGGATTCATAATTACCCTGGACTATTGTCGTTCACAGAGGTTTTGGCTGAAATCCAGAATTGGGGAAAAATTGGACATGATAGTCTCTACGGGAAACAACTGTCTGTGAAACAACTGTCTGTGAACATAAATATGCATAACAGACAACAATTGCGATCAGCCTTTCAATCTCCATAAATATATTTTATACTTACATATAGGGGTGATGCTGTCTGAAAGCTTTACTGAGGCCCCCTGCATTCACAGCTCTAGTTGTCAGGTTACAGTCTCTCTACAGAGACAGCGTTGCAATTTGAGGTATCAACATTTCTGGAGGGACCAGTATTTCAGAGATGAAGAGAGATTATCTTGTACGCAAAACGTTTGTTGTTTGCCAAATTGTACAAAGTTGCAATCAAATCCCCTAAAGATATTTATCAAGAAAGAAACTCAAGGCACAAATCTAACCACGTTAAAAAAGGGAAAATATACTCAAACCTTAATGACTTCAATTATGTGGTGTTTGCCAGGTGGATGCAATTAAATGTGATCAAGGGCTATATAAAAAATCTGAAGCACCACTTTGATATGGACCCCTGGTGATCTTCCAGTGTTTATACTGTAAAAAAAAAAAGCACTAAATATGATTCTTTAAACCTGTCCTTCAGGTACAGGTACATACGAAAATTGATCGGAATTTAACAACAGTTCTGTTTGTATGTGAGAAAGTGGATAAAAGATGTAGACAGCTGAAAAAACAGAAAGACTTGTGAAAAATGACGCCATTTATGCTGTCACTATTCTGCAGTTACTGACCTGAGCAAATTGCAGGCCAGGGAGACAGCTAAGTGTTGAAAGGAAATCCTTATCTTATTTGGATTTTGTTTGTATGTGCACCGAGTGACACTGTATAAGCGGAAGAGTGACAAAAGCTCAAATGAGTATGTGCGGGGGAGTATTGTATAAAATAACGGTGCTGCTTCACTCTGCTTTTAATGAAAATATCTGAGCGCTGCTGTCCTTTAAGTGCCTGGACCTGCAGGTAACAAACTGCAATTTGAACTAGTTTGTTTTGGCACAGACTCACCAGCTGCCTCACTGATTAAATGTTAAACCATTCATCAACCCCCCCCCTTTAAGTAGATAATTACATAAATATACCTGATCATTGCCTCATCAAACGCACATGTTATGGTTTTGTTGGTTGCTGTCACATCGAGTGTGTATAAGGGGTAATGGTAAATGGACTGTACTTGAATAGCGCCTTCCTAGTCTTCCGACACTGCATATCACATTCACCATTCAAACCCATTCATACACCAGAGGCTAAGGTGCCAACTGCCCATCAGAAACAGAAAGTAGCCATTCACACACACTGACACACTATCTTGCCCAAGAACACTTGCCTGATGCTCTAAGGTCAAGGTAAAGAGAGACAGATATTTTTCAAAACTGTCCTCACTCTCAGAGTCTCAGTCAGATTGGTTCTCACAAAGGCAGAGAAACAAGAGGACAGACACACACACAAAAGCACACACCCCATAGGCAGATTTTAAGCAGTTTTCAAAGTTGTACTACAGCACCAGCTTTTGTATGGTCTCTCTCAGATGGAGGCAGAACGATGGACATTAAAGACTCTTAACACAATCTATGTGCTGTGTTACTATATTCCAGTACGTCCAGATCTCCAACTAGTTAAATGCACATTTAGTCACTCATACGATGGAGGGAATAAAAATATCCTGTTACCTGGTGACCAGCAGAAGCAAACTGTTGCTGCAAAATATACAGGCCAAATGTAAAACTTGTACTAAGACACGTAAACATGTTGTCACAGCTACTGTATTGGAGCTCAAGGAAAAGGCCCCTTTATTAATTTGAAAAAGTATACTACATAAAAACCATTTGAAGCCTGAACTCTGGGCAGAAAAACTACAAAGGACTTTTCAAAAAGCTGGACTTCTCGCATTTATTTAAGAGTGCATCTCCTTCAAGCTCTCCTGATGCGTACCTCTTCTTGTTGCATGGAGCTATTGAATCATCTGGGATACTGATGTCTTTGAATCTGTATCTTTAATTTAATTTAATTTCTGCGACTACTGTTACTTTAGATGATAAACTATGACATGGTAAGGCTGAATACTGCTGATTTAATTATTGATAGATTGATTGAATCTGTAATAGCCTTCAATATATCAGCCAGTTTGGATCACTATCTAACATCCATAGCAACACTAAACAAAATCATAACAATGAGCAGTAAAATAATTGGATATGTGCAGGAACCACTTATCAGTATTTACAACAGAAGGACTAAACTAAAAGGAACACAAATAGCCTAAGACACCACTCACACACTGCACAGTCATTACAGTCTTCTACCCTTAGGCCAGAGACAGATCACTCACATTCAGGACTGAGAGAGCCATGACTAGTTTTGTGCCAACTTCCATCATCATCCCCCAACACTGCTGGTACTCAATGACTGGCACATAAGCTGAATGGTTTCTACTGTAGGTTTGAAAAGCCCAGAGTCACACCTCTCCCCCACTCCAACGCCATCTTCAAACAGTCACCTTCCCCCTTTGACCTCTCACCTGCACTCAAGATCTGTGAAGAGGACGTGAGCCACCTCTTCCAAAGGCAGAAGATCAGGAAGGCTCCTGGACCTGACGGTGTCTCACCATCCTGCCTGAAAATCTGTGCGGATCAGCTGGCCCCCATCTTCACTCAGATCTTCAACAAATCACTGGAGCTGTGTGAAGTTCCCTCCTGCTTCAAACGCTCCACAGTCATCCCGGTCCCCCCAAAAACCCTCCATCTCTGGACTAAATGACTACAGGCCTGTCACCCTGACATCTGTAGTCATGAAGTCCTTTGAAAGACTGGCGTTGGCCCACCTGAAGGACATTACAGGCCCCTTGCTGGACTCCCCTATCAGTGGATGATGCTGTCAACTTGGGTCTGCATCACATCCTGCAACACCTCGACTCTCCAGGGACATATGCAAGGATCCTGTTCGTGGACTTCAGCTCGGCGTTCAACACCATCATCCCGGACATCCTCAGCACCAAACTCACCCAGCTCACTGTGCCAGCCTCCACCTGTCAGTGGATCACAGACTTCCTGACTGACAGGAGTCAGCAGGTGAGGCTGGGAAACATCACATCCAGCACCCGGGCTATTAGCACTGGCGCCCCCCAGGGGTGTGTGCTCTCCCCACGGCTCTTCTCCCTCTACACCAACGACTGCACTTCAGGAGACCCATCTGTCAAACTCTTGAAGTTCGCTGACAACACAACGGTCATCGGCCTCATCCGGGACGGTGATGAGTCGGCCTACAGATGTGAGGTTGATCAGCTGGCTCTCTGGTGCGGTCAGAACAACCTGGAGCTTAACACGCTCAAAACTGTGGGGATGACCGTGGACTTCAGGAGGAGCCCCCCCACTCTGCCCCCCATCACCATACTCAACAGCCCTGTGTCTGCTGTGGAATCCTTCAGGTTTCCGGGATCCACTATATCACAGGACCTGAAGTGGGAGCCCAACACTGGCACCATCATCAAGAAGGCCCAGCAGAGGATGTACTTCCTGCGTTAGCTCAGGAAGCTCAACCTGCCTAAGGAGCTGCTGATCCAGTTCTACACAGCTATCATCCAGTCTGTTCTCTGCGCCTCCATCACTGTCTGGTTTGGATCTGCCACCAAAAAGGACAGAGACAGACTACAACGGACAGTCAGGACTGTAGAAAAGATCATCCAACCTGCCCTCCATTCAGGACTTATACATTTCCAGAGTCAGGAAACGGGCAGGAAACATCACTGCAGATCCATCTCACCCCGGACACAATCTGCTTCTCCCCTCTGGTAGGCGCTACAGAGTATGCCAAAACCAACAGACTCAGGAACAGTTTCTTCCCACAAGCCAT